>NW_028300834.1:0-600000 GCF_057945365.1 Rhopilema esculentum
CCCCTTGGAACTATAACTTATCACAACTTGGTAAATAATTTTTCTAACCTCCTGTGGCCATATGTGGTTATTAAAGATGAACCAGAACAAGTACAAAAATTTGCTTACTCAACATCTGGCCTGGCCGTGTGCAAATTTTTGAGCCTTTGATTGGTTCCTTGGGTACAAAATAGCTTTTTGTACCTGTATGTAGAGGAATTGTGAGCCCAGAGAAAACAAATTTTACTGATGGAGCTTGAAAGGTACAGACGTAAACCACAATGTAATCTGGGCCAAGTCACTTGAAGCTTAAAGATCATTAAACCTGTTAAAATAAACACAGCCATACATGGGATTCATGGATGTGCCATGCAATGATTGTAAATGAGACATGCGTCCACAATTGCAAGGCAACCCTATTGGCTTAAAAGTCAAGAGATTTTCAGACCTCAACTAAAAACTTTGATAAAAAAATTTTTTCCACTTTCAAAATTTTTTTTGGTTTCAAATTTTGTGTCATTGTGTGCCTTGCAAGTTAGGCTAGTAGAATGTGAAGAAATTGGAAAATGGGTTTTTTCATCCAGAAAAAATTCATCGTAAACCTAAGTCCATGCACAATTTCAAGTGTACACTTCAAAACTCGAAATTCTGGTATGCTCATGCATATTCTTGTTCAAAAAGGCCTTATATTTGAAGAAATCCGTTTTAAAATAAGTAACTTCTAACTCTCGCAAAAGTATTCTCACCCAAGGTTATATACTTACAGCACAATTTGATCCTGATTTGCTTTTGAATAAAAACATAATTTTTTGAGTGGAACTATGTCATCTATATTAATACAATCTTTTAATCTTCTGTATGAAATTTTGTTGTCAGAGAAATATAGCCAAACTTTTTCAAGAAACAGTATGTGGAAAACTTTGAATGATATTATTGTTCATTGTTGTTCTTTTTTTTGATAAGCCCCATTTCTGGATGACCCTAGAAAAGCTAAGAAAATCATGTTACTTCCAAAACCAGTTCAAAGACATTCGATAACCACCACACATATTTTCTTCTCTTACAATAGGCATCTACATTGTCTCCACAAGAAGAGCAGGATAAACTGCTAGAAGAAGCTGTTCAAATCGTCAAGACACAATCATTTCAAATGAAAAGATGTTTGGTATGACCAGTTTATATATTTACTGAGAGTTTTGCTTGCTAGTGTTAATATTTACTTGCATGTGAAATGTTTTTCGTTAGTATATCATAGTCAAAAAATTTTCTCTCAATTTTGGTTGGAAACTGGAATCTTAAAGACCCACTTTCAACCAGGGGCAGACACTTGATCAAATATTGGGGGGCAAGCCTATTGTTTTAATAAGATGACATCACATTTCCCATTGTTTTAGAACAAAAGACCATTGTCCTCAAAAGTATTGGGGATGGTTGCCCCCCTCGCCCCCCCCCCCAAGTGTCTGCCACTGCTTTCAACCAACAAAGAAGCACTATATTTTACAGGGTCTTTTCTTGTTTTTTAATCAGCATTGTTTGGAATCAGTTGTCCCAGAATTTTTTCAACATTTGAGCTGCTTTTAAGCAAAATATTAGTAAAGAATAGATATGATATCGTCCTAGAAAATTCAGAACCAATTTATTCCATGGTAGTTATTGATTCAACCTTTACAATTCCAGTATTCATTAAAATGTATTAAAACATTTTTAAATTTTTTTTATTGCTATTTATTTAACAAATTTTTTTCACAACCTATGTAAACAGTTGTATAAAGGGGAAAATTAGTTAGAGATCTTGATTTGACCTTCAAGTTCACATAGCAACATGAAAGTTTGTATTAAAAGAAGAAACATGTTTCAAAAGTATCTTTTTTCATCCTTTGCTAAGATGGATGTGTAGAATTACGATGATCATTGTTTCTGTTCTAATCATAAAGTTCTTAACCAGATTGTGCTTTGCACCTAGTGTTCTAGTGTTTTTATTTGGCTGTATCTCCACTGTGTGTTTCTGATGATTCATTCGATGTTAACATTTAAATAATGAATACATTCAAACTGTAAATTCAAACTGCCACATATTTAGGACAAGGCAAAGATAATGGATGCACTGAAGCATGCTTCAAACATGCTTGGAGAACTGCGAACCTCTCTATTGTCACCAAAAAGCTACTATGAGCTTTGTATCCTTTTTTAATCTTTAACTATTTCAAATGCCTTGGTGTTTCTTCTTAGTCTTTTGTATATATTGTTAATGAACAGGCCATGATTAATATGTGTCTTGTAGAACTTAAAAACCAAAGACTTGGTCAAAATAGGCAAATGGAAATTTCTTTTTCATTTTGATAAATGTTGTGCGGCTGTTACCAATATTTTTACCAGAAAGTATTGTTCTAGATTGAATGTTAATTAACACATGAACTATAGATTCTATAGCCTTGCTATATTGAATGGATATTTGGCATAAGCGCATATCAGCAGATGTTATTAGCTTCTACAAACTTGCTATGCTAGTTGCTTCAAATCCCAAATACAACTAAGACCACAAGGCTAATCCATTTGGTATAAAATGGTTAATATTATCTTTGGAACGACAAGGCTGATTTTTGTACAGAGAAAGGCATATCTTAAAGCTTTTTTCACTAGGTTTATTTTTGCCTTAATCTTATGGAAGATATGAGCGTCAGCGATGAACTCAGCCATCTTGAGCTTTATCTTGTTGATGAGTTCTCCAAAGGCCGGAAGGTCAATGATCTGTATGAACTGGTGCAATATGCGGGAAACATCATACCAAGATTGTAGGTTTATTCTTGCTAATAAGGATTTATTCCTTATGATTTACTAACTTGAATGGCTATTTTGTTCTTGTTTCAATGTTCTGTTAGGCTACTATCAAAGTTATTCTTGAATACTCTGTTAGGGTAATATAACATTAGTAAAAAATAGAACTTTTGATATTTAAAGCCTTTCGATTCCAATAATTTTGCGTTTTTATAGAACTGGTTTCACCAGAGTACCCTTGATAAGGCCTTCTTCTTACTGCATATTGGCCAAATTCTATGATCTGCTTCAATTTTCAAGGGAGAATAGTATTTAAGGGAAAAAATTCCAACATGCTTGGCTAAAATTTCGCTTGATTTCACTCTGTTTAAAGAAACTTATAAACGATATTTCAAACTCTTATAAACGAATTGTGTGAATGTGTCCGGTATAATTTTATGTTTTGATAATGTCCCACATTCTTGTCCAAAGATATCTGATCATCACGGTTGGTGTCGTTTACATAAAGTCTGGCGAGGTAGCACGGAAGGATATTCTTAAAGATCTTGTTGAAATGTGTAGAGGTGTTCAGCATCCATTAAGAGGGTTGTTTCTGAGAAATTTTCTTCTTCAGTCAACTAGAGGAAATCTTCCAGATGCAGATGGCAGTGTGAAGTAAGTTAATCACTGTTAAACAAAGTTATTTGCTTAACTCGTAGCTATTTTGGTTAGTTGTTTGTATACCCGTGGAAGTTTAAGAGACAATTTCTGACGTTGCTGCAAAATTCTATCAAAGGTTAACTGGGAATAATTAAGAGATACTGTTGTTTTAGGAACTCTGAAACAGATGGAAGTATCAAGGACTCAGTGGACTTCATTCTGTTGAATTTTGCGGAGATGAACAAGCTTTGGGTACGGATGCAACATCAAGGGCACTCAAGGGACAGAGAGAAAAGAGAGAGGGAACGACAAGAACTGCGAATTCTTGTCGGCACAAATCTTGTACGTCTGAGCCAGCTTGAGGGTATTGACATGGAAATGTATAAGAAGGCAAGTGTTTTAAAATCCCCTAAATGTTTGTATCTAACCGATTTCAACCCAGACAAGATTTTTTCATTCATATATTTAGCAGACTCTCAGTGTGATATTTTAATTTGAAGTTGCTCTGTGGGATTATTTTTGGATGAGTAGGTTTCTTGTGTCATATGTTTCTAATCATGTTAGCAACGGATCAAAAGATAAGCCAATGTGACAGTTTTTTAAGAATAAACCTCGGTGTTATCTCATGTGTCAAGAAATGGCTCACTCACAACCATGATTTTTATCAATTTACAAAAAATATGAAGCTTAAATGAATATGGTGGTAAAGCAAAAGATGATTTCACGAAAGATCTATTATAACTCATTTTTGGCAGTTTGGAATCACTGATAACGTATGTTGTTGAAATGACCCAGGTTTAGTTACAAAACTAGAAAAGAATTAATGGAGTTGTATCCTCACAATGCAAAAAATAAGGTGTGCTTAAGTCATTCTTGTTAGATTCTTTTTATTTAACTTGATAACAAGTTTGAGCATGTTGATTAATTCGCTATTCTGATAGTTGTTTTAGAGTTCTTTTTAGCAACTTCGCTGTTTTTTGCAGGATGTTCTTCCTGGAGTATTAGAGCAAGTTATTTGTTGCAAAGACCCCATAGCTCAAGAATATCTCATGGAATGCATTATTCAGGTTAGTGCTTTCGAAGTGTATTTGACTGTGAACTTTGGCCTATCTTCTTAATGAATTTTGATACAATAACAAGACATTTCTCATTGCATCTCATTTTCAAAGTGGCATAAGCTTTTTAAGCGATTCAGAAGGCAAGCTTATTTGTAGTATAAAATAATATTTTCACGCTTATCTAGCAAAAGCATCTGGTTTTCGTTCACAACCTAATCAACTAAATTTGTACTCCATTTGGCAGGTTTTCCCAGACGAATTTCATCTTCAGACGTTGAATGCGTTTTTGAAGTCCTGTGCTGATTTACATCAGAGTGTCAACGTGAAGAACATCATTATCGCTTTGATTGACAGATTGGCAATGTTCGCCTACCGTGGAGATGGCTCCGGTGAACCTCAAGATATTAAGCTTTTCGAAATTTTCTCCCAACAAGTTCCTCATGCTGTTCAAGGTGATGGTGCTGGAATTCCTGAAGACATTCGGCTGTTTGAGATTTTCTCGCAGCAAGTTGCCCATGTAATTCAGGTAATCATTTCAGTTTTATAACTTCTTTAATTTCAAATTTAGTTTGTTAGTATATCTTTGTTCCAGACTTCAATTCAATTTATTTATAGTTACTTTAATATAAAATCATAGCACAGTTAATTCCAGAAATTTTCTTTTCACTGTTGTATTTTGCTAAACCTCGAACTTATGCAACCCGAAAAAGGCTGTGTGCTGTATAAGTCGTTGTGAATCTGAAGTTGGACTTTGAAATTTAATTTCGAAGCCTTGGTCTTTTCTTTCTTCTGTTTACGTCCCATTACGTTTTTTGGTTTTTCCTTTTTGTCCTCTCTTCTGTCATGATGTGTATTGCACCTCACTAACGATGCTATGCCATCTTCTTTAGTCTCGTAGTGATATGGCCACTGAAGATATCGTTGCGCTGCAAGTTTCACTTATCAACCTCGCACTGAAGTGTTATCCGGACCGGGTTGATTATGTTGACAAAGTGTTGGAATATACGGAGGAGATTTTCAGCAAACTTAACCTTTCCCAGTGCGTTTCATATTCATCTTCAAATTTAGTTCTTATTTTATTTAGGAAGGTGCAATATTCTAATTTGATGAAAAGCAAGAAATTCCGAGTCGTAGGGAAATTACGGCTATGTATGTGAATAAGTTTTTACGCATGGGTGGATCACATCGACTAGACTGTTTCTGTTTAGTACAGGCCATAACTGTTTAGTAAGGACTAGAGTGAAAAAGCACCAGGGTCCTACCTAGCTGTTTAAAGATAATATTTTATTTGTTGTAACTAGTTCTCTTCCTTGCCTCAGTTATCTTAGTTGGTTGTTGCATCCATCACGTACTCTATGATGGATTTGAGTTATAAAGTGGTACTCTATCTGATCGATCCACACTAATTCTTTCCATCACCTTGTTTATTTCTGTTTACCAACAACCAGTAACGAACGTGCTCTAAGATATTTTCTCCTCTGCAGCATCGATAAAAACAACGCAGTTTCCAAAGAACTCATGCGCCTTCTCAAGATTCCTGTTGACGCCTACAACAATGTTCTCACAATTCTAAAGCTCAAACACTTTGCTCCGCTGTTTGATTATTTCGACTACCCTACAAGAAAAGAGATGGCAATGTATGTGATCAACAATGCTTTGGATAATGAAACATTGATACCTTCACAGGAAGAGGTAACGGGATTTTTGCTTAACTTTTTTTTATTTTTGAGATTTTCTGTTGCTCGATTTCGTAAGCTTACAGCTTCTTAACTTTGTAAGAAGTTTTTAAAGTTTAGGGAAGGATTCGTTTTTTCTTCAGAAAGATCATGGTCCTGTAAGCACACAGATAATTTGTGTAAATCGAATTTCACATGGACTCAGTCTGAAAACAACCCAAATTAAATTCATTCAGCACCTGGTCGAAGGCAAAATTAACAATAATTCCTTTGAGGGCCCAAGAATCTTTCCAAATGCAGTGGACAACTTTGTTTGAATTTATAGTATTTAATAACCTATGACGAATCTATTTTGTAGAGGCACATTGTATAGATTCACATTATAAGAAGCACATTATAAAGTTCCGTTATGCTACTTACCAGAATTTGTCCTCAGGTTGACTCGGTGCTCCGTCTAGCCGGCCCACTTATCATGGATCAAGATGATCAACCATCTGAAGTCGTGAGTGAAACTTAATGTTTCTCGGCTGCTTTCTTGCTTCCTTTTTCTTCTGTGCCTTTCTGTTAGCTTTTATTTCCTCATGTGTATTGTAAACGAAGGCCTGTCTAAAAGAGTCACTTCAAAGTAGATCACGTGGCAATTAATTTCTCTCAAAGAAGACAATCATGTATCTTACAGTTCTTCATTATTCTTCATTAATCATGAGCAGTTTTTGTCAAAGACATTTTGCTTGTCGATGCCTTACTGTTTCTGTCAGATGTTTTTGTAACTTTGTTTTTGTACAGTATATATTTTGACGATTTGTTATATCACCATTGCCTGTTTATTTGACATGTATAAAAATTCTGCCCGCAGGAAGACCCAGAAGACTTTGCGGAAGAACAAAGCCTCATGGGAAGGTTTATCAATCTGCTCTATTCAGAGAATTCGGACCAGCAGTATCTGGTAATGTACTGATTCGCGGTCATTATTTTCATATTAACTCACCCTTGATTTAAAAACATTGATAAAGAACATTACAGGTTTCCTAAAGAAGCTGTAATTATCTTTCATCTGTTTGGTATCCATTTTCTTCAAAGGTTTGCCTTCGAAAATGTTTAACCTTTAGTAAATATCATGAAAAGAAAATTTACCATGATTTTGATAATTTCAATTTGAGTTAAAAAACAGTCGATAAACTTTCCCGTTATAAGTGGGATTTAAATCAGTTAAACAGCCTCTACAGTATTTTAATGACTCATCTGAACTTTTTCGCAACGTGCTTTCTCTTCTGTCTTTTGCAGTTTAGTATTTTCTTATATTTTGTTAATAAGCCAAAGCGTTTTGGTTTATCGTAAGTGCTACTTATCGTTAAAACTTGATGAACTTCTGTTTTCTCCCACAAAAAGTTGCGAAATGCATCTTAGGTTTAGCTACCTGTTAAGTGTAATTTTGATTATTCTGTCTAAATGCTGATGTGCGAGGGCAGAGTCGAAGCTGAATAAAGAAACAAGCATTTCTGAAACCCGGTTACAAATTGTCAAAACGGGTGTAAATAAGCTGCTTAGTTCCATCTAGAATAGCTGAGCTCAAGGACCTGCAAGAGCTGCTTCATTTACGACTGCACCCCCTAATTTTCAGTCTTTGTTTCCTACGTAGATACGTGGTTGTATCATTGATAATGTTTGTATTTTGCAGATATTGAATACTGCAAGAAAGCATTTTGGCAGCGGTGGTGAGCAAAGGATCAAGTACACGCTGCCACCGCTGGTTTTCTCGGCTTTTCAACTGGCTTTCAAATACCGAGATGAACAGGAACAGGCAAGAGCCTTTTTGCAATTATTAAGTATTAAAGCGTTCGATTTGTATTCAATATTTAAAGACTAACAATTGCTAACAATGAGCCTTTGCGAGGGTGGCAAATTATCCAGGCGACAATCCAAACAATGGCAGCAAACTTCTACGGATTAACCAAAATTGATTTCAGACTGTCTCAAAATGCATTATGGGATGCTTGCGTGTGGCGCAAAGGCTCATTGTTAGCAATGAATCTTTAATGTAAATCCAAACGGCTTGTCTGCTTTTCATCCAAACCATAACAATCCAGACTGGGGATATTGCTACGGCTGTTCGACTGCCGTCTTTGTAACCATTAACCATGTAACCATTAACCATGTAACCATAGTTTGAACAGTTGTAACCATTTTGTAGCGATTGGTTAATTATAGGATTTTGAATGTTGCTGGACAGGACTGCACAAATGTTTTCGCGAATGAGCTGTTTCTTCAAGGAAATTAGGCAATCAGTCTTGGAAAAGAGCAACCTTTAGGGAAAATGTCTTTGGGCTTTTATCTATCAATCAATGTGCAGAATATGTTATGCATTTTCATGCGTCATTTTAACAGGAGCGAATCATAGGAAAGTCTGGATATGATAAACCAGTACTTCAGGAAACGTTTTTAGCATTATTGTACTTATTCGCCAGTAGTGCCCTTTCAAGATAGTCCATGGCCTTGCCCCTCCCCCCCCCCACCCCGCCCTATCACCAAAACTTTGTTAAAGTTCTTGATGATGCTCGGGGTTGTAGAACTAAGGGGCTCAGGGGGGTTAAGTCCTCTTTGTTAGCTATTGTTTTAAGAGTCCTTTTGTTCTTTTTCATAGCACTCCACCCCTGATGATCATACGTGAGAACTAGTATACAAGAAAGTAATTCTTGATGGAGTTTCTAGGATTCGTATTAAATGATTCGTGTTTAACTCTTTAGGACGAGAAATGGGACAAGAAATGCCAAAAGATATTTCAGTTCTGCCACCAAACCATATGCGCATTGTCAAAAGCTGAATATGCCGATTTATCTTTGAGATTATTCTTGCAAGGTGCAATGGCGGCCGACCAACAGAGGTTTGCCAATGCAGAGACTGTGGCCTACGAGTTTATGAGCCAGGTGAGGTTCTTCTTAACTTCAAAGCATCGCTTAAAAAAGTTATATGATACTGAATTTGGTTGTACTCTCTTGAAAAAGATTGGGTTGCTGGATAATAACAGGGGTTAGTGGAATAAGTAGAGTTATTGAGCTTCTGAATAAAGTGTAAGTATATAAAGGCTGGTGGAATTTAAATACCCCACTTATGTTGCTCTACTTATGTGCAGTGGTTTTGCATTTGAGGGTCCTATGAAAATAAGATGAGGTCGTTAAGAGCTAAAGTTCATTTTATAAATAGCAAAGAAGTTTTAAAACAAAACAAGAAATTTGTCACAATGTTTCATTTAACAAGGAGCTTTTTTACTGTAGACACTGCCTTTCGAGCAAAGAATTTGAGAAAGGGGTCCCTTTTTGTAAGGTTTATGTGCATGAAACATTTAAAAGATTGTAAAAACATTAGATGAAGGCAAGGGAAAACTACGTGTATACTCAGATAAATAAAAATAAGATTGAATCAACGCTTGGGAAAGTTTATGCTATAACCTGTTCCTTTCTCGAGTACATAATACCTGTTTGAAATAGTTTACCAGGTCATGTTTTTGATAAACTTTGTTTTGATACCTCTTTCAGACTCTGCTTTACCAATCTTGCCAGTAGTAATATTATCTTGATTGATGTGCAGCCTCCTCTGGGTCGACTCCTTTTGGTGAAAACAATAAAACTGCGGTGGCTGTTATGACGTAAGCCAATAGGAAAAGCATACCCGATCGGCTTTGTTTTGATCAGCTGACATCTTCCAATGCCTGACGTCATTGATGAGTCAAAAAAGAATGCAGTCATGTTGAGTCTATCTCAGATTTCTCAGCCTTATGTAGACAGACAGCAAAACAACCCAAATATTATTTGATTCTTTTTACTAACTTTTTTCCAACAACGAACCTGATCTTCATTCGATCTTTGTTTTCTTTTAGGCCTTTGCTATTTACGAAGACGAAATCTCAGATTCAAAAGCACAGCTTGCTGCAATAACCCTAATCATTGGAACTTTCGAGAAAATGAGCTGCTTCAGTGAGGAAAACCACGAACCACTGCGCACCCAGTGTGCTTTAGCGGCCTCAAAGTTGCTCAAAAAACCGGATCAATGCCGGGGAGTTTCCGTATGTTCCCATTTATTCTGGTCCGGGCGGACTATAGATGGAGAGGATGCTGAGAAGGGGGAAAGTGCAGAGGTAAGCTGAATATGAGCTTTTTAGAATTAAGCTCCGATGATGATTAAGCGTACGTACTTTTGCAAAATGATAACTCCTGCAAAATTTTCCCTTATCAGCAACCCATGAAGAAATGAGATTGAATATTTCTCTGTGTTTTTGACTGATATTTTGAAAATAAAAGGAAAAGCTTGAATTCAATTAGACGGGATTTTCACTTGGCGGGTTTTCGTTAAACGTGACTGAAATTTGTCATTCTGTTGCATTGATTAGTGTCGTGACAGCAAGAGGGTGATGGAATGTCTTAAGAAGTCATTAAGGATCGCCAACCAGTGCATGGACCCGACTGTTCAAGTGCAGCTTTTTGTTGAAATTCTGAATCGATACTTATTCTACTTCGAGAAAGGAAATGATGCGGTATGTATGTTTGTATTTTCTCATCCCCAATATGATCTCAACTGCTGTTTATGTTTTTCTGAGAGGAATCTGCGAATGGAATCTGCGATGTGTCTTATTCTGAGATGGGCCTAATTTGTAGATGCTGCGAAACTTTGCAGCTAGAGTTGTGACCAGCAGCATTTATCATTATATTTCTGGTTCCATGAAGAAAAGTTTTGATAAGCCTATTTTAGCTGATATGATGTTAATGGCCAGAGCTTGCATTGGTAACAGGTCTTTAAATAGACTTGTTCAGTATTGTCTAGAGAAATGTATAGATAATATGATAGTGTGAAAAACTTAGGCTATAGTCCAACTGAACTCCAAACGATGCTATTGAAAACGGTAATTTGTCAGAAGATTCTCGTACGGAGGTCAAGAATACGTCGTCTGTCAAAGCGTTTAATACCACTCTGATTTTGACATCATCTGTTACTGCTATGAGGTAGGGTTTTTTATTAAGATTTGATTTTCAATTTCTATGTACGACCCTCAAAAAGGATTATTATGATTAAGACAACTGTGTTCAAAAATTGAAATGATATAGCAAACTAAATGTTTTTATTTATGTGAGCTGATTTCTTATTCTAAGAAGCTTGGAAATTATGGCTTATACCAAGGTTTAGTAGGTGTGTGAACTATGTATAATGTTTTATTAGGGATGGTGAATACCACACAACATCGCATTTTTTTTGTGACAGGGGGTCCGGCTCTTGTATCTCCCTATTGCTAAGTCCCTGAGGCAGTGCAACTCTTATGTGTGCTTTATCTGCCTGCTCAGCGTTAATGTAAAATAAGCTCTCTAGATGCAGAAGTCACGAATGTCAACAACACTCTTTTGTTTAGTTCGCGTTTTCTTATTTCCAGGTGAATGTAACGATTTTGGGTCAATTATTGGATAAAATACGGGAGGATATTCCCAATTTAGAGACGAATGAAGAAACAGAGCAGATCAATAAACATTTTCAAAACACATTGGCTCATATTCAAGTGAAGAAAGAAGGTTCTGAAGAAAGTGAACCAATGTATGAAGGGCTTAATTTATAAGTTAATATCATAATTAAATTTTTCCTATTTTGCATTCTTATTACGCAGCCATATTAGATTGGCAAGAGACTAGCTCCAAAGTACTATATTAATTTTTTCTAGCCAAGCCTTTATAGTCTAGCGTTATTAGTTTATTGTTCTCTAGGCAGTTTTCAAAAGATGTTATATTTCTAAATATAGCTTTGTTTAGTCAGCCAACAAGACATAGAATTTGCTGAAGAACAAAGCGCGAAATCAACCTAATCATTGTATTGATTACAGCCTTTCATCTTAACATTCCACCAATGTCCCTGTGCGTAGTACTTTTAGTAAGATGACCAGTACTTTCTATTTCTTTTTAATTATATGTGCACGGTAGGAAGGGCACTTTATTTTTATCAAAAGTGAGAATCCCCTGATTCATAGTATTTTATACATCTTTCAGAATGTAGTGATCGCTTATTTCCATACAGGAAATACCGTGATATTAAGTTATTTGGTTCTCAAAGCACCTAATGTTCGTGGTTATTACACTTTTACATTGGTGTTAACCGATTAGGCAATCCTGGTAAATAAAACTTAAACTCTCATGGGCTCTCATGGGCCCATCATTTCGCACCATTCTTTATGCAATGCCAAAATACTATAGCTCACAATTATAAATACTATCAAAAGGCCTTGGTTGCAAATCCTTGTAATTACTTCATTTGTGTAATTTTTTCGCATAGTATACGTTATTGTGATTTGTTGTTTTGTAAATCTAGAATTTAAAATGATTCCAGAATACCAGTCAAAAAATCCAGTTTGATCCATCGTACTGTCTTCATTTCTCAAGCACGTATTGTCGCTATTTAATAAATAGACAATTAAGGTGGCATTAGCAAAAGTAAAACACGAAATATTTCAGCAAACTTTTATATAATTGGTCTGCTTCATGAAGGCGTCAATGCTTGCTGGTTTTATCTTCATTTCCATTTTTTCAAGCAATGATATGTCAACTGTGTAAGTCTGAGTCAAAATTAATCTCAATAGTCTTGGTTGATGCCTTATGATAGGTGTTAAAGACAAATGCACTGAGATACGTGATGGTTAAGATCGATATACATGTCCATTGAACTCTCTTTCAGACATGATACGGTCAGTTATTTATAGGGTTGGTTATACGGATACGGTTAGTTTTCCAACGTCTTAATTATTCCAATGAAAAAATATTTATGGGATATAAAAGGTTAAAATGTTCTGAGGCATATGCCTGTTTGGAGCTAAGCTCCTCCTAAGCCCCTCCTACGCCCCTCCTGAGCCCCTCCTGAACCCCCCTACGCCCCTCCTGAGCTCCTCCTACGCCCCTCCTGAGCCCCTTCTGAACCCCTCTGAACGCCCCCCTGAACCCCTCCTACATTCCTCCTGAACCCCTCCTACGCCTCATTGTTCTTGGTTTTGATTCATTTTGCTGCTCGAGACTGGAGCAAAAGCCTTACTTTCATCATTTCAGTAACCTGATATTTTTATTTGATACCAGGATAAGTTCTCCCATATCATTTTTGACGTGTTTGTTTTATTCACGATTTTCTTATAGCCTTACAGCTACATATGCCGTTTTTATATAATGACAAAATGTTTATAAAACTATAGGCCCTATCAATCTCAACATTAAGAAACAGAAATTGCTCGAAATGTTCAGAGTTGGAAATGACCTTTTTCTGACGATCAGGTAGCTATTTTTGTTTGAGTTGCCGAAGCAAAAAGTAATCTTTGTGACTGTTTAGTTAGCTATTATATTTCATGTTCGCTTATGGAGCGTTCTTAAGTTTCTGAAACAGGTTTTTGAATTTAAGAAATTGGTATTTTAAAGACCCTTGAAAACTTTTAGTATCAAAATCAACAAAATATTAAGAACAAAGTACTTATCCTAATCTTAGTTTCTCATAAAGAAATACGTGTATAGACTATACAGTTATTCATTCGTCTCAAATATTTCTTTGCCCTTGGACATCCTTACCCTTTAGATTAATTGCAGTATGTAACGGGATAGGCGCGCATCTCTCTCCTTTGCCCCTACCTTTATCACCTTGGCTACACTATTGCCTATACGCTAGCTTGGCCTTGGTGATTTGTTTTTTTTATATTCTTATAAAAATTTACAACGACAATCAATTACAATACAAAAGCCTAGGGAGCATGGAAATGCATAACAACCCTAAGACTTACACTTAACATAGAGACACAAATATTACAATAATAAGCTACAAAAGTGATTAGAGTGGTGTCGCCCATCGTTCCAATAGCGTTGTAGATATGACAAACACTCACAAAAAGCTATTTTAAAACAAGATATCAAGTCTACCTATGTTCCTTGCTAATCGAACAAATTTGCGCCCAGACATGATTTGTTTCCGGGAAACACATCATATCCTACTTTGTTGTGGTAAAAGCATATCCAGGAAGACATCAGGATAGAAGGCAACTTAAAGAAAATTTCACACGTACAAGTTATGTTGTAAATTGTGTTTGGATGACGAGATTTAAAACCCACAACGGAAGAGCAAATGGCTGTTTCTGGTTTATTTGGCGATTGATTGCTTTAACATATGTTATGATGTCCCTATGAAATAGAGGTTTGAAAAATTGGATTTTACGCTACATTGCATACTCGTTTCAGGCAGGAGCATTATATTTCAACTATCAATTGACTTCCATAACGCCTTAACTCTAGAAACAGCGTAATACGTACAGGCATTTTTTAACGTACTCAGTGGTGGGCAAATTGCTACACCAAGCCCTACGAGTTCCCCCACCACTGATAAGCAAAATTATACTTTTACCCCAGATGCCAAGCCACTTTGGGGCCCTTTCAAAAGAATAAACATAAGGCAAATGTGCTGGCAAAAACACAATAATATATTTTCTATCAATATGATGTTTTGGTGAAATGGCTCCACTACTGCAACTGCAAGCAGTCGAACAAACTATGCCTTCAGTAGGGAGGGCATTCAAATTCTTCACTGAAAATGTCAGGAAGCATTAGAAAAATGGGAGGAAGGAATCTGTTCAAAAGGCACCCTAACAAATATTCTAAAACATTAAAAAACCTGTTTTTAAGGGGCACCCTAACAGAGATTCAAGATAAGTTGAGAAAGGCTGTTTCTGGTGGCCTAGCTACAATGGGTTCCCATTTAGATTTTGAATGCTAATACTTCTAATTTTTTTCATACGAACCAGATAATCTCGGTCAAGGCTCGATGTTCTTATATTTTTGATGATTTGGGGCTCAAGTGTCTTCAATGTTGTTCTTTTTTCAAAGACGATTTGTCTACGAATGCATGCTTTAACTAAGACCTCATAGCAACAGTATTCATAAAAATGCTTTAAGCGAGGCTGATTAACTGATAAAATCTGTTCTGCTTTGCTAACTTATGAGAGAAAGAGAGAAATTCCAAAACAAACATTGGCTCTTTTATTCTAATTTTCAATCTGAAGCTGATTTTGTTCTTACGTTGTTTTTTTGGCAAATCAAACATCAGTTTTCAAAGTGATTGGTTCTTTTATAGAAAAAAGATGTAAATGCAAACAAAAATTGAGTTTAACTTTCAAGGGGATCTGTCGTCCGATGATAGACATTTAGCAAATTCGTTCAATTTTTCCTCACAAACGTAGCTAATAAAAGTGATAATAGGCAAGGTCTGGCAAAAGAAAGCTACAATGAATTCTTGAGAACCTCATTTCTGAAAGGTTTTTTCTCGCCTTTTGATGCAGTAAAGGCAAGAAATACATTGATGAGCATGAACCTAAATCAGAAAAAATTCACTATTCTCTTATGAAACTCCAATGATGATGATTAAACACAAAAACAAGTCCATCCTTGAGAATTCAATTGATGAATCTTTTAGAATAAGGCCTAAAATAAAATAAAAAGTCTCAAACCATCGCCAGATAACACTAATGCCGAACTTTTAATAAAATTTTTAAGAAGCTAATTCACCTTTGACTAACAAAATTTTGACAGATTACCTAGAACACTTTGACGTAAGAGGAATTGCTACGAAATGATTTATCGTGTCTTTCTAACATGTCTCTATGTGTTAATGGACTCTAATCAGAGCTGAAGTGAATGACAGATCATGGTGTTTTCCAAGTAAGCGAAATAGGTCCCTTTCTTTTCCATTTATGTAGAAAGTGGGCGTGGCTTGGGTGTGTCATAGGAGCTTCTATTGTTTTTCGTGGACCTTCCTCCGGTCAGTGGCCGTGCGACCGTAATATTTTCCTGACTCTGGACTTACCATAAGCTTCCCATTTTCTAAAATTAAATTTCTCTGCTGATGATACTTGTATTTTCTTCCCTTTTAAAAACTCAAATAAGGGCATTTGCTGTGTCAAACCAACTCCCTTCCCTCCCCTGCCCCTTCTTTTTTCTACCTATTCTTCCTCTTTTTTATTTCTTTCCATTGTTTCTGTTTATCTTAGTGTTCAAAATTTTAGAAGCAAATCCTACTTTCTCGGTTCACCATAACATAATCTGATATTTCTAAGTAACTGTTGTTGAATTACATTTACAATAAGTTTGAATTTGTCAATTTTTGTCCATTAGTAACCGGCCGACCGGTTTGAGAACTTCTCTACCCTTGTCCAGAAAGTAGGATTTTACGTGTAAACGAGGCCAAAGCACGTCAAATCGCCGGCATCAACCGGATATTTGGATGGCAGGATGCAGAAAGCTGTGATCAAAGATGTATAGGAAATCTGTAAATATATTAATGGATGGTGGGGATTTTTGACCATTCATTTCTTTAAAGAAACGAGCCAGGTACTTGCAGTTTCTTTTTTAAATTTGTTTGATTCAAAAGTGAGTATAATCAACGAAAAATATCTTCGTGCCACACGAAAACTTTCAAGATCAAGGTGTCTGTAGGCCTGCGGATGATCAAAGAGAATGGCCGCTCTTTTGAAACTGATCAAAAAGAAGCAAGACAGTGCATCTAGTGGTAGCGAAATAGTGGCGGTTGCAAGTCACCAGAAAAATAAGGAAGGTATTCATGTTTTGGAGCCCAGCGTTGATAAAAGGGGCGGCGTGGGTAATACAGATGCGGAAAGCCAAGTAAAACCAAAAAAGTCGGCAAAGAATGCAAGCTCTGCAAGAAACAATGGAAGGCCAGAGCTTCGCACTAAAAGGTTAATGAGAGAGTATCTGCAAATTTCCAAAATGAGTGGAGATATAAACTCTTGCTTTTCTGCCGAGCTGGTCGGTGAAAGTTTGTACGAATGGAATGTGAAGCTTCTTAGAGTTGACCCTGAAAGTGAATTGCACCAAGACATGACAGAATTAGGTCATGAACATATCCTATTAAACTTGACATTTCCAGACAATTTCCCGTTCTCACCTCCTTTTATGAGAGTAGTTAAACCAAGAATTGATGGTGGATTCATCCTTGATGGGGGAGCAATTTGCATGGAGCTGCTCACACCCTCTGGCTGGAGTAGTGCCTATACTGTGGAGGCCATAATAATGCAGTTTGCTGCCCTTGTTGTAAAGGGAAAAGGGCGCATTGACAAGAGATCAAAATCTGATTTCAGCAGGAAAGAAGCAGAGTCATCATTCAAGAAACTAGTGAAGACCCATGAAAGGTATGGATGGATAACTCCTCCAATCTCAGAGGGCTAAATAACACATGGGGTCTTTCAAGAATGAAACTTTCCATCCATAAAGGGGAAAATGTTTTATAATAGATATGAAGATGATTCATCTATTTATTAATGTAGATATGTAAGACTAAATTTGTTGCCTGTGAAAAAAATTGTTGCTAATATTGCTTGTGCTAATAAGACACTGGATGTATCTAACTAAAAACCATGTTACAACTTCACTTACTTTCAGTTATAAGAAAGTCTCAATTTCCTAACTGGTAGATAAAATCACATTAACTTGAACTTCAAGGAATCTTTGCTGTTTATGGGAAAAGCTCACAATGTTCTTCTTGCAGCCTTTGATCCTACTTGTGGCTTGCAACTCATGGTCTTTGCAGCAGCCAAAATCATAATGATGATCACTGCAGAAAAAATGTTTGCAGAAAATTATACAGACAAATTTACTACTTAGTGTTTCATCCAAACCGACATTGTTTTGAAAATTACTGAAATACATTTCCTTATTCTGCCGTTTGCCAAAACATCTTACTAAGTCTGCACCTCAAACTTTGACTGATTTCCAGATAAACCAATAGTAAGGTTTGTACACAAAATTTTGTATGTTTAAATATTGGAAAATACCAGAACATGATAAGAGTGCTACCACACCTCAATAATAAAATCATACAACTTTGTTTTTATTTTTTCTTGTGAAAAAGTAGAAGAGTAGGAAAGTTCACTTTGAAGAATTTCAGAAAAATTATTTGACCTGTCTTGGTAGTTAGTGATAAGGAGGGAAAAGAGATAATAATGATGATTTTAGTTCTGTAATAATGAGTAAAGCTATTTTTTTGAATTGTAAGAATAATTAATTAATTTGCATTAATTTAGTCAGTGCATTGCACAAGGATGCTTAATTTACCTTTTTTGTTACTTGGTGTATATATTAGCTATTTATTTAGTGTAGCTGAAACTTCATGCCAGTGCTTAGCTACTGTTTTGATTAGTTTTTTATGTTTGGAAATGTTATGAGCATTTCTTTCTCTTGTTATCGATTTTGTGCATCAAAACTTGTGTTCCTAGATATTTTTTAACTTGAGTTTCTGCATTTGATTCTTTTTAAAGGCACACAATTGATTGTAAAGACCAGTTGTTTGACATTAGCTCAGTTGTTGAACTGAACAGCCAACCTTGTTTTATCATACAATGTGTATTGCCAAAGAATGTTACCACTTTTGTTTTGTTTATAAATTGAACTGGGAATGTGAATGCTACCAACTTAAAACATTCTTATGTTTATTATACTATATTTGAATGCACTTAACTAAACTATGAAAAACATGTGTTATCCAGCAAATAATAATTTTTGCTGTTTTTCACATGAGAGCAATACAAAAGAATAAATCGCAGCCCTAAATATAATGACCAATTATTGGGTGCTTGTCTTCTTTTAGCTCCAGGGAGGCTATTGCTCTAGGTTCCATGCTTGTGGTAGCCTGAAGGGGCCCCTCACCTAAAAATGAAAATAAAAATAATTGCTGATGTTTTCAGCTCTGGGCTCTGGCCCTGCACCCCCTAAAACGGTTGCTGTATATAATATGTTTTGTATCTGTTGTGTGTCTTTACAATGTCAGTTTAAATGCTTAATTATCAAATTTAAAACTTCCAAGAGACTTTAAAATGTTGTTGCATTGAACATTTTAATGCAGTTTTTTGCATTTATCTTTGCTTTGTCTTCTGGTTGTATTTTAAAAATGTGTCTTCAGAAATTGGTTGCATTTTGATGTCTTTATGAAAGCTTTGTGGTTGACACACATGAGATTACGAGGTATCAGGCAAACAGCTTATTTCTGCCTTTAATACCAATGAACTCAAGTGTCAACATCATTTTTCCCAGTCAGCTTTGTTTAGACATTCAATTCCTAATTAGCTCCTTATGAACTTTTTGCATTGCTCAAATGCTGTCATAGGTATTTTTTATCCATTATGAACCTAAAAGGGTAAAGAGCAGGGGGTGGACACTTGGTCAAATATTGGGGGGCAAGCCTATTGTTTTGATAAGATGACATCACATTTCTCATTGTCTTAGAACAAAAGACCATTGTTCTCCAAAGTATTGGGGGGCAAGCGCCCCCCTCCTCCCCCAGGTGTCCGCCACTGGTAAAGAGTATGCATAAGCACCTTGCTGAAACTCTATCATACCTCAGTTTCTAACATTTTCAAGGCAAGGATGGTAGCTAGAATTACATTAATATATAAACAAGTTTCGAAACATGACCCAAATAATTGCAGGCCCAGTTTGGATACTCTTAAGTTTTATTGCGCAAATTGTCCTCGAAGGGGTACAAATAGTTATGAAAATTTCAATCCCATAAAATAAATCGGAAATTTACTTCTCAAAAAGGCAAAAAAAACGAAAACGTTGGACCCAAGAAAATAAGCCAAGCCTGTCCATCTCACTGGCAAAATTTCTTCAAGCACAATCCTTGGGCATTTACTTACGTTTCAGCGAGTAAAAAGTTTCCTAATGAGTTGAGTGTATTCTCGGTGCCAAAATATAAACAAAAAGCATAGGCGCAGACTTACATTTTTTCCAGGGGGGGAGGGGCTCAAAAATTAATTGCAATTGCTAATGGTGGCTGCCAACGGCACAGTGTAGAACGAGACCTACAATCCCGGACAAAAATGGTTCAGACTTTTCAAGGAAAGCTTATATTTTCACTTTCCTTTAAAAAAAGTAACGTTCCCCCCTTCCCAAATTCAATGTTGAATGCATGATTTTGGAGAAGAAATGATAGAACTACAAATCCAACATTGCTTCAGGGAAAAGGGCGGGATTCGAATTTACAGGGGCAAGGTAAAGTAGAAAAGTAAAAATATTGCATTTTGTCTCAACGTTTTTGTCAAGGATTCTGGTTGTACTAAGACGATTTTCTTTTACATTGTTCATTATCGTTGTTATTTGATCTTGATTAAATCTCTTGAGATGATTTTTATCCGTGAAACCAAGAATATGAAAAAGTTGGCTAGCAAATCGATAGCAAACTTCCTTGTTTCCCAAGGGGAGTTGAGCCCCTCAAATCTTCGCCAGGACGGGCTCAAGCCCTGGAGCCTCCCTCCCCCCTAAGTCTACGTCTATGACAAAAAGCGACAAAAAGCACTTATATATTTAAGAAAGGTTGATGACAGGTATCGTGAAGCATTGTTCGATCGATTCTTTTGCCCATCTACGCAAATTTTATGAAACATTTTGAAGAACTTGGTATACCTCAAGAGGGTCTCTCCATTTCCTAATTTGTAGGAATGATTTTAAAATATGCATCAGCTCATTAAATCAAGCTTTTTGCTGATTTTGACTGTTGCACAGGGCTCAATGCCACAAGTTTGAAAGAGGGGGCCAAAGCTAACGAAAGTTGGGGGCCAAGGCACTTTTCGCCTTTTTACAGCTTTGAAATTGTTTGCTTCGCAAGAAAATGGGGGCCTTGTTACAAAAAATTAAACAGAAGTATTAAGTCAAAGAATCTGTAAACGAAAGCCTTTACCAAGAGGCATAAATGCAGCAGAAGTGCCCTCCAATTTTAAAAAATATTCTGCATTTCAAATTGTGAATACAGTAATTTACCGCGGTAATTCGATTCAGTCCACTTTAAGCATCCAGCGTTGAAAAAGTCTCTCGCTCGAATAATGTTATGCCGTCTGGTTTTAAAAGAAATTCATTTAATAAAAACTTCTTCATAATGTTCTTTGTTCGTCTTCAAGCATAGACATTGAGTTTCAAATAGTGCAATTTAATAGCTCTTCGTCCAGTTCTTTTTCTATCTAGTTTTCTTGTCAAAAATCTTGCTGTTTTTAATAGATTATTGAGCATATATCTCATAGTAATTCTAGAAACTTCATAGGCCAAAATTAGCCTCACTTAAGTCTTATTATCAGGATACGTACTGCGATGGCCTTTTAAGTCAGCATCTTTTACTAGCACACAATTACAGCGAAAAAGCTTGTGATATTCCACTTTTTGTTGCTCTCTTAGTGACCAATGACTTTCTATCATTTGATTGATTATTAAAGAGTCAGATCGGTGATTATAATGGTAGAAAGGCGATACAGCATTTTTTGAGTCAGTTTCTTATAGACAATGTTTATAGAATACTATGGGTTGGTCTTCCTCGTAGATGAAGGCAAGGACAAAGACACAAACGAGGACGAGAACGAGGACGAAGACGAAGACGAGGACGAGGACGAGAACGAGGACGAGGACGAAGACGAAGACGAAGACGAGGACGAGGACGATGCCTCGCTCTTTACACCAAGTCTGGAATTCGACTGACATGAATGCAGAAGCGTTATCTGTTACTAAGGTGTGTGGGTAACCGAAATGCGCAAAGTCCTGCTCCAATAGGTCAACCGTAGCTTTGGCTGAAACGGACTGTGTGGGATGGATGCATGGGTATTTAGAATATGCATCTGTAAGCAGCAACCAGTTTGTACCCATGAAATTGATCGCATGGTCAAGGTGTAATCTACTCCAGGGTTTCTCTGGAAGCATCCATGGGTGAATTGCAGGTTTGGCTGGTCTGTTCTGATGCTGACCGCAAGGTATGCAGTATCTGCATGTGTTACGGTACGAAGGTCGAACTTCTATCACGTGCTGGTCCACGTGGGTATCAGCGTGAACATCGTTTTATTAACTTTTATGCTTTTTTAACTATTGTTCTGTTCTAGTGTTTAATTGGCTGTTATCATGTTCTGTTTTCTTATTGGCTAGCTGTATTTTAGAAAGGGTATAAAGTAGCTTGCTTGTTTTATGCAGACGCACTTTCTCGTCGCGTCTATTCTGCATCTTCTTCTGCTCATGAAGTCTCCTCTCTTGATTTACCAGTAGCAGTTGTCGACCATCCTTGACCACCACCATCTACCTTGCATAAATTGCAACGACAAGACAAAGATCTTGCTGACATAATTCAGTATTTAGAAACGTCGGAATTGCCAAGTAATGACACTAAAGCTCGCGCGTTATTGCTGTCTATCGATTCTTTTTATTTGGATGAACATGGAATCCTTTGTCATCTATGGACACCTGGAAAGCGTCGTGCTAAGTCTCTATGTACTCAGGTCGTCATTCCTGCGCCTCTCCGTCATGAAATTCTTGTTTCTCTTCATGATGACCCAACTGCCGGACACCTTGGCTCGGAGAAAACCTACGAAAAGGTTCGTTTGAGATATTACTGGCCAGGAATGTACAAAGATATTGAGCACTGGTGTCGTTCTTGTGTAGATTGTGCAATGAAGAAAAGTCCGCGAAATAAACGCAAGGCTCCGTTACTGCCTATTCCGATTGAAGGTGCTTTCTTTTCCCACTTTTCTGCAGAGCTAAAGGAAAATTTTAGGCAAAAGTGGAAATAAATGTAGTATAGCATTCTGTAAGTAACTGTGTTTAGTAATCCCTTACATATGGCTTTAGATTTAGCTTGGTTGCTTTGACTCTACCATAGAAGATATATATAAATTTGAATATGGGAAATAAGATCAAAGAAATCGGTCATTGTCTAAGTTGTACAATGAGAAACAGCTTGGCTTAGGAAATAGATCGAGAAACCTGATCCAGAATAACTTGGTGCCAGCACAAATTGACGGAGTTTTGTTTTTTCTATTGCCTAAACGTGGCTCACAAGGTCTATTTGTTAACAACAAATTTCTCAGGAACATTACAAAAAGAGAGAAATTGCTAGCGATGTGGAAGGGAAAGAAACTGACGAAAAGAAAATTTTTGAGGACACGAGAAAAAAAGAATGGGCAGATTTGTTCTAAAAAAGTAAAATCAAGAAAACTTCAACACTTGATTGTATCGATAATCCATTCCTACTAAAAAAGAAAATCTAGACGCAATTGTAAATTCTATTAAAACTATTTTTTATTTTTGTTAAAAGCACTTTTTTCCAAAATATTTAAGATCAGATGTTACAAAACAATATCCCAAGTGTACAATTTGCTTAATTTGCTTTTATTTTAGTTAATAGTTCTCCTGTTTTTGTTGAACTTGTACATATTGATTAAACAAAGCTTAAAGATATTGCCTCGGATTTTCCTTCAGTAAAACTCAATTTTAGATACAGTCTCTGGCCATCCCTAAAATACAATAATCCTAAAATTTTCTTGCCGCCAACCATGGTGGCGGCCCAACCTAAGCCCTCTCAAGACCTTCATATTTGCCCCCCCCACTTTCAAATACGTTTCGCCGGCCCTGTGTACGTGTCTAAAACAAGCGGAGCATTACACATACGGCATACAAGTGTGGCACCAGATGTTCTTTGCATTTTTTTCTCTTGTTCAGGGTATTCAGATGATCCAGTTATTATAAAATAATCGATTGGGTTTAACCCTTTGTGTGGGCCATATTTAGTTTTATTTTCAGAACTTGTTGTGGGTCAACAAAAACTGGTTTGGACACCCCTGGACTAGGTTTTCTGTTGTCCCTTATTCTGTGGTCCCATAAAAAGGCCACCAGAAGCCCTCGTGAAACCCTGTGAAAATTTTTACCAAACAAGAAATGAACCTCTCTGGTCGATATTCACTCCAAGTTTTGCGAAGTTGGGGGTCTGGTACGAGAAAACAAGAAGAAGCGGGAAAGAATAGGCGCAGGAGGAAAACATGGCTACTGCAGCTAGTTTGTCCCGGGAGCTAAAAGGTACTTTCTTCCAGATACTTCATTTTGTCATGGCTTAATTGAGGTGGTTTTATCATATCGCATATGTTATTTGCTCTATGTATCAAGTTTTAGTTTATTTTTGAAATACAAGAGTCCCGCTTTAGCTTCAAAGCCAAAATAACTAACTGATATAGGTTGAACTGTTTTGGTACCCGCTTGCATTGGTATGACACCCTAGAGAGAAAAGACGCATGTTCACATATACACTTGGGTGTTTTGAATGAATTTGAAGGTTTTAAGTAACAGCTTAGAGTTTAACTTGCAATCATTGGGGAAAGGGGCACCATCAACAAATAATTTTCGTCCTAGTTGAATTAGACCAGGGGGGGGGGGGGGGGTTGTTTAGTTGAAATCCGTTGAAAATTGTGTATTTAAGACAAATATTTAATTAGATAATTTAAAATAATTTTCGTAATAAAAAATGAATCGAGTAACTTGATGAGAACTCATACTTGGACTCTTTTAGTTAATCTTTTAGTTAGTATTCTTAATGGCTACAGCACCAGAGGGTGGAATCCATGTGAAGCTCATGCCGGATATACACAAATAAATAATAAAATGACAACAGAAAACCATTAGTCTTTGCCGGATATCTCGGGCATAAGCTACACAGATTCGACACTGGAGCATAAGACATTAATTGAATAATTGAAAACATAAACAGTTCAAAACCTGCAGTGACGGCCAGATTTGCCAGGTATTAGGAATTTATCTTTCTATTTAGAAATTGAGAAGAAGAAGACAAGAGCAATAAGTAAGAGTGACTTTGCTGAAGCATCAAGGCTCTGTAACAGTGCAGGGGAGCTTTTGTCAACTAATGGTAAAGCTTTGTATTTAAATCTTCATAGTTGATGTATTTCATATAATGTTAAGAACTTTTCTAACCGTTGTTATAATTTCAAACTATCATTAGAACTTCCCCTGTCAGTTGATCTATTGGGCATTACACCACAAAATACAACAATCTTTGTTTCATAAATTGAAGTTAATGATAGAATAATGTGGAGAGATCTCAGCATCAATTTTTAGTTTCATATTGTTTCATCTTTGTTGGCATCAGAGTGAATGAAAACCTTTCCATCTGGTTTTCTATGGGATTTCTAAGATGATATATAGTTGAAAAAGTTGATAGGTTTCACCTTGATAACTTGTAAGTAGTTGATGCTGGACAACAATCTCTTAATTCAGGATGCAAATTGCTTTATCATAATTTCTTCATTGTTTTTGCATTTTGTTAGGATTTTATTCTGAAGCAGTTGAATGGCATAAAGAAGAAGTGACTTGCAGTGAAGTAGCCAATGATAATATCGGTGCAGCAGTTGGACATAGGAAAATTGGAGAATGTCTGTGTGAATTAAGTGACTTTGAAGGAGCTCTAAAACATCAGAGGAAATTTCTCAAGGTAAACTGTTTGGCCACCCAGACTTTTTCAATGAAGGATATTTACAAAAAATATTACAGCGCATGTTTAGTTCAACAAAGATCTCAACATGTCATAACATGACATGACAGGTCATACCATAGAAGTATTATTAATCATCAAACAGTAACAATAGATGTCCCACAATTCACTTCTTTTGCTTTAACACATGAATTTATGTATCATTGCAATGTTCCAATCTAATTCCTTGAACCATATTGTTTAGCCAGTGTCTAATAAAAAACCTTTAAAAATGCAAAAACTGAGAAGTATTAGTGTTGAAGTTAAGCTCTTTTATCAGTTTAGTATAGACAAATGAAATGTTGCTGTTAACATTTCTAATGATGTGTCATTTAAGATTCTAAAAGCTTAGAATTTTTCCAATGATCTTCCAGTTTTAACTCACTTTATTGTTGAATGATAGTGATATTATCAAATTATATTGTCAAAAATAGATAGGAAAATGACTAGGTTTGCTGATCAGAAAGATCAAGAATGTTTGTACCAATAACCAGAAGCAACTTTGGCTTTTGTCAGGATATTTATAAGCTAACATGAATCCAATCAGTGTTTCAAAGGTTATTAACGTTTCTATAAGAATCTTTTTGTTCGCAAATAATGTTTCCTTTCCACTTGCATTGATTCAGCAATACCAAGGGGATGCACCATTTCCTTTACATGGGTTTGAGCTCAGTGGCGGACACTTGGTCAAATATTGGGGGGGCAAGCCTATTGTTTTAATAAGATGACGTCACATTTCCCATTGTTTTAGAACAAAAGACCATTGTTCTCTAAAGTATTGGGGGGCGGTCACCCCCCCTCGCCCCCCCAAGTGTCCGCCACTGTTTGAGCTGTTTCATTTGTATATGGTTTAAGTATATCATCTATCCTTTATCATTTTTAGGTTTCAGAGTCACTGGAAAACAAAGTTGAAGAGCAGAGGGCTCTTGCAACACTAGGGAGAACCCTATTCTTGATGTCTGACAGTTGCAGTACAGACTTGGAGAGAGAAAAATGCTTAAAAGAGTCTTTAGATGTTTATTTGAAGAGTTTTAGCTTGGCTAATAAATTGAGAGACAAAGTATCAACCAAGGAGATGCTTGAGATGAGAGCAAGGCTTTGTCTAAACATTGGTTTGGTATATGAATGGAGAAATCAATTGGACCAGGCTGAAGTGTATATGGAAAAAGCACTTGTGTCATCAAGGTAGCCTTGAATTCTATTGTTTGATGCAGGGATAATCATTTTTCGTAATTGTTGCTCCAGTGAAATAATAAGGTATTTGTCGCTACCAGGAGTGATTGTATGTTCACCTCCTGGAAAACAAAGGATTGCTGTGCTGTCTCAATGGCAGAAGTTATGGTGGTTGGGAGGTAGCCACCCTAATTCAACATGAGTCAGAAAATCTATCACCAAAAGCAAATAGAAAGGAAGAAACTATTTGAAGTGCATTCAAATCTAAAAAGTAAATGAAGCTTAGCAGCAAATAAGGCGACTCAAATATCACCAAATTTAACCTAGAAAAATAGTTTATCAGACGCAGATAATGGGATCAATAAAGTGCCGATAAAATTTGTATTTGTTGTTAGAGTCACATTACTCCGATGCGAAAACAGATAAATCTGAGTTCTTTGAAATAACAAAAGGATGATAATGGATTGAAGTAAAAGTTGGTTGTACGAAAAAGGAGCAAAACAAATACAGAGTAGTAGAGTTAATCTCTCTTACTTTCGTTATTGATTTAAATCTAGATGAAAGTAGGAACTCTAAAAACAATTTTTTAAAAATATTTTTACTTGGCATAAGCAACTGTCTATCAACAACAGAAACAACTGTCACAATCAGACTATAAGTGTGTGTGTTCGTTTTTATCACCCTCATTATGAAGTAGCCTTTTGTCTTCCTTCTACACTCGTTCTTCGACGGGATTTTTAAAAGATTCTGTGGAAATGAAGTAGGTATACAGTAAGGAGATAAAGCCCAAGAAAGGTATGAAAAGAGAGAGAGAGATCTAAAGAAATTTCAATTCAGCCAAACTTTAATAAATGGCGCTGGGTTTTAAAAGCAACTAGCTTTTTACCTAGGGTTGTTTTTACCCAGAATAAACAGAGAATATTTTAATGGCACTCCTGTGCACGAAGCAAAATAGGTAATATAATATTTTGTGTGTATTAGGGTATTCGGGGAAGGACAAAAAGTGCTTAAAAGAATTTTCTGCCTCTCTCTCCTCTACTGGCAAATTTGAGCCCAAATGATTTAATTTTTTGCTCACCCTTCAATACACTTATTTCTCTCTCAGGGAAAATGGGCTTAAAGACAATATGTATAGATGCTATTTGTCATTATCTGGAGTGACAGCAAAAAATCAGAAGTTGCAAGAGTCTCTCAGGCATGCTAAAAGAGCGCAGCATATTGCAAAGGAAAAAGGGAGCAAAACTATGGAAGCAGATGCAGTCCTTCAGCTTGGCCAAGTATGTTTGTTGTGTAGTTTATTTTCATATCGATATGCATTTTCGAGACAGAAAGAAATTAAAAGGCAATCGACATATAAAAAGGGTAGCTGAAGCCAATTGTCAATCAAATATTAGGATAGCACACCTCGGGAAGGAAAAACTCACTATTCACGTAATAAATTTTCTAATCAACCTTGACTGCGCATGTCCACACTAGTAAGTTACAAAACCGCTTGCACTGTCTCTGTCGACTGCCTTTAAGGGCCAGCTGCATGAAAATAAGATCACATGCACAGCTCCTTTCCTCGCAACTTTTAGTTGGCCCAGTGTTTGCCACTATGCAACTGGCCCTTTTAAGAGTGTGTCAAGTAAAGATATAAAAGCTTTTATCATAAAGCATGTAAGATTCTTCCTGATTTCTATTAACAATTATGCTGATTCTCAAGCTTTAACTAACAGGACATCGAAGCTCTATGGAAGCTAGTTTTTCCCCATAATCGACAAAATTGAAATTACCTTCCTTTTTGAACGATAAATTAACAAAATTAATATCCAATTTTTCTGCTAGACATTTATAAAAATTGGAGCGTTTCAAAATGCAGTCAATCTAATTCGACAGTCATACAAAATGCATCCACCCACGCTAGAGAGTGACCGAAAAACGCTGTTGGAATCACTTAAAATCGGTAAGACCTTCAAAAAGGATTTTAACACTGAATATCAAGATTAGTTTTGCATGCACGATTAGTTTTGCATAAACACAAATTTTCTCTTTTATCCTAATCCATCCGGTTCTGATCTTGCTGCAAAGATATTCTAAACTGAGAGGATTTTGCACTCTAAGGTCTTTTAAAGTTGTATTTTACACCTAACCGTTTTCCTCAAAGTTTGAAATACTGAGAAAAAAGATGCTTTCAACTGTTAAATCACACAGAGAAGAGTATTAAAAACTGTTTTTAGTCAAATTCTGTTGTAATATGTAATTAATAATAAAAGAGCATAGATCGGTGAAAATGATATTAAGCTGCGATGTTTTGAAATTTGACAGCGGTAGCTGGTGAGAAGTGTATGAAGCAGCTTGAAGGTGACGTAAGCGATGACGTAAGACTAAAGCTTGTTGAGCAACTGGGGGATGTCTTCAGTGAAGCGAAGTCTCCAGAGAAAGCTTTAGGATATTATAAACAGCAGGTAACTTCATTAAGATAATACAAATTGGTTGCTAATTGTAGTTTTTTATGCAGCCAATTGCAAAACTTGACTTTAGATTAAGTTATGATCACTTTTTGCCAAAGTACACTTTTGCTTTGAACACTAATCTTGGAGAAAGGCTACTGGCATGCCAATAGTATAAACCAACGAAAAGGAGTAGAAAAACCCTCTATAACAACCTAAGTTTTAGCTGGCCAAAGTCGAAGCTCACTCTTCTGCTAAAACTGCTAGAGAGATACTGTTCAGCCTCTTTCCTCTGTTTCTCCAAAGGCTGCACCTAGGAATTATTATCAAAATGCGAGTATCCCTTACATAAGAGCGGGGATTTTTTCCCTTGAATTTTTCGAAAAGATTTTGCTACTGTGAAATGGGAAAATGTTTTTTCTACGAGGTTACTCTTGTTGGGGCGCAGTTGGTTCCGTTCTTCCCTTTGCTAGCTGTTTTGTTCTGTTTTACAAACATCACAAGCCTTTGCTTTTAGATAACCTTTGATTTTTCTTGGCCACACAAATCAGTATCATTCTGATTAAAGGAACAGATATCAAATGATTAAACATCGTTAATCATTTGAACCACTTAAGGCTTCAATGATAGGGAATCACTTTCAATGATTACAGCTTGAACTGTGTCACAAGTTAAACAAAGGAGATCGTGTCGTCGCAGCAGTTTACATATCACTTGCAATCACCTATGCTGAAAATGGAGAGGTGCAGAATGCTTTGGAATATTATCAAAAGGAACTTGATCTCCGAAACTCTGCTGGGCTTAACAACGATTTCAAAGAGGTAATACTTTAAAGACCTTTCTCTATTTCAGAGATATAAAAATTTCTTATTTTCCGTACACGAGTTTCAAATGTCTCTTTCTGTATTTTCATACTCAGCCAAATCAATTGCACAAAACTGGCACACAACAAGCTACTTTGTTGAATTTTGTGGTATTACATTAAAAACACCCTTTTCTTTTGCGAGCTTCCTCACGCCGTGCCTGCCACCGTTTTGATGTTTGGTAAATGGGATACCCAAATCTTTTACAGGTCGGTTCACAATGATACAAATATGCTCTTAGTAGACAGTCCGACAAAATTTTTTTAATCTGTACTGCTGCCCACTCTTATTTCGATTATTTATTTATACCATATAATCTCATACTATTCGCTGCTGTATAAGTCTTAGGTGGAACAGTAACCCGGCTGTAGGTGTGAAAGGGTCTCAATTGTGCGAAATTTGGTGATTCTAGAGCTGCACTGTGAATGAAAGTGGCAATAGAAGCAACACTTTTAGGCCTTTGCGAAAAGATTCGTGAAAGTATTTATTTATGAAAAGATTCGTAAAATAAACGCTAGCTGTCCTTTTCTTTTTGTAGATAAGTGCAACATTTTCAGCAATGGCAAAACTTTTGGAAGACAGCAAGGAAGAACAAGGGATTGTTATTCAAGCATACTCAAAGGCAGTTGAATGTGCAGAAAAGTCTGGCAGTGCCTCATGTCTGGTGTGTATTATGTTTTGACTTATGATTCTTCAGACTTCAGACAATTGTGTAAAGTCATTTTGGGAAAATGTGGTTAAGTTGCTGAAAGATAGCTGGAAAGAACTACGTATCCTTTGGTAACTCTAATTTCTCAGTTAAGAGAAGCCACTTCAAGCAAAGTTTTCTGCTGCTGTTTATTTCAAACGGCCAATGTCGCTAGCAAACAAGCTAGCTAACACCAATAAGACGGCACACCAGAATGAAGCCAGGCTTCTCACCTACTTGCTTTTGGCACACAAGGCTCAAATGCTTCTTCTTGCCTGATTAACTGATATTGTTGTCACCATTTTGCAGAATAGGCGTTTACGAAATTAATCATTTCCTGGTCGTTCACTCTATGTTTTTTCAATCATTAATACTAGGTTTGTTGCCTAGAAATAAACCGAATGAAAGACTATGTTTAGAAAAGTCTTGGGTTTAATAGTTTCAGTTAACTAAAGCCTTGGACAGTGTAAAAAGACGCATATTTTGTTTTTTAAGCGAAAACATCTACTTGTAAGATAAATCCGCGGGAAAAGGGTTTCTTTATTGCGTAATACAGGCGTATTATGAAGAGATCACTACCTTTCAAAAAGGCCATTGTCTTTTTGGGGCTCGAGGAAAGCTTTACATTGTAAATACTGATATTATAGAAACAGTCAACTGAAGATGTTCAATCCCCATAATATACAACCTATCATTTATAATATATTTGCCATTTGGATCCTATATTTTTCATGAGCTTTGAAGCATTCCCTAGTTGGGAGACTTTTGCTGTGTCTTCTTGACTATCATTGAATATTTCTTGCTAGTAGATGACTGAGAGCCTTTTGAATGCCTCTTTTCCACAGCTTCGGGTCTATAAAGAGCTGAGAGAGACCTACCGGAAATTCGGCATGGACGAGGACTACAAAGAAATCGTGAAGAAGATTTCAAAGTTACAAAAAGAGTATGATGAAGATATGGAAGAAGATTCTCAAGACATAAAAGAAGAAGAGAGTGAAAATCTGGAGGGACTTCTTGAATTTTCTGGTCTGTTATACCAAAGTTTTTTGCTTTCACCTCATGTCATAATCTCTAGTGTTTTGACTAAAGCAATACTAATATTAAAATTTGCCCAGGAAGGGTTTGTGTAACATTTTAGGCTTTGGTATGGGCACGGGATCGGTGTAAGTTTTGTAGGAAAGAACCTGTGGCAAAAAGCAATAGCAAGCAATGTTTTTTGATAATATATTGTTTATGTTCAGAAGTATTTTCTTTCATGGTTACTTGGATGAGTTGAATAATAAAACCTTGTTCTTTGTTGTTGCAGATTCATCGGATGAAGAAACTACCACAAGAAAAAGCACAAATAAAAGGCGGACCAAGGTAATTCAACAAACGTCTTTAGAAGTTATTCTAAAAGACTTTTATGGTAAGGTATTTTCATATTTGTTTCAGGGAGGAAGACAAAAACATGGCTGACTGTTTTTTGAAAGCAAAAAACTGCTTTACCCTGGTTTCTGAGGTCTTAAGTTTTAAGATTATAGTAAATCTTTGTTTTTGACTTGCTCCAACCGCATCCAGATTTTTGTTTTGCATTTGTACATGAGCGTGTTTACAGATTCATTTTACAATGGCACTCCATTAATTTTTTCATAGCTAACTTTATTTTAAAATGCATTATCATATATTGTACTTTATTATCATATATTATAATTAATTATCATATAAAGGCAAGTAAAGTCAACGAAAGAGGTGAAACTCCGTTGCATTTAGCCTGCATCAGTGGAAACCTACAGAGAGTTAAAGAGCTTTTGCAAACTGTAAGCTCCAATTGTTCGTTTTTCTTTGTCGTTTTTCTGTCATTATTATAGTTTTCTTCAAGTTTATAGGACTTTCGGTGTTTCAATTGAAGATTAAATGAACTGTGTCACAACTGTATTTTTGCCAACAGATATTAAAGATTTGATAAACTAAGAAAGGAATTTCTTTTTCCATGCAAGGAAAGGAGACTTTCCATCACTATCCATTGACTTTCAATTAACTACGCTATCCAATAGAGAAGCGTATAGAAACACAAAAAATAACAATTTTCTGGTGAATATCCGGAACTTTTTCCAGGATTTTTTATTGCTAATTCAAACTTTTAGTTCGAAACCTAAATGTTTCGTATAGTTGACTTTCTTAATTTAAAATTTTTGAATGCTTTAACTCCGTTCTTTAAAGTTTCGTAATTTAAGGAGAATGCCACAAAGTTATCATTTAAAAATGGCTTTGAAAAAAAAACATTTTGAATCATAAGCTTTCGCCTGACACTCTTCAGAGTATAGAACGTCAGAACATAGATCGAAAACTCCACACCGAGAAATATATATACGAAGTTGTGGATCGAAATAGGCCAAACAGAAACGCGAGCACATGACTGTTGAGCCATTTTTGAATTCTTTGCCACATAAAGAATAGGAGGTAGTGGTGTCATGAAAATCTATTCTCTGAACCTCTGAATTTGGTCCATCTAATCTAAAAGAACGCCATTAAATTCGGCTAAAAGTGCAAATTCAGTCAATTATATTACGGACTGCCTGTAAAAAACACAAGCGTAACCTTATTAGGTCTTGGTTCTAAAACTTATGAATAAGGCAAAATAGAGTAATCTTTAATGAGGGTCGCAATTTAACTTGTCATATTTTAGCGAGCTTTCAACATATTTGACTAAATGTCAATTGTAAGAGGTATTTGATAGTGTTCTTTTAAATTATGTTGTCAATATTCAAAGTTCTTGAAATATATATTTATGACGCCATCATTTTACCTCTTTTTGTTACTCCCGTTATCTTGCCATTAATTGTAAATTTTTTTTTAATGTGGGGAAGTTTTTATTCTTATTCTGCAGTTGGCAAAATTCTTAACAACACTGTAAATAACTGAGATTTTTTCTTGCTCCTAGATAATTGCTTTTGTACTAAAGATTTTTTGCTGGTTCTAGGGTTCAAGTGTTCATAGCAGAGACTTCTGTGGTTGGCAGTCATTGCACGAAGCTTGCAACTTTGGACACTCGGGTATGTTTCTTACAGATGTTTATTAAAGTATTAATAGCAACGTTTAAGAGATTTAAGGAACGTACCTTGAACAGCAAACTGCTACCACTTTGTGTGAAGAAACGTTACAAGATATAGACAATTGTCATTTTAATAGATATGTAAAGAATGCTAGAGATGGCATTAAAAGCAAAATGTTTTGCACCATAATAAAGTACTTGAGTGCAAAGCAATATTTGAGAAAGTATGCTATGAGAAGATGTAAGCGAGGGACGCAACCAGTGCAGGACTCGAACCTGTCACTTGTGGCAGGAAAAAATAATTTTGTCCAACCCTCAGATCATAAAACATCGGGTAATGATCAAAAGATGTTGTTTATTTTTCCTTGTATTTTCTGGTCATTTCCTGATGGTCATTTCATGATATAAATGATGCGTTTGATTGGTCCCTTGCTTTGACCAATCGGCGACAGCTCAACACTTACTTAATTGAAGAGTTTAGTGTGTTCTTTACTATAATGGGTTATGTTGCCAATTTGTAATTACAATTTCTGTAACTTTTCCGCCAGCACTTTCCCAATACTTTTTAAATACTACCTGTTGTAAATCTACTACTTTATTCGCACCTTAGTTAATATGAAGCTCTGCGTGCTATGTTTATAGTGCGGGGATGGCTCAGTTGTTAGAGGCGCTTACTACAGACCCAAGGGTCCGTGGTTCGAGTCTCTGGCATGACCAAACTCTCACCCAGAGTGAGGAGAGTCGCCAGCTCTCTGTAATTCCAGGCGAAGGAATCACGAGGTGTGGTCACATCGAGAGGAAGGACCAGGACACTGCTCGATAAGCATAGCTTCTCAGTGTCCTAAAAACTACCTTCGGATGCTAGGTAGCAACAAATACAATAAAAGCGTGCTTTGCCCTGAAAAGCATTATTCATATCATTGTCCTTTGATGCCTTCAACCATCCTTGCGTTCTTAGAAATTGCAGCCTTGCTTTTGGCCTATGGTGCATCTGTCAACGATACGGGAGGTGATCATTGTGCTCAGGTGACACCATTACACGATGCTGCCCAGAATGGTCATTTGGAGACGGTGAAATTGCTTGTCAAGCACAGTGCAAACCCGTTTGCCCGTGATGCCAGGGTATGATGTTGTTGTAATCTTATTCAAAGTCAACTGGGGCAAGGAACTTTTGTTTTTATTTAAAATAACTCTAGAGCGATGAACATGCACCAGCTATTGTGGTGAGAGCAAGAAAGACACTGACATTTCTAAATGTCTTATTAGCTGTTGTCTGTCTGTCCTTTCGTCGCCTCTCCATTTTCTGCCTGCCTTATTGCCCTAGTCCTTTAAAACTAAAAGCCATAGACTTACTCCATGAGCCTCTGTTTCGCTACTGCCTCTGTTGTAGCGTCCATCAAGTGAGGCAGTAGCGAAACAGAGGCTCATAGAGTAAGTCTATAAAAGCCATTCATTGTAGACATGGTTGTATACATAATAATCTACCATTAATCACATTACTTAACCCTTGATTAATTTTGCTTGTTCAGGCATACATTTTCACTGTATGGCACTACATCCAAAAAGTTAGAAAATCTTTGAACTGTTTTTTTTCCAAATTTTTACCAAACGTGATAAACTTTCTTTCAGGGTCGCACACCACGAGATTTAGTAGAGTTGGCAATCAAAGCCGATGAGGAGGAGCTTGAAGGTTCTGAATCCGAACTTCTTCAGAGCAGGCGTGACGTGCGGGATTTTCTCAGACGGACAATGAGCAAGTCAAGCTCAGAGCCTCAGCTTAGAGACCGATACAAAAACGTTTTGGAACAGTTTGCTGAAGAGGATGCGGAGAGTAGTGATGATGAAATGCCGGTTCCTAGAATTGCAAAGGTTCCCGGTAGGGATTCCAGGAGATGGCGTGGAAGAATCGATGATTGTTCAGAAGATTACCAGGCTTACAACGATCACCAGCCGCTGTTTGGTGAGCCTGATGTAGCTAATGGTAATCCATTGGCAGAGTGCGAAGCGCAGAGCACGCAAAGTCGTAGTTTTGAAAAGGCCAGTTCGAATATTGACGATGCAGTTAGTGATAAAGGCGGTACGGATGAAGACAGCACATATGCATCCATGGACGAGGATGGACCTGTCATGCATTCACCAATCAAACCACTTGAGCCGATGGGAAATGTTGCTGCTGCTCGACAACAATCCTCTGCTGATGTATTCGATGTGCAAAGTCGTGTTGATGTTGTTCAGGTCGACACTAACGATCTAGTCGCAGGTCCGTCCCATCGTCAAGGCATGAATGACTACCCTTCAAGCAGTGAGCACATCACTCCATTTACATCAGAATCTGATTCAGATAAAGAAGAGTTGATTGATGGGTTTATTATTGATGATGTTGGTCAAAAACAAGCCAGGAAGAAACGAAGAATCGAGGGTTTTCCCCGTAAGAAATCAACACAACAGAAAATAACCATCCCCGGAAGCTCCTCTGTCTCTTCTAGTTATAGGCCAACCAGTAACAGTACTAACACAGGGCCAAGACTACAGTCAATAGCATCGAAGCCCAAACGTAAAAAACAGACCAGAATAACTGGTACCTATGCAACTTCGTCCCATCGTCAGTCCAACCAGCCTAGCCAAAGCGCTGTAAGAAACAGCTTTACAGTTAACAATGGTGCGTGTTCATCAGGGACAATATCCCATTTCCCTGATGAAGCTAGCAATACTTTTGATCTTCTTGATTTGCGCCAGGTCAACCAGCCTATGATGGCACCAAGTCTTCGTGTCAGAGTTAGGATCGACAAGGAACAACTTTTAATTCCCTGTGTTGAAGATGGAGAAAGAAAGACTATTAAATGGCTTTCTGACCAGGTTTGTCACTTATTACTCGTAGCTACGTTAAAGATCTAAAAACAACTATTTTGCATTTTTGTTCTGTCCGTTTTCGCAATACTCTTTAGGGATTTATCCTTTAGCTCTAAGTCCTGCAATCTCTCTTAGGGACTATTCCCACAATGATAGCAGATGTGAGAGCCTTACATTCGCTCAACAAGTCTTCCAGATTTTAGAACATTTTAAGAAAGAAGACTACCAACTATGATTTGTTTTTTTATAAGAAACACCTAAAATCGAGCTCATCCTGTAGTCTTTCGGCCTAAGTTGTTTTTTAGCTGTTTCATTGTATTTATTTGCTAAAAAGGCGATCCGTTTTGAAAACCTTGCTCTTGAAAATTGAGCTTGTAAATAATTGTGAAGTATATCGGCGATAATATGTCATCCTTTCTAGAAGAATTAATTGAAAGCCTATTTTTTCAGCCAGCCAATATTTCCTAAACTGATCCTAATTTTCAGTAAATCTGACCCTGGTTATTTATATGCATGTTTCTTGAATGTGCATGCGTTGCCTTGTATCTTTTTGATTTGTAATCTGTTGTCAGTTTTGCCAGCTGGATATGTTAAAGAATAATACCTTTTGATGCTAGTATTCTTTTCAAGCATAAACGCTGTTGAATCATCCCCGATCTAATGTTCTTTTGAGGGTAGCTAATGAATATGTACGGCTCTCTGACAGGCAAGCCAGCGTTACTCCTCAACACACGGAGTTACCCCAAGACTGAAGCTGAAAACCACAGATGGCGCCTGTCTGTGTGAAACTGATTTGGTTACTGATGTGTTGGGAAACAACGAAGAGGTGATCGGTGAGGTCCTTGGCTGGAATTCAGGGTCTCTCTGTGAAAAATACCAAACTGAATGTACTGCATTGGGTATTGGTGTGTATCTCCTTTACTTTTCGCCTTGACTGTAATAATGGTGGATGATTCTCATTGTGTTAATAAGGTGCAAGAGAGACCCGGCGGTAATTGCCACTAGAATGATACTCGAAACTGAAATGTTTTACCATGAATCACCAGTCGTTTTTTCATCAATTAGAAAAATATGTTCATGTTTCAAAGAAATTGTCCTCAACCAAATAGACACAGCAATTCAGAACATTTATTTGCTATCATCATTGAGCAAATCATATTGAAGAAGAAGATTTTGCCTTCATATAGCGTCAATTAAAGATGCCGAGAGAGGTGTTCGTTGTGGTGCTTTTTAAAGAATGCTAAATTGGATTTTTTTTCACGTTTGAAGTTTAAGCGTTTTTAATTTTTTGGCGACACGCGTTACTGACTGGATAACTATATTGGTCATGTGGTCACGTATTTCTGATCGGTCTATTTGATCCACAACTGGGTATATGTTTTCTTTTTTGATCTTTTTGACCCTTGTAATTCTGACGTTTTATACTCTGAAGAGTGTTAGACAAAAAGCTTTAGTCATGTTGTAAAACGTTTACTTTTTACAAATCGTTTATTAGGGAAAATATGCTTTATTATCATTAAAGCTATTTAATATCTTTTATTTACATCTAGTGTATGATGCTTATTGGCCTACGATAGCTAGAATTGAATTATGAATTTCGACTTTCAAAGCTGGAAATAAATTTTATCATCGAAGATAGTCAATAGTGCGTTCTTCATGTTTTCATTTTAAAATTAACCTCAGGTATACGTGAAGACATCCTCAAAGCAATTTCCCTCGAAAATGAACTCAATCAATTGTCACTCCAAGATTTCAACTTGGATAACCCCCATCTGAAAGCTCTCAGCAGATCGATAGCTGGCCATTCGAACCTTAGCAAGATTGACGTAACTGGAAATTTCGTAGGTTTGTATTTTAAGCATATTTTGTATCCAAAGAAAATATCAGATGAATGTACCATTTAACTTATTATTCGAAGTTGGAGCTAATTGGTTTGTTATCTAGATCCCTAAAGGGTTCTCTGGTAGTTCTTTAAAAAGTAGCGGGTTCGAATACACTGTAAAACCATTAATTGCATCAACATTTTGATTCTGAAATAAGCCCCTCTTCTTCGAAAGGATTTTGTTAGTGTTATGCCATCTGGAACTCTGTTTTTAGAATTGTGTCATTTGTTTGTAATTTTTTTGTTCAAATTGCTGTAAACAATTCGTATGTTTTCAAGATGTAAGAAATAGGTGCTGTCAAATTGTGCAAGAAATAGATTAGATACAATCAGATGTCAATCTAGTATGATTAGATACGATCCAGTAACCAGCTAAGAACTTTGTCACCTTGGACTTTTGTTTGATATTTTCAGTATTCAAGCCAATTTTTTTCAACCATGGCACGTTTTACTTAATAGGTTTGAAAGTCATTGAAAATTTTTTTTTGAAGCAGTCATCATACCCCTTTAGGATTTAAAGTCTTTTTGAATAGTTGGAGAAAATTTGGAGACATCGATAGAATATTGTTCTACAATTTATCATCATTGCAAAAATTCTAACTCCGGAGTAAGGAGGCCTCTACATATCTCCACCCTCTCATCTTGTCTGTCTGATTTCAGGTGATGAAGGAATCAAATGTCTGTGTGATTCAATAAATTACCTACCGAGTCTAACAGCCTTGAATCTTTCTTGCACCGGAACAACTTCAAATAGCCTTCAAATAGTTGTCAGTGCATTACGTCGTAGGTCAAAATTTTTTTCTGGGCTTCAAGACCACCAGAAAAAGGTAAAGCTTGATTCTTTGATTATATCAATCATTGAATTTATCTTCTAGAGGTTTCGAGATATGTGTCACGTTTACCAATGTGTTTTGCACATTAGCAAAATTCAGGCCAAGCTTGGAAAACTTAGAATGACATACTATGTGTTATGCTTTGAAAAAAGAAACAATATGAGTTGCTGCATATGCTATATTAGCCATAACTGAATATGGATAAGATATGTTTTAACAATAGTGAGATTTGGTGTTCACAAACTATCCTGATATAATTGATTCTTTGCACCTGAATAGATATTCTCCTCTTGCCTGTACATTTTTACTGTCTTTTAAGTTATATTGTTCCACAATTTTATTATTCAATCTCGCGTTAATGGATTTTGCATGGTTTGGATAAAAGATTAACAAATATTGCAATGGAAAAGCTCTTCATAAAATATTAATCATACAATGCTATTTTTATTTGTGAAATTTCCTTTAATCAAAACCCAGTTTAATCATTTGGGTCAGTTGAGATTTGGACGTGGTTGCAAACATAATAGCAAATTTCACCAAGAGCTCTTAACTACTTTTGAGCTATACTTTTACGATTCCTGTTGCCTTGATGCTCCAAGTGCAACAAGATTTAGATTTCTTGTTTCAAACTTAAACCAATTGTCTGTGATATTCATCTGAAGACAGAGCAGCATGACATTCATTCGAAATGTAAATTGAAGCTTTTGAGTCAAATATCATGACGGTTATACTGCTATTTCATAATTTCTATTCCGAGATAATATAGCCTTTGTTAAAACTGTTATCCATTTGGATTGTGGCTGCATTTCAGTGAAATAGAATGAAATAAATTGATATTCATAGCTGTGTCATTCTTTTACATAGCCTTGGGATAAAGTTAACTTTTTTGCCAATTCTTTTTCATTTGTTGAACCATTTGACATACTGCAATAGGGAATTAATTATTCATCTTGGGCTAGAAATAGCATACTAAGACAAGATAATCAAAACTGTGTTATTTAATTTCATTTCAAGGGACACCCACTTGAAGAAATTGAGTTCAGTTTCAACAATTTGGACTGCTCAACGATAGTAGTTGAATCATTAATCAAGTTAATGAATTCCTGCTCAAGACTGTCCAAGCTGGTTTTGGATCACTGCTCACTTCCTCCTAGTTTATTCTCTGATCTGAGACTTTTTACCACTCTAAAAGGTATTGTATAAATTATTACTTTGTCTTTACTTTATTTACCTTCATCAAGGGTTTACGTACCTTTAACTACAAAGAATGACTAACCAATAGAAGCGAACTGATGATTTTAAGGTGTTTTCCGTTTATTCTGAATAAATATCCTAACCCCGCAAAAAGGTGGAAGAAAAGGTTAAAAGACGTAAAAAAGAAACAGGGCCCAAACACTACCAACCTTAGAAGAACCTTTGTTCTTTGCTCAAAATCTTAAAATTTGCTGTTAACAAGATATTTAATACCTAATCATTCAGAGAATAACCAAGGAAAATGTTTCCCATTTACGTTTTGATCAGGTTTAGGAGTTCAACAAGTAATTGATTTACTCTTCAGGTATTTAGTTTCTGTGAATAGCATACCATTAAAAAAAGTGCTATTATTGAATACAGTGCAATCCTGACATAACGAACCCCGGTTATAACGAACTTCCCGATTTAAGAAACTAAAAATCTGGTCCCTTGAATTCTGCCTTACAAATGCTCTCGGTATAACAAACCCCGGATATGACGAACTTTCGATATTACAAACCAAATTTTTGCTCCTTTTATCATAATTACCCTTCATATAACGAACTTTTCATAAATGTTTCAATTGTTATTTTTATTTATTTATTTCCTTTTATCACTTTATCATGGGGAAATCATTATTTTCGTTAAAACATGCTGATGATACATTTCAAGCCTGGGCTGATAGGCTCAGAGCACAAGATAAAAGTTTGATCACGTCAGAAATTACTGTAAATGAGTACATTGACACTAACGTATACCTTCTTACAACTGAGACATTGGCAACGAGCAACAATAAAATTTTTTGAGACCCAGATGGAGAAGCAGAAAAAGACAAACAGAATGTGAAGAAATCGAAAACGTCATCCAGCCCCCACCTAAAAGTGAAGTGATATCTGCTTTGGCAATTTGTATGTCCAAAATTATAAGAGGGACTTAATGATTTTCATTTTCTATGACTAATCATTAGTAGTATTTGAATTCAGCTTGGTTTTTAGAGTAAAATGTGCACAGAAGTTTGAGACAGCCTAAACAAGCCCACCAGAGTTATTTTAGGCGTGTACTGCGAAAAAACCTAAAAAACGTTTTCTCACGGTTTAACAAACTCCTGATATAAGGAACTATTTTCTGATCTCCTTCAGAGTTCATTTTATATCAAGATTCCACTGTAGTTCTAGAGAGTTCAGATGTGTTATTACAGGAAAACTTTTTTATTTTATATGTAATTTTTCCTAGGTTGCCAAAATCTCACAAGATTATCGTTGTCTGGCAACAGACTTGCAATACGGAATTTGTTCCTTGCGCTGCCTTTCAGCATCATCGATCTCAATCTGTCTGGATGCTTTCCCAAGGCTAGTATTAGATCCAGTTGACATCATCTCAAATGCTTCTTTTATGTTCACAATTTGCTAATCCCCCATTTTGGATAACAAATTTCAATTATGCCTTCTTTTCATTATATTCTCTCCACATATACATATCTTGTGAAGTACTTAAACCTGTTGCTTTATTTGGTATCCTTTCTCTTCAGGAAGGCAACCTTGAACAACTGCTTGAATCATTTGGGTAAGCTTTTCGAGTTTATTCTGCAATCATTAGACAAAGAGACAGTGGCCCACGATGTCCACAGCAGTCCTTTTTCATGCAACAGTTATATGTCTCCATGACACAGTATATATTTCCATGGCACAGATGTAGATTCCATTGCACAGTTACATAATTCCATGGCCAAGTCATATATTTGACTGGTACAGTTATTTATTTCCACGGCACACTATTATAATTCCATGGCACCTTTTATATTTCTCACAGCACAGAGTTTAACATTTCTCGCAGCAAACTTTCTCTTTCACTATGATTATTTTCCATGTTATTATAAAGTAAAGATGGATGACTCCGACTGGATAAAAATGATTCCATTAAACAGTATTTCAATTAAGGCTTTAAATAAAGCAAAATCTGTGCAATGCTTTCAAGAAGGTCTGTGGTTAGTATCAATAAACATGTATATCCAACTGCAAATGTATCTGAACTAACTAACTCATGTTAGCTACCTGTCCTATGAAAATATAAAACTGTGCTATTAGAAATATGAAAGTGTGCTGTATTCCATAGGGATATAAAAGTGTGTCCTTAGAAATGACATGAAATGAAATGAAATGAAAGTGAAATATAAAGTTGGCCATGAGGAATATGAAAGTGTGCCATTGAGATGTAAAAGTATACTGTGAAAAATATGTAACTATGCAGTTAAGAAGATTGTGCCATGGCCCCTTTTCCTTGGCCCTTGTAAGCCACCCGGTTTGTTTTCAGTTCTTCAAGGCACTTCATATTTTCTCTGAATACTTGCCAATTTTTTTATAATGATCTCAACTCAGAGAAACAATGAATGATATAAATATTTTAATGATTTCTAACTCTCACCATCAGAATGTTTCACAGCAGCCCAATATTAAATTGATATAGATATTCCTTAGAACATCTTGGTTTTATTTCCATTCATGTAAAGTTTACCCCTGTTCCAAGTGTTAAAAATAACTTCTTTACCTGGCCAATGTCAGTTCTTATGACAATACTCATGCCCTTGCTTATTCCTAAAATCAAATCGTAATGTAACAAGCTTCTATTGTATAAAATTTCTCCCACCAGGAACCTAGAAAATCTGACATCTCTGAAACAACTGGATCTGTCAAGCAATGAATGTCTTGACTCAAATATGGCTGAAGCACTCATGAAAATCTTGGTAAGGACAAAAACATTAACTATTCTGAAAATGACATCATGCAATATCACTGACATATCTGAGGAATTCACCAGATGCTCAATTCTTTGTGCATGCTTATCATACATTGACATTAGTTTTAACAAAATCCTTGTAAACGATAAACAAAAACTTGTAAACCATTGGCAACAGCACTATGGAACTGTTTCATTTTGTATCAACGGTAGTAAATGCAGAATTTCAAATGATACTGTGTATAATTTTTAGATTATTTAGGAGCTCTTTGGTGCCCTACAGTTGCCCCTTGTTTTACGCTTATTTGCTCTTTCAAACTTTCTATTTGCATTCAGATAGTCTAGTATACTTGTTTTTGGATAATTAGGGACTTCCATACTTGAAATGAAACCGTTTCTTCATTGTTCGTTTTGACAGCTATGTTCATCTGTTTATGTTATTGCTTCTGTAAAATTCATAAAATGTACCCTGTTGTATTCAATATTTTTCTATTCCACTCACATACAATAAATCCTCGAATTGGCCCCCCTTGAAAAAGCCCCCACCCTAGAACTACAAATTGTCAATAAGCCCCCCCCTCAAATGAGCCCCTACTGCTACTGTAAATTCTCGGATTGACCCCTCCATTTGATGATTTTTGCCATCTGAGGCTGCCTATGCCGTTTTATTGAATTACCACAACAAATTCATACTTTTGTTAAGAATTAATTAAATGCTCATAAAGAAATTCCTACTAAAATAAAGGAGGTCTTTTAAAAATGTCTTCTTAACATCTAAAACAATTTTATAAGCCTCCCCCCTCGTATAAGCCCCCATTAAAAAAATATCAAAAATAAATAAGCCCCCAGAGGGCTAATTCGAGGATTAACGGTAGGTGTCCCCTTCCTGCTATAAAGGCCTAGTAGTCTGAGTCACATTCTCATAAAATAGAGTTCAATGACCAGAAATTAATTTGCAGAAAATATTGAACAAGTGAACATAAGGATATAATGTTCGATAAGTGAAAACCCGCTAAACATTCTCTGTAACTGGCTCGAATGGCTGGTTCTTATATTGAAGGAGCTTAAAGCACCAGCCAGGAGGTTCTAAAATCTGCTATCTCTCTCAATGCTGGTTCTTATGACGTTATTGCAGCCTGGTTCTTAAGAAAAATACCATAGCTTTGAGAGTCTTTAATAAGGTTTCTTTCATAGAGGGACTTATCTTTATCTTATTTTCACACAGAGAACCACCCAGCCACCAAAATTTTTGTTGAATTGTCCACCCCTGTTTTCAGAGTTCCCTTTCAGGAGAACACAGGTCATATGTGGGAGACCACAAAAAGAGGTGCACTGCTGGTCATCCAATGGGAGACTTCCCTTTTACCGGTATTGTCCACCCCTGTCCTATCATCTTGATAAATTTCTTTTGCACAACCCTCATAATGAGTGTTCTATTGTTAATCAGAAAAGTCCAGGTGGATCACACTATAATGCACTTGGAATTAATTTCAGTGTGTAAGCAGAATGTGCTTAGTGCTGGAATTTGAAAATAGGTTTACAGAATTTAAAAGATCAATTTATAATATATTAACTGTTTTTAAAGATTATTAGCAAACAAACAGATCTATAATGACATGTGAATTTGAGATGTTGTATTTATCTAATCAATTTATTGTATTTAAACTATCTTTCAATTTGATGGACGAGCCAACTGTACTAGGGAAAATAATAAATTTATTGAATAAAAACTATTAAATGGCAAGAAAATCTACGAAAGCAACATTTTCACAGTGAATTTTTTTTCTGTGAATTGAGCTTTTATTTCATTTGATTTGATTTTAATCTTTTTATATATTTCAGAGATAACAAAGAAAAATAAGAAATGATACTGTCAGGAACCTAGTGCCCTTGCCAGCAACCATAACATGCACTCAAAAATTTTTTTGTTTCCATGGTACCCTAAAAAGTTGCAGGAGAAATATGGCTGATACTTACCCAGTCATTAACTTGTTAGTAAAACATTTTTTCGAATTTCAATATCATTCTGTTATGTCTTTCTTTGTTTGGGGTGCAAAGCAGTTTCCAATCAACACAGCAAAAAACTACCGGGCAACCGCCAAATAAAATTACAGTTAATTTAATAAAGGAAAAAATCATGAATTTTCAATGTTTTTTTCATTCTGGATGTCAGTTAAAACACTTCATTATTTATATTATTATTTTGTCTATTTTGAAAGATTTTCTACAAAAGTTTCATGACGAAAAACTGACAGAAAAAAATAATTGTGTTTTTCAGCCTTAAGAAAACAAACCTAATTTTCTTGCCAAAGAAGTTTGGAATACTGAACTATCCTTTACAACAAATTTTACTCTGACGTTTGTTGTTACCTAACTAATTATGTTTCAGGCCTTTTAAGCACCCAAAATTTGAAGCTGTGCTCAATGTTTCTCTCAAATACAGAAGTTTCAGCATTTTGTGTGAGAAAATTTTTGCAAATGTACAGGATAAGAAAGGAATCTAATTTTTGGCTGCAAATGCAGTGTCAAATTTCAGTATTTTTCAATTTGTGTTTGAGCTGTTGATTTGGAAATAAAGGTATGACAATATAAAAATGAAAACTTAAAATGAAGGATACTAGAGGCATGGAAAAAATTTTGATATTTCATTGTAAAACTTTTAGCAAAAAGATATTCTGCTATTTTCTCTTACTTTTAGTTTTTCGTCCTTCATTAGGATTTTTTCGAGTGTTCTCTTTCAAATGAAACCCTTTACTGAAAGCTTTACTTGTCACATCTTTGTATGTGAAGGGTGATGTCCTAGCAACATAGTCATCACATAATGGATTTGCTTTCTCATTTGATTTTGGTAATCTTTGTGTTGACATTTTTTGATCTTCTGTCAATATGGCATTTGATGCATGACGTCCAGCTTTGGGCAATGGTATGGCATACTATAAAAAAATTTGAGACTCAATAATAAATATCATCAGATTGCTTTTAGATATGATATCACTGTAGTTATTATCATTTTTGCATTGTTGCCAAGACTTTTTCAAATGTAGAAAAATACTTAATTCCACTTTAAAATAGCAATAGCAGCTCAGAACCATCTTGTTATATACACCAAGTGGTGTGTACAGCTCTGTCTATGTGGCATCAATTTTCAATATGCATCAAAATATATATAGTTCACCCCACTATATAAACACCACAAGTTGGTTGAAAAGCTGTAAATTTTAGCAGAATCTTATTGTAAGTGGAAAGAGTGTGGTTTCATGTTAAACTGCAACAAAATTTGCAATTGTTTAACTTAATACCTCAGATTTAGATCATTTTCTAGAAATGCTGAAAACTACAAGGGATTTGGAATGTCACTGCTTACTGCTTTAGAACTAGCCTGATTTTGGATACCATTTCAGCAATTATTACAACAAGAGTTTGCTGCATCATAAACGTTCCAATAAATAAAAACTTGCATACCTTTGTGCCTCTTATGTTTTGGGGTCGCATTCTCTTTGGATAATGGTATGTCAAGCTACCATCAAGATTTACACTAACTGACACCTTTTTTAAAGTCTTGTTTCCACAATTCTTGCAAAATACTCTTTCCATTTGTGTTGTTTCTCTAAAAGTAAAAAGTTTTTTTAACATATTTTTATATCAATTATTTTACACTTAAACTTAATATAGAATTCAAGGCATAATTTAATAGTGAGAATTCTTTGATATTTGTTGTTACTCACATATTTACATACCAGGTTTTTCAAGTGACACCTTGAAATGACAAATTTTGTGAGAATTTGGTGTGATCAGGGTTACATTGGTAAAGATAGTTCAAATATGGAACAGGAATTGTAAATATGTTTTTATAATGAAAGCTTGATGGCTGTCAGTGAATCATACATAGATTAATGATAGAAAGTTAATGATTTCAATTGAGAATAAAAGAACCTGTAACAAAATATGATATTATTTAAATCAACTTGAGAAAGTTTTTCTTAAGAAAGACCTTGAAGAAATCAATACTCATGGATATTATGCTAAACTGAATTTTATTTTGTGAAGCATACTTTCCACATCCATGACATTTTAAAATGTAACTCCTGGCTTGGCGTATCAGCATGCCATCGACCGATATTACATGCAAGCCCATTTGCATCAAAACATTCTAAAACACAAGGTAAAGAAAATTTTTTTATTTTACATTCCACATAAAAATTGATAGACATCTTTATACAGAACAGACACATTCAATTCATTGAGTGGATCAGGATGAATTCTTAGACACATTTTCTTCTTGTTGCCTGTGTATGTTTTGTAATTGGCATTTACATGCCTGCTTAACAACCTCTTTTTAAAAGACTGGTTAAATTATGAAAAAAATCAAAGCAATACAACACAAATGCAATAATGTTTTACACATTGATAAGCTATGGCTATCGGGCCAACAGACTGTCTGTTTTTAGTCCCAGTATGGAACTAAACTCATAGATAATCTCTAGATAAGGCTTGCTAGTATGAATAGACCACATAATAGCTCAACATATCAGAAAATACTTTGAGAAATTCTAATTACAATGAATCGTTTCCTCTTATCACAAACTCTACTTTACAAGTACGTACATGATGAATTGCCTCAAAATCACATTAAGCATGAAACGCTCCGATAAGCTACATCTTAGAATTCTTGTTCTGCACAGGCAAGCATGAAAAACTCTGTCAACATGGCATGGAACACTTAATGACAGACCAGAAAACAGTAATCTTTATTCTTTAGAATGCAATTCTTAAAGGTTTCAAAGATATTTTAGTCACCTGCATTGCAAAATCGGTTGTTAGGCAGCCGCTTTTTGCATCTACTGGACTCTGATCAACATCATCAAAACCCATCTCTTTCTTTACTTTCGATATATTTCCTGGAGTAATCCAGCCTTCATCGTCACCACCATCATCATCACTTTCATCGTCACTTTTATTACCATCCTCATTGGAATTGATGACATTTCCACCAGCATTATCACCACCATTTTCAGAAGCAATATTATCAGAACTTTCAAGATCATCCTCATTGACAATTTCTACTTTAACATCCATGACTTTATCAATACTAATATCTTCATCATTACTTTTATTCACAACAGCTTCTTGTGATCCCACCAGTTCTGAACTCTCACACATTTCACTTTCATCATCTACCTTGTCAGTGTTTTCATCATTTTTTTCTGTAGAATTTTCTTTTTGAGAATCTTTGCCAATGTGCTAAAAATAAGAAATCATGATTTAAAAGTTTTCTAAATATTTTGAGTATCAGGGACCCTTGGGGGTTGGTGCCTTTCAGAACTTTCGAAAATTTCATCTTACCAGTTGCTATGCCAAGATTATGTGGCATCCTCTATCCAATGAAAATAATTAGCACCTAAGTCAAAAGCAACTTGTTATACAAATGATAATTTGAAATAATTACAAGAATACCGTATTTCCAAAAACTACCTACTGATTTGTTATCAAAGTAAAATCCATGTTCTGGTTTGATTGTTGTTATTCCTCCACCTCTTTTTCTTTCAATCTGCAATAAAAGACATAAGCTGAGTGTAAAAAATAGCAAGCATACAATCTGACAAAGTTCTTGTGAATTTGAGTGGTAGTTGCGCTGTGTTTCTTTGGCAATTTGTGCATCATTTGGCAATAGAAAACGTTTTTTATGGCTACATTTCTCTATTCAATGATTGATCAAACCTGTTACTTTCCTAGAGTTATGGACTCTGTGTTTTCCAGTATATTCTTGTACATTGTGTGATGTACATTGTGTGATGCAGTGGACATTAGAAAATGGCATCTTACATTGAAACTCAAAACACTGCTTTTTGCTATGCTTTTGCAGGATTATCAAAACAAGATTGTTTATGCCATAGCAAGAGCTTATATTTTATCAGTAAGAGGCAAAAACAATGCAGAACTTTTGCACATATGAGTTTACTGATTAAATCAAGTTAATTCATATCCTCCCTTGTAATTATATGGCTAGATAATCATAAACAGGGTAATGAAAGGATAATAAAAAAAAAATAAAAAAACAATTTTGATAAGGAATTTAAGAAAACAAATGGCATAAAATAAGAATATGGCAACAATAGTGTAGTCATCCCCAATTATAGAAACATTACATATCTGCTGTTAGAAATAATCGGGAAAAAACACTTTGGCTACTTTTTTACTTGGAAACAAAGATTTCAAGGTCCCCCTGACAAGATTCCAGCAAAAGCAAAATTCTACTGATATACATACTTTGTTAACTGGTTCCTCCCTTATATGCTCCTTGCTACAAAATTCTTTCTCTAATTGATATGTAAGTGCCATGACCTTAATATCCACCGCCGAGAGACTTGGAAAATCACCTGTTTTCTTAGCAAATTCTGAAACTATAAAAAAACAAGACACTATTATTTCAAATTTAATTCAATCAAAGTCATCAACCAAACTAACTTGAGCTGATACAACATTCAAAATTTATAAAACTAACATACATTTCAAAGTCTACAAGTTTGTTGTATCAAAATTGAAAAGGAAACTCACTAGTTTTTACAGACTCAGTTGATGGCTCTCGGAACTCGATCTCATACGGTAGAACGGCAAGCCTCTGTCGTGTCGCCGCGTCTCGTATTTCATGAACGACATCTTGAACCGTAAATATCCTATTTGCAATGTTCTGGAGTTGAGCATTCTTCAAGAAAGCCGCAGAATCAGCCACCAAACTGTCAAACATGCTGTTCGCCATGATGTGAATCGTGAAAGGTTGTTCTTGGAATGGAAATCTGTCATGCAAACGAGGTCGTGCAGACATGGCCTCTCTCTATTCTGTGACATGGCTGACAGTTCAAAGGGCGACTTGTGACTTGTGAGCAACGATGGGGGAGGAAATAGATGGTGGCAACGTTCTTATTCGGTCTCTGAAAGATCATGGCATCGAATACATGTTCGGTGTTGTTGGTATCCCAGTTGTTGAGCTTGCTTATGCTGCCCAGGCTGCAGGCATCAAATATGTTGGTATGCGCAACGAACAAGCAGCAAGTTATGCTGCATCGACAGTTGGGTATTTGACCGATGCTCCTGGAGTGTGTCTTGTCGTTTCAGGACCAGGGCTTGTGCATGCTTTAGCTGGCATGTCGAATGCACAACAGAACTGTTGGCCATTAATTGTGATTGGAGGTGCCTCAGATACAAACCAGGAGAGTATGGGTGCTTTCCAAGAATGTCCCCAAGTTGAATATGCACGTCCTTATTGCAAGTTTAGTGCTCGTCCAAGCAGTATAGAGCAAATACCATTGTTTGTTGAGAAGGCAGTGAGATATGCAATGAGTGGTAGACCAGGTGTTAGTTATCTTGATCTCCCAGGGGACATGCTGCGGGAGCCAGTCAGTGAAATAAGCGTCCGATGGATGGCCAAATTTAAAGCCCATTCCAAACCATTTGCAAATCCAAATGCTGTCAAGTCAGCGATAGAAGTTTTGCAGCAAGCTGAAAGGCCACTTGTTATTGTTGGCAAGGGAGCTGCTTATGCAAGAGCAGAGAAAGACATAGGACATTTTCTTGAAAAAACTGGGCTCCCCTTTCTTCCAACTCCAATGGGGAAGGGGGTTGTTCCAGATAGCCACCCTCAAAATGTTATTTCTTCAAGGTCCAAGGCATTATCAAGAGCAGATGTCATTTTGTTATTAGGTGCAAGGCTAAACTGGATTCTTCATTTTGGACTTAGTCCACGATTTGCGAAGGGTGTAAAGATTATCCAAGCTGACATTTCTGCTGAGGAAATTGGGAATAATGTCCCTGCTGATGTAGCATTAATTGGAGATTTAAAAATGATTGCTTTTCAACTCTCAAGCCAAATTGACACTCAGAAGAGCTCAGTTGTTTGCAAAGACCAATGGTGGGGTGAACTAAAAGAAAAGATGAAGAAAAACAAAGAAGCAACAACTTTGCTTTGTAAAGACAACATATTACCAATGAATTATTACAGAATGTACGATGAACTTTGCAGGTATATCCCAAAGGATAGCATTATTGTTAATGAAGGGGCGAATACAATGGATATAGGACGCATTATGATAGACAATGATTTGCCCAGACACAGACTCGATGCTGGCACTTTTGGAACAATGGGTGTTGGGTCTGGATTTGCCATTGCTGCAGCCCTTGTTGCTAGGGATAATTACCCAGAAAAGAAAGTAATCTGTATCCAAGGGGACAGTGCATTTGGTTTTAGTGGAATGGAGATTGAAACAGCTGCTAGATACAACTTGCCAATTGTTTTTGTAATTGTCAACAATAACGGCATTTACAATGGAATCAACAAAGAAGATTGGACAGACATGGTTGCATCTGGTGATGACCTGACATTGACATTACCACCAACACTTTTGCTTCCAAGTGCAAGGTATGAGAAAATGATAGAGGCCTTTGGTTGTCAGGGTTACTATGTATGTCGTCCTGAGCAAATAGGGGAAGCAATGAGCAAGGCGCTTGCAGAAACAAAGAGGCCATCAATAATTCACATTGCAGTTGATCCATTTTCAACACGCAAAGCACAAGAATTTACTTGGTTGACCAAATCAAATATGTAAAATGTCAATCTGTCTGTCTGTCTTAAATGTCAATAATTGCAAATGAAACTTATGTCATTTTGAAAGTTTCAAAGATAAATAATCAGGTTTTGCTCATAATTTGCCACATGTGATTTAGTATCCCATTATAGTTGAGTTACTACAAGTGCTTTAAAGTAGAAAATTTTACAGCAATGTATGTATTATGTACATTATCATACAATCTGAGAGTGATTCATTTGTTGCTCAATGTACTTTCCACTCTATTACAAAATTCTGAGTTAAATCTAAGATCAAAGCTATGAAGGGGCATGCCCTTGAACCTATAAAATCTCAAAGTTCAGAACACTCCCAATTATTTTACATTTGTTTTATTTACAAGTAGATTATATGAATTAAGCAATAGTTTTTAAATGATATGCATTGTCAGTAAAAGATATCCCCTTTGAAACAAAATTAGGTTCTAATACAAAGTTCTTTGCCACCTAGGGGTGCTTTGTATGTGAACTTTTCGATTGTCACCAAAAAAGATGACTCTCCCACTTTGTTGGCAAATGAGAGCTGAGCACAATAGTAGGTGGCAGCATTGTGAAGCCTGTAATTGCACAGTGGGCAAGAGGAGTACAATTTGACTGCTGGGCACCATTATTATCTTAATTCCCAAAATTTGTTGATAATATCGTTTTTTGTAAAGTCATACTAATGTCTTAAAACTGTTAAGCCATGATTCCCTCTTTACGTGATGCCAAAATGCCAACTTTCAGAAACTTTCAACTAAATGCCTACTATGTAAAAGAGTAACACCATTCATATTCGCTAAAACTATACGCACCCTGTAAGCATAACGAAGTATATGTATGTGCCCCCTAAATAGAAAAGTCTAATCTCAACATAATCTCAACATATCTAGCCTAATACTTATTGATGACTGTTGTTTGTGGTTAGACAGCATTCATGTTGAGCAGTTTCTTGGACCAAGCGTCATAATCTAGGCAAACATTCAAGTCATGATGCAACGTCTCTGGAATGTGAAGATGTCTTGTTACCACGTTATCTTCATGTACTGCTCTTACAGGCTATTAACACGTGCAGCTCTAGTTGGCAAGCCTCTTGTGGTTGTTGATCCATTGGCAAAGAACTCTCGAGATATGATCAATTTTCTTGACAGCGCTTGATGGATGCAGCTAAAAAGTACTTCATGCAACCGTGCTTTTAGAAAATGGGTTGCTTAAGAGCTCTTCATCAGATTTCAAGCAAGGTCAAATAATCACCTTGCAATTGTTTGCGATATGTCGCATCGTCTATATAAGAAAGCCTACCAGTACTGCGAGAGCACTTTTTAGCATCTTTGCCAACTGGTTGATCGGACAGTGAAGAAAAGGTAAGGTAATCTTCTAGTCTATCATTGCGTATATCTATAGGTCATGGTGTCAGAATGAAGCCTGTTTTAGTTATTTCTTTTGTTAAACAATTGGTTAAATTTGAGAGATTTATCCAGTATATCATTATGTTTTATGTAATCAACGTTGACAGGAATTTGAAACATTTGTTCATAACCAAGGTTAAATAAAAATATGGTGTAAGATCCTAGTTGCTCCCTTGTAAACAATTTTCTTGAGCTGTTAGTTCATTGTAACCCTGATACAGTACCATTTGAAATCACTGCTAATTATTGTGGCTGTTACATGTTTTTCTTTTTTGTAGCTATGAAGTTGTTGATTGCTGTCTTGGCGTACATCATTGTGGGCGCAATTGCTCAAAGTAAGCAGCTAAAATCCATTTACTTTCTTCTAAACTTAACGCAATTTTAAAATATGTAGCTGATAACTTTCTCGTTGTCAAGAATGCTATTCACTAAGAAAACTTTTATGCTTCTTTGTAGAGTAAGCAGACCGGATTTTAGCTATTTAGATGGCAAAATCCGCTTGCTTGCTAGCTGCACCTTAGCTGTTTGCCTTGAATTTGCACCTTCTGTTAAAAAATATCATTCTTAACCCATTAAGAGATTTGGGCAAGGTTTTTCTCTTAATTTCACCAATGTAAGCTATTTGCTCGATGTCTGGGTAAATCTTAGGAATTAGAATGGTGCCGACCAAATGACTTATTCTCGTCTTGAAAACGTATTGTCTAATCAGTTATGTTATCTTACCAACAGGATTAAAGAAGGAGAAAGGTAAGCAGTAACTTGAAAAGTACTCGTCGGTATAGTTTTCAACCAAAATATGAATCCATGCATGTCACCAGAACGTTGCAAATGATACCAATAAAATAACATCTTTACAGTTTCCACATATTCTTCTTATGCTTGTTCTACAGAAGACAGTAAGGATCCTCCTAAACAATAGAAATATGATTGAAATTATAGTCAACTGGTTTGTTCCAGAGTGCTTAGTGCCGTATGAACTTAGCTCTGTATGCTTTGATGTGTACTGCATCACTTAGCAGTGAGCCAGCTTGTGCTGCCCACCAAGGTGTTCCAGAAATATGTAATAAAAACCTTATGGATAGGGAGGGAGACCAAAATCCCAAGTCGATAAAGCTATATTGACTCCGCAAGCTTGTCTTTGCTTTTTCTTCACCATACATTTCATTCCGGTCATTTGGAATTTATAAAGATTGCTATTTTTCTCAAAAATGATACTCATTCTTTGAAATTAAGATATTTGCTTGCATGCTCACAATGCATTGCGAGCATTACATCACGAGACTGGTACATTGAGATGGGATGAAGAGCTAGCACGTGGAGCCGAGCAATGGGCAATGAAATTGGCAAGAGAAGGTGGACTCAGGCATTCCAGAGGAAACTATGGTGAAAACCTGTATGCAGCCTGGAGGCAGTCAGCCAGTTGTGCAAAGGCAACCCTGGCTTGGTATGTTTAATGATTAATAATTCCTTATTCTCTGGGCCCGTAAGTAATGCTTGTGCAAGTTGATTATCTAATCATTGACATCTGACGTTGGAGAGAGGGAGGATGAACCAGTAAATAGAAGCAGCAACTAAAACTGAATGTAGAACTCAATATACAAATGAATGTCAATGTATATATAGAAATTAATATAGAAATCCTTTTCAGTCAATCAAGCCTATACATAATTCACAATAACCTGCTTCCGACAGTTAGTTAATCCCCTTTTTGTTATCTTATTGGTCGCTTTTTGTTTACAATCTTATTTTGCCCAAGACAACTTCATTATGCATTTGAAAAATCTCCTCCCATCCAGTAGAAACCGCTCTCTCCAGTTTGCTAAAAAGAACTGACTGATGGTAAACGGTGACTCACTATCTCTGGGTATACCTTTTCCTTTAACAACACTCAGTTCCTTACAGTATCTAATCATCTTCAAGGAGCTGTCGTGAGCAATACCAAGAGCCAGAATAAGCTTTCATTATACAGCATGCTGTGTATCATTTTATGGCTTGAGTTTGTCATAGAAACAATGCCATTCTGCCATCTCTTCTAGGTATAATGAAATACAGCACTACGATTTCAATCGTGGTGGTTTTAGCTCAAGGACCGGTCATTTCACACAAGTCGTGTGGAAAGGAAGCACTCACCTTGGCGTCGGCATAGCAACAAGTGGCAATAAGATAGTTGTTGTCGCAAGGTATTCTCCAGCTGGAAATTTTGGAAGAAGATATCGTGAAAATGTTTTACGTCAAAAACCTGGAGGTATATTTTGTTTCCTTGCCATCTATCAACATTTATTGGACATTGCTTCTGTTTTATGTCTCTTGCATCTTACAACTCGGGCAGTAAATATTCTTTTTTTTCCTTTTCAATTTTAGAATGATTTTCAAAATCTTTTTTGAAATGACAATTCATATTTTGAGAAGCTATTATAATTTTTTTTCTCCTTAACAATGTTTCTGAAAGCAAAAATGTCTATATCGACTGTAGAATTTTTGTCAAACCTCAATTTATCACTTCGTGTTTGTTATGCCTTTTGTAATACGTGTATTTCTGTCTTTGCTGTGATTGGTACGACAAAAACATGGCTCCTCTTCCATCATTGTAGCAAGAGTACCAGGACTTAGTGAGTTGGAAAATGGATCCACTGGTGGACCAGAACCACCTGTCACTGAAGGACCAGGACCCATGCCGCCTCCAACGGAAGGACCAGGGCCAGGGCCAGAGCCGCCTTCAACGGAAGGACCAGGGCCAGGGCCAGAGCCGCCTTCAAGTAAGTGTCTGGTTTTCAGCATATCATTACTTTAATTGATAAACCACTTTGAGAAATTTGCCTAAGATGGGCCTACGATGGACAAACCCTGTTATAGCAAATAAGACCAATTTTGCTATATTTGCCAAGATGCATCCGTGAAAATGACGGACTGCATTGTTTTGGTTTTCAGATTGCAGGGACAATTCGAGCCGTTGCCGTTATTATAAATGGAAGTGCAGATCCAGTAACTGGATTCGTAATCGATGCAAAAAGACGTGCAATGTTTGCTGAAGGAGAATAGAAACTGTGATTGATCTATCTGCAATAATCTTTTCATGAATTAAATGACTTCTATGACATTATGTTTTTTCTTTTTCCTTCTCTCCTCACTGTTCCAAAATAAGAAAATTCTTGATGCATTTGCTTTTGCACTAGGTGAGCATTTTCTTGATGTATTATTTCGTCTTGATGTTTAAAGACTCTTAGTTCGTTAGATATTTCGACCTGCCCATGTAAAAATCCAGCATCAATGGCTGTTAATCTTTACAAGAGTTTTTGACAAAAGTTTTCAAGACAAGAGCTTCTTCTTTTCCTTTCTAATCTTATAGAATAATAGTTATTCTAAAGAGAATTCTTTTATCTAAGAAAAATACTAAAATATTCTAACTGCTGTTTAAAAGTATTACAACTATGCTAATTTCTGTATCATTTTGGATGATTCAGGTTTTGTGTGCAAGGCTTGTTTGATAATCCATAGTTTGTTTCGGTGCATTTAGGAATGCAATCGTTAAAGGATACAAAATTTAATCAGGTATCTGTAAGATGAATCACCGAGAAGAGTTCTTGAGTGATGATGTAAAAAAATATTTTAAAATTTTCAAATTGGGATCCCATAACCTGAAAGAGCATCATAAAATACCTTTAAATATGCAAAATAAGCTAAATGTGTTACGAATTGGCTGAGATATGGCAAAGTGAGATAGGCTCTTTCTCTATGAATGTAGTTTGGTCCCTTTTCATTACTTTAAGGAACAAAGCCATTAATCTTTTTTCAAACTTCAAATCTTTTGTTGGACATATCTCACCAGATTTTTGATGTATTTAACTGATTATGCATGATTAGAAATATTTCTTTTATGCTATGTGGTCAAAATTAGAAGATTCTGAAATAGTCTGTATGACTTCAAGCTTAAGACCTCTATAGCCCCTGCTACTACGAAGCATGCAATGTTTTTTTTTTAATTTTTGTCTCTACCGCTACTTTCTTTCATGCTACACGTAATGATTCTACATTTTAAAGTAGTTCTAACAGATTTCTAAAGTATGGGAACATATATGAGCTTCAGTGTAAAAAGAAAATCTATAAATTATCTTATTCACATGAATATATCATTATCGGATTTTCTTTAGATCTTTGCCTGCATGCACACAATATATTGAGAGCACTCCATCAGAACACAGGCCCAATGACCTGGGATGACGAGCTAGCACGTGGTTCGAAAGAATGGGCAATGAAGTTAGCGGGAGAAAATGGGTTGAGACATTCCAGAGGAAACTATGGCGAAAATCTTTACGCAGCCTGGGGACAGACAGCTAACTGTGCCAAAGCAACTCTTGCTTGGTAGGTTTAACTTTTGACCTGAAAAGAAGATTTGGTTTCCAACAACCTGTCTCCTTTCTGTATGCGGTCAGAATATATACAGAAGAAAGATTTATCGCATTATCTCTTCTCTAACTCATATATAGGTACAACGAAATAAAAGACTACAATTTCAACAGAGGAGGTTACCAATCAGGAACAGGCCATTTCACGCAACTCGTTTGGAAAGGAAGCACACGACTTGGTGCTGCTGTTGTTCAAAGAGGGAACATTGTGGTTGTTGTTGCTAGATACGCACCTGCTGGCAACTTCATGAGTAGATTCGGAGAAAATGTCTTCCGGCAAAAAGTTGGAGGTATTGCTATTGCGCCTAAGCATCATTGCTCGTGTAGTTCGCTTATATTTCTCATCTCGTCCGAACAGTTTTATATCTGTGAAAGTACGATAAATACTGTATCTAATCGGGTAGAATGTACTGTTTGTCTTCGTCTTTCCCCATGTTTAGGTAAAGAAAATATAGCTATTTATAGTAATAGATAATGCAACCTGTTTCGTAGGAAATGAACTGCCCGTCTTTGCTTCTACTTAAACCGTTACCAATGAAACTCATCTTCCCCTTTTTTTGTAGTGACAGTACCTTCGCTCAGAGAAATAGAAAGTGGCATTACACCCCCTTCCACCAATAGGCCACAGCCACCGGAGCCACCTACAGAAAGACCACTTCCTCCAACAGACAGACCACTTCCTCCAACCGAGAGACCACTTCCCCCAACCGAGAGACCGTTGCCTCCAACTAATCCACCGCAACCTTCGTCTAGTATGTTTTCTAGAGTTGCATTTCTCTTTGTTTTGGAGACATCGTCTTCAGATTTAGCCGACATAAAACATCTGCACAAATTGTATTAGAAATTGACAAATCTAAGCGGTAGCTGTCTTGTCTATGTGATCAGTCTGAATGTTTGAATTTTTCTCAAAAAAAGGAAGCTTTCGTGTCATCATGTTGTAGCGTTTCGATTTTTGAAGCCAAATGTTATGAATATATTCCAAAAATATCTTCTGTAACAAAGTTGGACGAAAAATAATAGCAGGTTGTGGGTTCCAAGCTAAACTGAACCGTGTTATCTTTTTTCAAGATCTTTGCTTGCATGCACACAATGTCTTGAGAGCACTGCACCAGAACACAGGCCCAATGACCTGGGATGACGAGCTGGCACGTGGTTCGAAAGAATGGGCAATGAAGTTAGCGGGAGAAAATGGGTTGAGACATTCCAGAGGAAACTATGGCGAAAACCTTTACGCAGCCTGGGGACAGACAGCTAACTGTGCCAAAGCAACTCTTGCTTGGTACGTTCAACTTTTGACCAGTAGAGTTTAAATCAAAGAAAATTTGTGGATCCCGACATTCTATTTCCTTTCTTTTTGTGATCAAATTATATCGATAGAAGTATAGCATCATGTTTTCTTCCGCTCGTGCTTAGGTACAATGAAATAAAAGACTACAATTTCAACAGAGGAGGTTACCAATCAGGAACAGGTCATTTCACGCAACTCGTTTGGAAAGGAAGCACACGACTTGGTGCTGCTGTTGTTCAAAGAGGGAACATTGTGGTTGTTGTTGCTAGATACGCACCTGCTGGTAACTTCATGAGTAGATTCGGAGAAAATGTCTTCCGGCAAAAGTTTGGAGGTGAATGTTGTCAATGTTGGAAAATTTTCTGTTTTATCTTTATTTTTCTTTCCTGAGCATCGAAAAAGTGGCGAACTAACTTTTCCTTTGTTTTTTTGCAGCGAGAGTTCCTTCTCTCCGTGAACTTGAAAGTGGAGTTACAGCTCCTGCTACCGACGGGCCACGTCCTCCTGTTCCAGCTACCGAGCAGCCCCTCCCACCTTCTAGTAAGTTGAATACGTGTTTAAACCCTAAAACCTTTGTCTCTAAACAACCCAGATAAACATTAATACTTGAGATGGCTAAGTCATTGACTTTTTACCGAATGTCAAATTTTGAGGAAGGATGTCCCACGTACCAAGTGGGTCAAAAGAGCGTAGCGAAAGCTGAATAATACCTTGAGATAGCTCTTGATACCGAGATTCTTCTTTTGTCCCTTCAAGAATTTTCTAGCGACTTTGATCAATAAGTCTAAGTAAGTAACTGTATTGTTGCAGATTGCAGGGACAACTCAAGCCGCTGCCGTTATTTTAGGAGGAAATGCAGATATAATAAGTGGATTCGTAATCGATGCAAAAAGACGTGCAATGTCTGCTGAACTGCGATACAAACTGAGATTTGCTACTACTTGTAAACTAGTCAACACAAAGCAAAAGAGCCTGCAATATTTCATTCGTTTTTTCTTCATATCCTCTACTAATAGTAGAAAACATTTGTTAAAACCAGTAGAAGAGATCCTTAAAATATGTCGGCTGATATAGGTCGATCAGAAATAGATGTAATTTTAACATTGGTCTGACCATAAGATATATTTTAAGTTGTTTTTGGGGTTGAATTTTTAAACTCGGTAAAAAGTAAAAGAGAGTAACTCATTCAATGGTTCAACGTTTTTCTGTGAATGGTTTTGTGGCAGTTGGTGCAAGCCCACCCTGGGTACCAGAGCCTCAGTCAAAAAGATTGTCGAACACTGCTTACTAGTGCAACCCATACCCAAATTCCTCCTTAGGCTTGCTCTTCCACGCAGCACCATGTCAACTTCTTCAAAGAGACTGATAACTTCTTGACATTTAGTCTCTGCTGGTGGGATTTTTTTCAACATTTTCAACTAACTATAGGATCTCATGAACTGATGTACAGACATACCATACCAATTATTTTTTAGATTGCAAGGATATGTTTACCAACTGCGGTGTCTACAGACGAAAATGCAATTCGAATTCTTGGATTCGTAATCGCTGCAAGAAAACATGCAACACTTGTTAGATTTCTTTAGAAATGAATGCTCAGTATCTTTCATTTGCGTCCGTCATTGACCCAATTCTTTCTACTGCAGTTCAGCTAGTGTATTCACTGCTCAGTCACAAAGAGGGAAAATTATGTAGTCCTTTTACTGTTACCTTTGAGCTTGAGGAGGGAAGACGTAAAAAATCTGTTGATAATAAAAGTGAATTATATTTTAGGGAGCTATATTGTTTAAGCACCAAAATTATTTGTTAAATAAACTAGGAATTTCAAAATCTGGTTCTTGTGCAACAAAATGTTATTAGGTTTATAAACATAATCTCAAATCTTAAGGGCGTCAGTATGAAACAGATCTTATAACGCTGTTTCTTCTGTGGGTCATAGTGATCATTTTCTGTCCACTAATCTTCTCGAAGTGCATCTTCCATATTGAGCTTCCAATTGCAGAAAGTTCCATAAACAACTAAAATCCTTTTGAGTAGACGAGTACATGACTCTGGCTAGCGCTTAGGGGGAATCGAGGCTTCAAAGTCTTGTTCTTTTTAAGTGTGTTTCGAGTTTTGTTTAGCCTAACAGCTTTTAATGCTGGGTTCTTAGCATTTTAGAGGACGCTTATGTCTAGTTTATGACGAAGATAATATTTAGCTCATGATTAATGAAAAAAAGGAAACATCCCGAATCTAGTGGTAGATCTAGACCAATCCTAGACTTGGTTCTAAATGGGATGTAGGATCGAGGCGGGGCTCTTTCTCATAAATATATTTTAGTCCTGAAAACTTTGTAATTAGAGGGTGAAAAATACTGCCAAAGAGCATTCATAAACCACTAAATCTCTTCATTTGAATGAAGATAAATTCTTCATTCGGTTTCGGAAAAATTTGCAATGGTTCTAAAAATGTAACCTTGTATAGATCAGCCGTATTGAAAAATTATCTGCCGCTGCGCAGTCAGTTAAGTGATCAGTTAAGAAAAATTTTAGATTTTGTCAAACAGATACAGAGACGATGCTTGACCTCGCTCCAGGGCCGTAAATCTGTCAAGTGAGCAGGGGGGGTCAGCAGAGCAAATCAATTTAAAGTGTGCCGCGCTTCATGGCACCACAAAGCAATTTATGGTATGTGTTATGAAAACAGTTGAGGGGCAAATGACTTGAAAAACAAAAGTCAAGATTTTGGGATTTCTTAAGACTTAGTACATCTGACTTGTGTGTATAATTTGATAGATAAAAATTGTCAGAGACGGCCCACGAAATTGAGCCTTGGGAGCTAGAATCGAGTTTAGTGACGTAGGAGGACCCACCTTGGTTAGGTCCGACGCAAAAGAAATTTTTTGAAATTATACCTTCTAGAAAGGCTAAAAAAGTATCCCCCAGACTAAATTTAACAAAATACTAGAGCGCTCAGGATAGAAATTTAGACTCTTCTCAGAAGAACACAGATTAATGTTTATGGGGTGAAATTGTGGAGGGTAAGAGTCATGCTTAAACTTTAGTGGCAAATGTTGGGGAAATATGGGACGCTGTTATATTAATTGGTAGAAACTTACTCACTGAAAAGAAATGTGCGTCTTCCTTATTTTGAGTGCTTCAAGTAGGCCATGTTTACATATCAAAAATGAGAACATTGTAATTATACAGAAAGTTATTTACTGAATAAAAGCAAATAATAGACAAATAATAGAAATATGCGTAAATAAGTTGGTAAGTAGGTCAAATAAAATATCAGTTTGCTTTCTTTTATTTCATATTCTGTTTTCAAAAATAAAACGGTAAAAAACGGTAAATAACAGATAAAAACCACTCTGCTTACAAAAATAACGGCTATCAGCATAAGTCAACTTGCACTTGACACCATGACTTAGTGGCTGAGTTTTGTTGCAATAACACAGAAAAACGTAGTTTGGTTCAAACCCGGCTACCAGAGATTTGTTTCTTTCAAAGAAAATGATGATAATTTATCAAAAAAATCATTTTGCTCTAGATTTTTTTTGGGGGGGGGGTGGGGTCCAGTCCCCCCTGTCCCCCCGGGATTTACGGCCCTGCCTCGTTCGAAGTGTCTGATTCAAACGATAAAGGAAGTTGCTTAAAATTTCCATTATTCTAACGATAATTGAAATTGAATTTGTCACAACTTCTTTTATGAAAGAGATAATCTGTAGCTTTACCGACAAACTAAAAGGTCGATCAGTTTATTTATTCAAAATGTGGGTCGCAAAAAACAGTGTTTAAAATAGGGCCTATCATATATAAGAATGTGACTCAAATCGTAGAGCTGTAACTGAAAATTTCGGAATTTTCTCAAGAGACGACGAAGCAAAGCTTTAATAGGTCTTTATGATCAATTATTTTATTCGACGTTTGTGATTTTTCTACATTATCCTCTGTTTATTTCATATATTTCTTTTGCTCTGTTTTCGTGAAGAATTTTTTTGGATACCTTTGTTTGCTTTTGCCATCTAATTTTTTATTACTCCTCGCTACGATATCAAACGCCTTCGTAAGTGCTACAATATCATAACTTACCCAGACAGACGCTTTCAATATTTTCAGCCAGACAGATGTTTTCACAATTGAAAAGCAGTTTAGATAATTGTTTGGCGCAAATACCCTCCTTCAAAAACTTAGTGTCTTTAAGAGAACCATTTGGCCTCTTCAATCTTTTAGCATAAATGTGTACTACGCTTATAAAATCTTTCATTTCATGACAATGGTAGTAAAAAATGAATAGTTAGCAGTAGTATTATGTCAATATTTCTAAAAAGTGGAGGTGTTGATCTCGTAAACTGTTATAAGGCCTTAGAAGGAAAATACCTTTTCGCAGCTACACGCGTAGAGTTCAGTTTGCTGAGCCACGACGTACAGTGTTGCTGGTCGCAAGGTGGATCCTGCCCGATCATGTCATTCACTCAAATTTCCCTAATCATGTGTTAGCAAATCCTGTACTCAGATCTGCTCTTTCTTACATCTTTTCCTATTGTTGGCATGGTCAAAGCCAAAAGTTTTCTTCACTAAAGACTTTTGTTAGTCTGCTAGCTACTCTGCAATCATGTGAATATTTCTAAATCATTGATAGTTCGAAAAATCAGATTTTTTTACAGAAAACGTGACTAGTAGCTGTGTTAACTGCCCTAAAATACATTTCCCTCTTAGATTTTTACCTCTCTTGTTTATTCTCTAGCAAGGAATGGCTGCAAAAGACTTCCACACATACTTTACTCGTGAATTCACACTACCTTTATTAGCAAGCCGGCTGTTATGATCCCAAATCACCTAGTAATTCTCACATACTTTAGAAATCTCTAGCATCAAGCAAAAGTTCTTACAGGAACTACATGATTTAAAGAAAGTTTTTCACACACCCTTTACACTATCTTCCACACACCCTGGTTTACTTCCAACTCGGGGGCACAGATGGAAAATTTCTCAACTTGGTATTCAACACCGTGCCCTCCCCATCGAGTTTTTGCAAGTGCCCCTCTAAAATTGTGCTTCCAAGTTCTAAATGTTTCCTGTGTCTTCGATGGTCTTAATCTGTGGTCTTAACGAGCCGTATTCTATCCAGTTTGTATCAGACTAAGTCATTTTTAAGATTCTTATACTTATACAATTTTTGCATAGGCTCATAGCCTGTAACAGAATCCTACAGGGACCACACGGGTATAAATAATGCTGATATGAATGATGTTACAGATTCTATTTTAATTTTGTATCTCTTTTGTCAGCATCTCCACTCAATACTTTCTTTATTAGCTTATAAAGTTATAGTCTATATTTGAACATTCAATATAATATGTCAGTAGTGACTGGCTCTGCCTGTCTTTTAATTGTTTATTACTGTAGTCCGATTGTTGTTGAACTTCAATCGACTAATACATCTGTCATGTGAAAGGGAATTAACTTTTGCCTAACATAGCCAGCTTATATCTAAAAATTTTCTATAAAAACATCGAGTCGATAAATTTCCTGTTGAGATTCATTCCCCAAGATTGCACTCTCGAGGCAACCTTTCTTGACCGGAGAAGGTAACATCAACAATTGAATTCCTTGAATGTAATGAAAATTGCTCCCTCAGAAGACATTGCCACAACCCTCATCAAACCACATCTTGAAGCCGTCGGTACATCGATACAAATTGGTCTTTCTTACCCATATTGAACACTAAACCTTAAATATAACTTGATGGATTCAAGTTACAAAGCAACTTGGATGCTGGGCGGGAATGGAAAGGAAAAGTTCACTTTTCCTCACCAGGAAGACAATAGGCCAGTCCTACCTTAGATACCTAAGGTATGAGAAGGGAAGAAAAACATCACTTACTTAGAACATATGTGTAGCTGCAATAAAAACATAAAGAATTCTGTGATGTCAATGAGCCCCAACATCTAAGAAATCGATAAAGTTAACAAGGACTGAAAGAAACACACTTTGCTTTATACCAAAAGGGAAAGAAAGGGTGGAAGAAATGAACAGCGTGGGAAAAGCATTCCAAAAAATCACGCCAAACACAACCCAAATCATTTAAATTCATTTATCTGAGTCAAGGTATAAAGTTTCGTGTCAAAACAAAAAACTACAGAACTCTCACTTTTCTATTGTTCCCAAAAGCATCGATAACAGCATATACAGGCTTTATACAAGAATGAAAGCACGAGCGTTAACACTCTGTGAATTCAAGAAATATAAGTTCACTAGTAAAATCAAATTCATCATCCTTGTGCTACTTACAAGTCCCTCTCTCGATTTCTGTTTTCATTAACATGAGGGACTTGCAGCAAGTCCATCACCCTTCAACCTTGTAGCGTACGTCACAAAGTTGCTTAGCCCCAGGCCCCTGAAAATTCTAAACATCAAGTGCTATTCAATTTTCTTTTGATATAAAAAATGGCGTCGTATGGAGGTGGGTTTGAATGACGCCTCAATTGGCTGGTATAAAACGAAGATAGCTTTCTGAAGTGACAGTGCAGTGAAAAAATGAATTTCCCATACTCGTGTATTTTTTTGACGAAATGTTAGAACTTGTCAAATGCAAATAAAAGACAAAATATGCTATGCTGTGGCGATTGTCGACGACATGTCGGCAATCTAATAAAAAGTACAGAGCGGGTGTCAGCAATAGCATTCGTCGCCTGTCTATGTGTGCTGATTACAGATGGACAAGTGATACCACAGCAGGATGAAGGATTTGATTTCAAAATATCAGAAGTTAAAAATGGTACGTACTTTGATTTTGTTTGGTTGCTGAATTGAATGAAAAGAGGTTTAGATAACTGACACTGTTTGCATAACAATGTTTTAACGACCCTATTCAAAATGTTAGTTAACAACGTTTGTAAATCTATATTTTGATACTGACGGAACCTAAAGCTGATTGTTTGATTATAAGTATCATTTTATTTTATTTTGACCACAAATTCTGAGTATGATCGCAATGACTTTAATTCAACAATTTTATTGTTTCAATACCATGCCATCAAGTTTTATATTCATACAATTATGATTCACAGATGACGGAATAAGAAAACATGTCCCGTATTTTGCCTAACTATAGGTGTATCACTAAACCTCTAGTATAAATTTTTATGTATTAATCTACTAATAGAGAAAACAGATCTCAATAATTATTTATGTTAACTAACCATATGCTATCATTTTTAATTGAAGTGCCTTGACATGTGGCACTCTTCTGTCCCTATTGTGAGTGCAAAGTCCAGGCTATGTCTTATGCAAATTCCATTCCTTGATTTGACATGGGGAAGTCCTTATACAGATAATCATGCCATGTTGGGGGCGCAAGTCCAGGGAAAATCTCACTGCAACCAGAGGAGGGGCTTTGGGCTATACCTCCAGGAAAAATTCTCAATGCCACCCTTTTTAGATTTGCACTGATTGCTTCTTTTTACCGACTATGTTTACTATAGCAGCAAATGAGTAGAAATGACTGCGAAAAAAAGAAAAACAAGTAGGAAATAAATAGGAAACAACAATGAAATACAGAAATTGGCTGGAAAAAATTCAACTGAGGCTGCGATTTTATTTATAAAGTAAAAAATCCTGCCTAAATGGCTATGATGATATTTGGAACCCAAATGTTACCAACCTAAAAGAAAGTGAAAAATTTTGAGTTAGGCCCCCTCCCCCTCCCCAAACATTCAAATATTGTTCAAGCAGTAGATTTTCAGCCTACACAGCTTGTTTTTCTTCAATGTAAGGGTTCATTATTTTAGCCCATGTGGATAGATAAGCTTACCTCGTTTTGGAGATTAGTTGTTCCTGCTAAGTGATAAATCATTTCATGTTGTTTCCTTATCATTTCTCCTCGTTTGTATTAGTTTCTTGTTGTTTCCTGTTGTTTCCTATTATAGTAAATGCATTCACAAACTACTTGTTAACAGCCTTAAGATTTTTTAAACACCTAATCAATGATTTAAAACTGACATGAAAAGAGCTTTTACAAAGATATGGCGCAGTGTGGGTGGAAGCTGATTTGGTGGTGCAGGGAAGGCCTTCCCTACTCACTTCAAGGACTGTAGACTGGATTTTTTGTGTATATTTGTCATATTCTAAATTGCTTATTAATCACTATTAAATCCTTAAATTTTATTTCAGAATACATAGTAACATTTAATGGATACTACTCAACTGAAGAGAGAGCAAAGTTCATGAAGAATGCTTTAGTTAATGTCTCAACAAATTGGAAAGAGATAGCTAGAGATAACCCTGCTAGTGGGTTCCCTAGTGATTTCAGTCTTGTTGAGGTAATTTCTCCAAAAATACAAAATACATACAAGTAATTTTATGTTCAGATGAAAACTTCATACTATTCATCAGGCCTTGCTCTAAGCAAAATGATGGCGCTCTATAGAAAGAGCCCCTTAGAAACTCTAGGTGCTCTATTTTGCACCTCTAAATGAAATGGCCTTGAGAGCATCCTTCGAGAGCTTTGGAAGATCAAGAGCTTCATATCGAGAGCTTTGGAAGAGTGTTAAATAAGAATTTCAACAGTGATACCAAAAAGCACCATAATATGAAATAACAAAACATGCAACAAACATTATTTAATAGAAATATAGAAATATAATAAAACAAAGTCTCAAAATTGTTCAGATTTTTCTAGATATGTAAGTTGCCATCACCTGATCAGTTTTTTTTCACTGTCAGTATCACTACTGTTAAGTTCAGCTTCACATCTTGCTTCATCAAAATGCATGGCTTTAAGTTGAACATTTAACTTTGTTTCCTTTTTTATGATATCCATTCTATAAGACGCGCTAGAACATCTACTACTCATGAGAGCAAATGAAAACTGAAAAGCAATGTGATAATTTGGGTGGAAATGGGATCTCTGATTTGCACAGGTGGTTTTAAGTTATAAAGAAAAAACAGAAAATAATACTTTAACAGAATATTAATGCTTGCTCGAAAATCAAATAAAGCTGGTGGAGAATGCCCTTGATGGTCTGTGTCCTTGGTGGTTATTACAGGGTTATTAGATTAAGGTGAATATTTTCTCAAGAGGTAATCTTATACGCAAATCATAATATTGCGGTCTGCTGGGAAGATTGTTCATGCTTGATCAAGTTTATTCAGCAAATATCAAAAATTTATTTTGCTCTGTGGTAATAATATTTTACGTTTAAGGGGCTCTATAAATTGCTCTCCAAGGCTTTTTTGGGTGCTCTCTAGGTGCATGGGCTTGATCGAGCGCCTTTACATGCAAGGTCTGTATACATCAGTGATAAAGGTTGTCAGCTATTCGTCAATTGGAATAACAGTCAAACCAGTTTGAATTGTATTGTCATATATGATTTTTTAAATTAAAAGCATGCAGTTTATGACACCACAAAGTTATGGTTCTGACACTAAAACTTGTTACATTTTGTTTATTCAACTGGCATACATGCACATTAATTATTTGCACACAAACAGACCATGCGCCTGCACACATCCAATAAATCTGTCTTCAAATCTCATGTTAGATTTGTTATTAGATCCTGTAAGTGATGTTATCAGATTTTGCACATTTGCTTTCAAAATATTTGCAATATGTCTTATCTTAAATAATTTTTAATAAGAGCAATGCTTTGCATTTATCTTGAATAATTTTCCTTAAAGATAATTGCTCATGCCATAACAAATTTTCTTTTAGTTTGCTCATGAAGCCCCATTAATGATCAAAGCTCTTTACAAGAGTGAAAAAGTGAAGCATGTTTCACCCCAGAAGAAGGTCACAAGAATGCTTTTGAAAACAACCCACACACCAGATGATACACAGAATGATGAAAACACAAAATCCTTTAACACACCAGACTGTGAGCCTGGTACTGAAGGATGTGATTATCCTAAATGGTTCCCAAGGTAACCTATATTGTCATTGCTTTGCTAGACTGAAACAAACCTTTTTTCAAAATAGCAAGGAGCAGAGCATGCAAAAAGATTTTTGTCTTGGAACTTGGCTATAACTAAAATTTGCCTGTTAGCTTAATTCGAATTTGTTTGCAAGCTAATTTCTTCATAAAATAAAATGGAGTAAGCATCAGGGAATACTGAAAATATTAATAGCCCAAAAGACCCAGTGCTTGAAGTGAGATGATTTAGTTTTAGATTGTTCAAGTGTTTTATAAAATAAGAAGTGACATCTTTGATCCACAACAGGTTATATTTTTTCTATCTTGTTCTTTCGGAACCCTATTCTGATGTTTTATACTCTGAGGAGTGTCAGACGAAAAAGCTTTTAGTATGTTGTAAAATTTTTGCTTTTTTTAAAGCCATTTTCAAATTATGTATGGCCCAAAGATTGTTCACAGATTTCAATTTTATGTATATTCAAAGGATTAATACATTTAGCATGGATTTATCCTTTTAATTATTTTTACATTGAATCGCAAATACAATCTTTCTTATCCTGTAAGCTGTTAACATTGGTCTATCATTGATATGAATAGCTGCTCCCCAACCAATGAAAGTTTGTTACCCAAGCAACATTGAGACTTTTTATCTAAATGTTTGTCTGTGTTTAGACTCTCCAAATAATTTTTTTTTTGTTTTTAGGAAACTTAAGAGGTCAAGTATTGAGCAGGTCAGTCTGTTCAAAATTTAAGTTTGTTGAATTTCAACTGTCTTCATGAGTATTGTATATTTAAAATTGTACCCTGGTTTTTATCAGTTATATCATTTACCAGCACAGAAGCATTTGGTATCTAGACATTTTTATCATCACATTTTTTTCACAATTTATCTGAAAAAGATTTCTTTGCAAACAGTTTTAGAGACTGGACGTTTTGTTTTGACATTGTGCTATAAGATATCAACCCACTTTTTGTTGAACTTTGATTAAGGAGGTTTGTAAAGCTGTACAACTTTGAACGAATAATCTTTTTGAACAGTCAAGTGAAGGGCAACTTTTTTAATACCGGTTCATGAATATACTCTTCTCAATATGCTTATTCTGTAAAACACAATATTCCCTAAAAAATTCCCTGTGAGTTTTTTAGAGTTATTCTGGTTTTTTCTTTTTCTGTGGAAGGACACAATGGGGCTGAGGGGCTTTGCCCCCAAAAGAAATTCAAAACCATGCAAAAATTTCCTTGCTCTTGGTTTCAAGTATGTTTAGCCCCCTTAAACTTTTTAGCCTCCTCACTCCATATCATTATCCATGTTCCTTTCCTTATTTATCAACTTATATATTTTTTTCTGTCACAGTTATCTGCAGACCAAGTACTTGGCCATAAATCTCGAAAGTTGTTAAGAACATTTCCCAGACAGGTAAGGTTTGAAATGCAAATATATAAATTATACATAGTTGATATGTTTTATATTATCGATTTTCATAAAATCTTTTTGTGTTTATTGTAATCCATCCTGTTTTCCCCACATAATTTCTCGTTTCATCAGACTGAAAAATTACCATCACTAAAAAATTACCATATTGCATATTATCTGTTTCTCTCTCTTCAATATTTCATTCTTTTAAGGCTCTAATTTCTATTCTAAATGAATCTTTTAAATATTTGGTTTCAAAGTTTTTAATATTGATTAAGTTAAAGTAGATTTTAATTTAATTTTTTGTCAATTTTTTCTCAGATAACCCAGACAATGCAAGCAAATATACTTTGGGGAATGGGCCACCATGGTAAGTTTTTTCTGCTTTCTGTTTGCTTGACATGAAGCCATATCTTTTTTATGGCATTGTAAAAAAGTTACTTTCAAAGTTATGTAACCGATTATCACAAGTGCAATTAGATAAAACTTAGTTAGAAACAAGAGGCAAAAAAAAGAAATTATAATATTCTGCATCTGATTTAGTTGTTTATTTGTATTTGTTATATCATTAGAAGTGTCCATGTTAACACTGTTGCCATTAAACATTTTTTGTTATATATCAAAAATCCATTCTTATTTTTCCATTGCTATTTCCATTCCTTGTACACAACACGCCCCAAACTTTCCATTGTATTTTGTTAAATACTGGATATATATATATAATATACATTGTTTTCTGATATCTGATATAACTTCTTGTTCAAGATAGGATAATATTTTTATCATCTGCTCTTTTACTATTGTTTGAGAAATTTGTTATTTTGTTTCAGGGAAAGGAGTCAAAGTTGCTGTTTTTGATACTGGGCTGCCTAAAGGTCATCCCCATTTTAAAAATGTGAAAGACAGGACAAATTGGACTGGAGAAAAAACATTGGATGATGGTAAGTTTCGTATTGATTTTAAAACATGCATTTTCCACTTTTTTCCCTTACATCCACTTTAAATACATGTATATTAACTACATGTATTTGTAAAGCATATAGAAAATACTTCTTTTTGTTGACCATGGCAATTTTGATGAAAGTGATTGTATTATTAATTTAAATTATCTGCATAGTTGCCTGGTACCGGTTGCACTTAGTATAAAAGTATAAAAGTCCTCCATATTAAAAATATCTGACATGTTCTGCACGTTAAATTTTGTACAGCTTTATCTTTATGGCATAAAGCAAAATATACAGAAAGTCAATAGTAATCTTCATAGCATAAAAGGTTTTCTTTCAAAACTTTGTTTTAATGCTACATCTTTTCAAAGTTTTCTATCCCTTAAGTTATGCAAAATAAGAGAGGAATATTTTAAGACATGAAAAAAATTGTTTGAGTTGTTATTGTTTGTACTGTTTATTACAGGTTTGGGCCATGGTACTTTTGTTGCTGGTGTTATTGCAAGCAGCAAAGAATGTCTTGGATTTGCACCAGATGCAGATTTGTACATATTCAGAGTTTTTACAAACAGTCAGGTGGGTAAAAATGTTATGATTCAGTTTTTAAGAAAATAGTAGATAGTTCAACTGATGATCACAAGGGGTATGAATGAATTAGTTTCTGAGTTAGATGTCTGATGGATTTATGTAATTGCAGGAAGGATTACAAGGTATGTCATCAGGTGTTAAAACACAAATTCTCAATCAATTTCTGCACAAAGTTTCCGTATTATGATAAATTGCTAATATTTATCTATCATTTTGCTATGATGACTTAAAATATGACTGAATTCCAGATGACTTAAAAAGACTGATGATGATGATAATGATGATGATGTTGAAAAATGATGATTATGATGATGATGATGATGATGATGATGATGATGATGATGATGATGATGATGATGATGATGATGATGATGATGATGATGATGATGATGATGATGATGATGATGATGATGATTTTGCTATGATTTTGCTATGATTTGAAAGAAGAATTTTTATACATTTTATATATCATATATATTTTAGTTAGCTGTAAATGTATCCTTTCTTTTCTCCAGGCTTCATATACTTCTTGGTTTTTGGATGCTTTTAACTATGCAATATTCAGCAAAGTTCATGTTTTGAATCTGAGTATTGGAGGTCCAGATTTCATGGACAGGCCTTTTGTAGATAAAGTAATGCACTTATTTTGATTATATTTATATTCGGAACGTCTTATTGTCTGGGTCTATGCATAGTAGTTTTAGATATGGTCGATTTAGCTTTGATGGAGAAAATCCCAAGAAATTGAATTTTGTATTTGGTGTTAAGTATCTTTTAATGTACAATAATATATCTGCAAAGATCTTTCAGATTGCTCCAGTCCTCTTGACTTTATTTGGGGGTTGAAATGAAGTATTGCTATTTCTAAAGTCAGCAATATTTTTGAGCCCTGTTGCTCCTTATTGGCCCTTATTGGTGGTTTCACAGTGTAAGGTTTTTTGTACGAATTGTATTGAAATCAATTTACTGCTTATGTGATATCCTGAAACCAAATTGCCATCTTAATTAAATGAAGCAGGGTTTTCCTTAAACAGTTAACTGAATCTTTATCTAAATTTTCAAACATGAAGATTTTATTTATTTCAATTCCAGTTATTTCTTATTAGAATCAAAAGTGAATGGATTATTATTCCAGGTGTTTTTTTTTGTGTAATGGTTTATAATCATTCTCTACCTAATTATTTTGTTTTCAGGTATGGGAATTAACAGCCAATAATATAATTATGGTGTCTGCAATTGGAAATGATGGTCCTCTTTATGGGTATGTTTTTTCAGAATGTATTCATGTTTTTGTTTAATAGCCGGTACATTTGTTTTTCATTTAAAGCAGAGGCAGACACTTGGTCAAATATTGGGGGGGGGGAAGCCTGTTGTTTTAATAAGATGACGTCACATTTCCCATTGTTTTAGAGCAAAAGACCATTGTCCTCTAAAGTATTGGGGGCGCTGGCCCCCCCACCCAAGTGGCCGCCACTGATTTATAGACATACTTGTACACTCTTCAGAGATTTTTTGTTAGTACTGCATCTAGAAATATGAACTTTCGTTTCTTTTCAGGACTCTTAACAATCCTGCAGATCAAATGGATGTCATTGGTGTCGGTGGCATAGACTTCGATGATCAAATCGCCAAGTTTTCTTCAAGAGGAATGACCACTTGGGTAACAAAGTTTTGTTGTATACGAAAAGCAGTGGGTGACACTTGGTCAAATATTGGGGGGCAAGCCTATTGTTTTGATAAGATGACGTCACAAACGACAAGTGTGTTAAAAAATATTAGGGGCGGCCACCCCTCCTTCGCCCCCCCCCCCCCGGTGTCCGCCACTGTTGTAAAGGTATAGGTGGTAGGATCAATGTCTTTGGTTGCTTTTGATGCAATGGGAACAGTAGATGTATTTTGAGCTCAAATTAAGAGTAAATTATTTTTAAAATGGAATGTTGTGTTGTCAAATAGAAGAACATGTTTTAACTTGTGAGCATGGAGCAATTAGGCTAAATATGTTGATATATCACTGTTTTAAACAACAGTAGAAAAAATTAGTTGAATATAAACAGAAAAAAACAGCGAATAGAAGAGATATGGGTATCAAAACATTTGCAGGGAATTGAATATATAAAAGTATATTGTATTTTTGACTGATGCTGAAATAGTTATCAATTCGGTTCTGATTACTTGCAGGAACTTCCAGGGGGATACGGGCGTGTCAAACCAGACATTGTGACGTATGGATCATCAGTGCGAGGCAGCAATATTAAGTAGGTACTTTACATCTTTTCGAGGTTAAGTCAGGTGCTTGGCTATCATAAGCCTTTGTTTGAGCCTTAACCTGCTTCAGGCATGCCGACTGGAACTATAATTTTGTTACGAAACTAAAGCAGTGCTTCTATTGATCAATACCCTCTGACTTAGCACCTTGTCGGTATGTTTTCAGTCAAGAGTTCTGCTAGGTTCTGGTGCTTTGCGATGCATCAAACAGGGATCTTCTTGTTCAACCTTTTTATTGCTGTTTACTGGCTTTTGCGGAAAATAATAGTCAATACAATCTGCTTTGCTTCAAAAACGTTTTGCGTCCTTTCCTGCTCAGCATATGCCTCAAGTTATTTTCTCTTATCATTTATTCGCGTACGTGTGAAACCCTAGAGCCAGAAGCTATTCCGGTTGTTATTTGTAATTGTATTCTTTTAACAGAGGAGGCTGCAGATCATTGTCTGGCACAAGTGTCGCTTCTCCCGTTGTTGCTGGTGCAGTCACACTGCTGGTTAGGTATGTAAAATGATTTTTTGTCACCGTTTAGAGTAGCCACTGATTTGAACTGACTTTGAACCCATAAATGAGAAGCCTTTTCTTCTCAGCACTTTTAGTTCGTCACCATAGGCTCATTCTGCTTCTGAGTTTGATTTATAAGCAACTTTGTTGAAATTCATGGCAATGATGCAAATATATTTAATAGCAGTAATTTTAATTCTGTACCAATTTTTGCTTTTAATACTTTACCTCTTTTATGGATATTATTTGTACATTCAAGACATCATCTACATATAAATATGGTTTCAGTACCAATTGCTGTAGATAATCTGCATGAGAAATATGTTAGAGTGACGCCTGTTTTCTCTTAGCTCTGTTCTTGCCAAGGGTATAAATATCAACCCAGCCAGTGTTAAACAGTCGCTGCTACGATCAGCAAAGAAACTGCCCAGTTTCAATATTTTTGAGCAAGGTATTTGAATTTTATTGATGGAAGTGCTTTTTAATCGACAAAGAGACTGTATATTAAATTTCTATATTAAAACAAAAACTTATCACCGTCTTAATCATAAATATCTGATGTTTCAATTGCTTGATGGTTGCGTTAGTTGTGAAAATCGGAGTCGAAACTTACTGTAGAACCATTTTTATACATAGAGGCGTTTACAGCTCTGCTTTTACGGCATTGAGCGTTATGTGATTGATCAGTAAAACAGTAATTGTCATTATCTAATGTATAACTACTAAATTATTCTATTGTCTACTACCATAAAACGATACTTGTTTGGTCTGATTTGGCAGGAGGCTAACTTTGCACTGTTTTGTCAAACTCAACTAAAAACCCCTGCAATGATATATTTGTGTTGCTGTAGCAATGTTAATGTAAGAATATTGTAAATAGAGTGGTGTCTTTCCTCAGGCCATGGTAAACTCGACCTTTTAAAGGCTTACCAAACCCTGAGCACTTACAAGCCGCATGCTTCGTAAGTTGAAATTTGCTTTTTGCTATATTTTATATTTTCTATGATGTATAGAAATTTCAAAGCATATTTCTTTTGCGCATTGAATTATACTTCCATGCACGATTGTTTGTTTTTCAACACCTCGAGCTTTATTTTTTGAAAATGACATCAGCCAGAAATGTCCCTCCAGATTAAAATGTTATAAATGGAGATATCATCCTGTTAAATATGAACTGGAATTTGGCCCTTCTATAAATATTCATTTCTTTAGAAGGCTAGAGACAAAAAACAATGTCATTGCTCCTTTCTTCATAATCCCAATATACTCTTAGCTGTTGTAAGTCTAACTTGACCAAGTGAAATGCAAATATTTTCTCTTATATTGATTTGATCATCTTCCTCAATAATCTTGAAATTATAAATCTACTGCATGCATCGCCATTACTTCATTTGCGAAATTTCTAATCTCAAGTATATGACTGAAGTTTAGGCGATGTTATTTGGGTTTTTTGTTGTTCCTAATTCTACTTTCAAGTTTCCATGGCTTTTTTAATTAGCTGTATCATTCATAAAGAAGCTCGCATCGTAGCGAAATCTTCCAAACTTTGATAGCTTCTCCATAGCTTCATGTAATGAGTTTTATTTTGTACCTAGACTTATCCCAAGCTCAATTGACCTGACCGACTGTCCTTACATGTGGCCATTTTGCACCCAGCCATTATACTACGGAGCTATGCCTGTTGTCATCAATGTAAGCTCACTATGGTTCTATTTTTTGGTTCTATGATTAAAATTTTGACAAAGACACACGAAGGATATAGAAGTGGCTTAAACCAGGGGCCTTGGCAGGCTTAAAATAGAGAATCAATAAAATCTGTTGTGAGATTTTGCACGTGGTTTTTTGTGTCTTATATGCCATTTTCTCGAATCAAACAAAACTAGTCATTAAGTCGCTAGATAGTACTCCAGCTTCTTGAATATTTCCGTTGGAGAATACGGCTATTTTTCGTTATATCCTATTGCTATAGTTTCATCATGGATCGCGATTTATAAACAGCGCTATCTCAAGTATTTTTGCACTGAAGTTTTAACTGACTATCCTTGTTATTAACTTTTCAATAAAAACAGCACACAATGCTACTTTCTGTAAAAATTTACAAAACGTTGCTTTGTGTATCAATGTAAATGCCTTAGAAGGAGAAATCTCTATACTTTTTTCAATCACACTTTTTTGCCTTGTCGACTGAAGCTCATCCTAAAAGTTTACTTAAACCAGTCTAAGCAAATTATTTTGACTTGTGTTCACATCTGTGACTTATTCAGTATGTTTAAATGTAGTTTTGTGTGGGCAATAAGTTTTGTAAATCGTGCTGTTATGATCGTTTTGCCAATTTCTCCCCCTTAGGCAACTATTTTAAATGGAATGGGCATTACAGGCAAAGTCAAAGGGAAGGTAAGATATATTTCAATTTCATCCAAAATATCTTTACTTAAACCCTGTAGAAGTATTTTTATCTACAAAAACACAGCACCAGGAAGTAACTGAGCGCCTCCCACAGATCTGTTTGTGCAAAGCCTTTTTATAGGGTTAAAATGGAAACAAAATTTGGGGTCTTTCTATACCGTGGTTGCTAAACTTTCTCGTTTATCATCGACTTTTTTTTTTACTGTTAATTTTTTACAAATTCTTAACTCTGGTTGGAAGGGGATAGCCAAAAGTCCCCCTTTTATACGCTTTTGTTTTTTATATAAGCTAAATATTTTCTCAGTTTATTTGTTACAAAAAATTTTTAAGTTGCATTCATTTTCTTTCAGCCCGTTTGGCAACCATTTTCCCTTCAACACGGAGAAATGATTGAGGTAAGGTTTTGACAATTAGCATGTAGAAAACCTCTAAATCCCTTGTTTTACAAAATATATGCGGCCTGGGAAAAATGTTTTTTGCATTTTAGTTTTATATATAAAAGAGAAAATTTTGCCAAGCATTAAAGACCTGGTTATTTGTTTCAGAAAGCGTATGTAGTATCTTACAGAACAGTGCTAGATGAATATATAAATATAAGTTAGCCAAGGGTACAGCCTCTGGGCATCCCTTTAAACTGTTTAACCAAAGTACAGTATTTATATTTTCTAGTACCTTCACAATTTGAAGTATTCTCGTAACAAGCATTTTCAGTCTTGTTCTTATGTGGTTTTTGGCGTATGTCAAGTTGCCCTTAATTAAGTTTTTTTTGTTTTCAATTCCAGGTCGGATTTACCTACTCAGAACTCCTTTGGCCCTGGTCTGGTTTCATCGCCATTTTTATTTCAGTGTCAAAAAAGGCGGCTGACTGGGAAGGAACAGCTCAAGGCCAATTTATCTTGACCATTGTCTCACCCGGAAAGGTAAGTCTTTTTCACCGAAGGAGGATATTGACGGGATCGATTTATACCTTAAATTGTGTTGCTTTTATCTTGATTGCCTAGCAGTTAAGACCGACCTTGACTGATATTCATTTGTCTGATGCGGGGCCTACTATTCCAGCGTTTAAGTTCCAGTGTGCTGGGCTGACCTTATTGGTTGTCTTATCGGCTCGAAGCCCACTACAGATGCAAACGAAATTTGTTTCCCGTGTCCAAAAAGCTCTAGAGAAAGCGCATATGGAAGATGTTGCACGGTGTGTGCGAATAAAATTGATGATTTTATCTTCTCGAGTTTCTCTATTTTGTCTTCTCTTTTGAAGCTATAGAGAGGGCAAATAGTTAAAATAATAGTTGAAAATCTTCATTTGCAAAATGCCAGCGATTGCCCAATAAATTTGAAGCAACGACAAAAGTGGTCTATTATTAGGCAAATTCATTCGACATACAAATCTTTAAGAGGAAATGAGGGCTGCCTTCTATTTTCAGTTGTACCTCTGAATATTAAGTTTGTTTTGATGGAATTGGTTTTGCCTATAGTAATTCTATTTTGCTTTGTAGGAGGAAAATGAAGAGCCAGTCGAGTCGATAATCAAAGTACCAATAAAGGTCAAGGTGATTCCAACACCACCTCGAAGGTAAAGAGATGAAGACGGGCTTTCATTCTTTGTTATTCGCTTCAAGCTTTTCTGTTTTAACCCCGTTTTTTAGAATAAAAAAAGTCTCTCCGTGAATTGTTAAAATATTTTTTATTTATCGGTATGTTTTTGAATGATAATTTAAAGGTTTATTCCTTTTTCTTGTAGCAAAAGAATTCTTTGGGATCAATACCACAATCTGCGGTACCCCGCGGGTTATTTTCCACGTGATAACTTAAGAATGAAAAACGACCCGTTAGATTGGTAAGTCTTTTGGCTCCTTTTAAATGATCCACTATTAGCTAGCACCACGTTATTAGAATGTAAAACTTATTTAAGTAGATGAATGCTCAAGTCAAATGATATGCTTCCAAGTTTTTGAACGTGTTTATTTTCTGGCACCATCATTGGTGACTTTCTGTCAAAGAATTAGCTAATTTTGGATATGTTAAGACTCCTCAATATAATTTGGTCTTGTTTGGTGCTTTTGCAGAATGGTTTATGATTGTTTATGTATCAAAGTATGAAAGACAGAAATGAGCAAAGCAGTCTATTGACTATCAAATGTGTTATTGTCAGTAGCAAACGTGGGTTTGTTCATCGATGTTTTTTCTCATGTTGGAATATTGCTAATGAACCATGCTCTCCAGTTTTCGATCTCAAAATATTGACTATGCTTTTTTTAATCGTATATTTATATACCCATGATATTCCAAGCTATGTGCTGTTTTCTTTAGATATTTTAATCTTACATCCTAGCCTGCAATCTTACATCACAAAAAGTGAACTGCTCAATATTGCATTAAAACATTTCATCTATAGGGTACAATTAGCCAATTACTTGGCTTAGATTGACTTCAAATGTAATTTTTCAGCCAAAAATTTCAGTAACGTGTGTCCTGATAGTGTGTTCCTTATATGGCATTTTCCAGGCAAAGATATAAAAGCGAAAGGCGTGCAAATAGCTGTAATTCAAAATAATCATTAAAATAATAAGTTAGGCTCTTTTTTGTCTTTTAGGAATGGCGACCATATTCATACAAATTTTAGAGATCTTTATACGCACCTGAGAAAATTTGGTTATTTCATCGAAGTGCTTGGTACGTAGTTTTACATTTTGGTTGTTTCTCACTCAGCAAAATATTGAATCTATATGGATCAATAACTTCCTCAAACAGAATTTAATTACAGATGCATTGTCTAGTCCAAAAACTATTTCACAGGTCCTTGATTGATAGCAGCAAACTCATTTTTGCTGAACAAGTTTACCTGTATAAATATGGTCTTATCATTATTATTATTATTATTCACTCAAGAAAGTTTCAACATGTTTTACATATTAACGATTGATAAAATCAATTTGAGCCATCGAGGAGTATTTGATTTTTATTGCATGACTTTCTTCCTTTTGAAATTAGAATTAAAAGATGAATTACTTACTTTATTTGCTTTGAGTTCAAAAGGATTGGGTTGACCTGAAATGTGTGGCGGCAAAAAGTCAACAGAAAGGGGAAATATTTTGTGAAAGATTTATTAATTTTAATTTTTTTCTTTTTTGAATACCAGGTGTTTCGGGAAATTTTGTTAATTTCCTTTCTGATAACAGACAAAATTTGATTGTTTTTGTGTACGATAGAAACAGTGTTTGTTAAAACAAAGTTTTGTTAAAGGCAGGATTTCTAAAGACAATATTTGATTTCTGTCTACGTTAGAAACAAAGTTTGCTAAGAAAATGCTATCAGTAGCGTGGTTTTCCCCTTTTTCCTTATCTTGTTGAATACGCCCATATCTTTGGTCGCTTTTTTTCGCAGTTTTTACATTAACAAACTAATGCAATCATCTGCTTATTTTTAGGGTCTCCTTTCACTTGTTTTGATGCCAAACAGTATGGTAAATCGATTTATTTTTTTTTACATTTTCATCAATGTATGTTGTGATAGGTGAATCTGAAACTTATGAAAAATTTTGCTGCCTTACAAATAGACCAGTTTTTTCATTATTTTAGCACCAAATGCATCATTCACCTTCATGTATGCATAAATGATACATAAGCTCTTATTTAATGACGTCACCTGTCCATGAATTTGTCATTTGTATTCGTTGGTCAAAATAAGAGGCCTCAACCTGCTCATAATTAAGATTAGAAATGTTAGATTTAAGGAATCCCAGTCTCTTTATTTTTAGTGCATATTCAGAAATTAAATGTTTATGGTTGTTATTGATGCTATGTTAATGATAGCAATGACAATGGGTTGTAATAGATAACACGATGACGATTCGTCTTTGAAAGATCATATGAAGTATTCGTGTTCAAAACCTTATCTAGTCTCCGTGCTTGTAATGAACTTATCAACATTGTACGAGGAGAGGGGGGAGACTAGTGGCAATATTCATAACCTATTCCAAGGGAAATTAGCTGCGTAGGCAAACATTTGTTTGTATAAGGAGAAGGGCAATAACCTATTGTTTTAGACAATATAGTTATTGGGGCTGCAGAGGCAATCCCCCCCCTAGTTAGTATCTTGAAAAAGGCCCTGGCAACATTCACACATTGGGGTGGTCGTAAATCCTGGAGTTGTCAGCAATTGGCCTTAAAAATGGTGATATTAGCTCTTAGCTATCAGTATTAGCTAGAATCAGCTGATTGCATCCTAAAGAATCTTTTTTCCAAAGGTACGTTATTAATGGTAGACAGTGAAGAGGAATATTTCCCGGAAGAAATAATCAAGCTTAAACACGATATATTTCATCATAAATTATCTGTTATTGTGTTCGGTGAGTGGTACAACAACGAGGTTATGAAGAAGATCAAGTTTTACGACGAAAACACGAGACAATGGTGGTTGCCTGACACTGGTGGAGCCAATATACCTGCGTTGAATGATCTTATGAAATCATGGGGAGTTCAGTTTAGTAACAGAATTTTTGAAGGCAAATTCACTCTTGACGGGAAAGAAGGTTGGTATTTTCTGTCATTTGGTTGTGTGAGCGGTTTAATCATTATTTGTGAATTTTCGAACGATGTCTCACCTTTAATGATCCTTTTAAATAGTCATTGATTGAAGAAATGGCTTATCAGGGCCAGTCCAGTTGTCTCTCATTTGAGGTAAGAACCTGAACATGCGAAGTTTGCGTATGCAATCAATAAAACAAAATAGCAGCTTCTTGTATCTTGCATTATAACTTTTACTAAGGAGAACAAATCGGGTTTCGTTTCCTTACCTAGATTAAAGATTGTGGTAAATAATTTTCAGACACAGATTTAGATGTTAGTTAGAATCACAGCGTATCTAGCAATAAAGCGTTGCTATGTTAATGTTTTGTCATTGATTAATAATTGTCAAATATCTCATTTCATACTTTTCCAATTCAGTTCCATACACATCCGGAACAAGCTTGGCACAGTTTCCTGACAAGGGTATTGTTATTTACGCTGAGAAATTAAGCGACCAAAAAGGAGCTGTTCTGACTGGGAATCTTAAGGATGAAAATGATGTACCCGTCCTAGGCCTCTATCACCCGACTGCAATTAATGCAGGCCGGATTTCAGTGTTTGGTGACTCTAATTGCCTGGACAGTGCCCATATGGAAAAAGGTTTGTGTTTATGACAGTTCGGGTGAGGTAGTCTTAGCCATGTATGTAGAATTGTGGTACTGTGGTCAGTGTTTGATTCCGGTCCCGGATCTTAATTTGGATTCCTGCTTTGAAAATAACTGGAATCTTGCTTTCACTTTTTCAGGCTAAAATGATGACAATATAAAGCCAGTGTTGTATTGTAATGTAACTTTAGAGCTATATAAGGTCAAATATGCTAGTTTATAACTGAGATAGCGACAGAGCTTTGGAAGACTGTAGGAAGTGGTCAATGGTTGTATTACAGTTAGGAGCTCTACGAGTCATTTGTAACTAGATTTTGAACCAGAATATCCGTACACTGAACTAGAAAGTGTGGTGTGAGAGCTTTCACAGAAAGATTTCTTCCATGGCCTGCTACTCTCAAACAAGTGAAATTCCTTTATACGAGGGTCACTCCAAAATTATTGAGATATTCAAAAACCGCAAGAGGCATCGTCTTCAAATTTTCACAGTTTCTCAAAATACTCTCCACTGGCTTCCACACAAAGTCTCATACGATAAAACCACATATCAAAACAATGGGCCCATTGTTCCGCGGCCAGGTCAGAAACAGCCTCGTTGAAGGCACTAACTGCATCATCAGCGCTATCAAACTTGGTTCCGCGAATTTTTTCTTTCACCGCTGGAAAGAGAAAGAAGTCACAAGGTGCCAAATCAGGTGAATAAGGCGGGAGGGTCATCAACTGAACTGAATTTTCGGACAGAAAGTCGATGGTCAAAGCAGCTGTGTGAGCGGAAGCGTTGTCATGGTGCCAAAGTAGACCTCTTAAGCCGGTCCTTGGACGTTTATTTCGCCAAACTTCTAGAACCTGTGGTATACAGTGGTTAACATACCAATCCGCGTTCACTGTACGACGGTCTTCAACTTGAATGGTTGCGACATGACCCGTCTTTGAGAAAAATGACGCAACCATCCTTTTGCCGACGCTTCTAGATCGCCGAAATTTTTGCGGCGGTTTTTCACCTGGAAAGATCCAAATTGAGGATTGGCGCTTTGTCTCCGGGTCAAATTGGTAAACCCAACTTTCATCGCCTGTCACAATGTCATAAACCCGTTTCGACTTCCCTTCATTAAATTTTTGCAGCATAAACTGACACCAATTGACGCGCTGCTCTTTTTGCTCATCTGACAAGCAATGTGGCACCCAGCAGGCAGCCACTTTCCGAACTTGCAAGTTTTCATGCAAAATTGTGTGCAATGCTGCTGATCCAATCTTTATGCTATCCTGCATCATAGAATAAGTCATCCGACCATCTTGCCTTAGCATCTTCTCCACAGCGGCAACTGTTTCTGGCACAACAGCAGTTGGGGGCCTCCCTGGGTGGGTCTCATCTTTAAGGCTCTCCCTCCCTCTCTTAAATTCGGCAAACCATCGAAAAACTGTTGCCCTTGAAGGTGCATTATCTCCAAATGTCTGCAGAAACTGAGCTAGGCATTCTTCTTGTTTCAGCCCCCTTTTAAAATCATAATAAATCATTGCGCGAAAATCACGTCTTTCAAGCTCCATTTTTAACAAATAAGAACATCTAAGGTGCTGAAATTCAAAACCCTTTTCTATTTTTTTCTCGCGCTTGAAATTAACAAAAATTACAAAACATGGGTGAAATAGATGGTAGAAGCCACCAAAAAAAGTTCAAACTGATATCTCAAGCGGTTACTGAATATCTCAATAATTTTGGAGTGACCCTCGTAGTCGCTAGAAGTCAACATATTTCCGATTCTACACATCTAGTCTATTCAAATGTGTGCTTTATGATGCAAGTAAATCTAGAGGTGCTGGAGTTGAGTTTTAAAGTATATTGAAAATAATTTATGCATTGAAAATGTTGCACAGCGCTGTTTTCAAAAGAAATACCATGCGGCTCGTCAGTATTAGAGCTGTTTTATCTTGCGCTAGAGCGGCCTATTGCTAACTGTTGCAATTACCATCTTCTCTTTTGATGATCATGTTTCATTAATATATAGATTGTTTCTGGCTGCTTGATATGCTCTTGGAGTTCTCAGCAACTGGAATAATTCCCAGCGTCCTGCTAGATGCTGCAGGGCCCCCGCTTACAGATACAAAAGCAAAGTCGTCACCGGAAAGGATGTATGGTAGGTGACATCCTTACTTCAAAATTTAGGATAGAGAAACTTGAGATTTCAGGTCTCTATTTGACAAAAGCAGAAGCAGTTCTTCGTTCTACAGGGAGTATTTGCATCTCTGAGAGCGAAAAATCTCGTAGCTACATCGTCAATAAGAGAACGCTTCTTTACTTTGTAAACAAGACAGACCAACAAAAAGAGTTCTTACCATCATTGTTTTAATAGCCTGTTGTTTTAATAAGATGACGTCTTATTTCCCCATTGTTTTAGAACAAAAAACCATTGTCCTCCAAAGTATTTGGGCGCGACCGCCCCCGTCCCCTCGCCTCCAGGTGTCCGCCACTGAGCTATACCAAAAGTTTTGTTTGAATTTTTAAGAATTAAGCTTAATTAAGTCCAACACGTAGCGATTTTTGATAGGTCTATTTGCCTAATTCAATCCCGTTGACTGATTATGCCCTCAACTTTTCTTTTTTCATCAATGCTAGGCATTTTGTTTAGTGCAATAAAAAGTCGAATTCCTGCTTTGTTGTTTGAGGTGGATTTTAGCTCAACTTATAAACATTACTAATAATCCTGGACAAAAATCGATAATGTGTCATACTGTCAACCGTGACATACGTCCTGTTCAGTAACCCCACGTAAGCCCTCTGGTCATATGCGAAGTCTCCAAAATCATGACTTTTTAGGAAGTATCGTAAAGATCCTTCTGTTTGAACCAACTTGTTCCCAAGCTGTCACTGTTTGTTTTACCTTTATCCACTTCTAACTAGTTATTTTTGCTAAATACAATTTTTCTGTTTTCAGGTACAAAACTTCACAAGCATTCAAAAGTTCTGGATCCATTAAAAGCCGGTGTTTTCAAAACACGTCCACTTCCTCCTTGTCCATCTTTGAAGTGGGCAGTCTCTCATCCTGTGAACATGACAGCACCTCCAAATATAGTTTTAGGATCACAAAAGGTGAGGTGAGTAATTTACTTCAATTTTTTACATTTATTTTCTTGCTGAAGATTTTTATTTTTCTTATAACAAATGTCTCAACGGAAAATATTTTTTCCAGGGCATTCTTTTATTTTGCCGTAAGAATTTGGTAGGAAAAGTACTTTGTGTATGTGGTAATTCTCTTAACGAGCTATGCAGAATTAATTTGGGAAATAGGACGAAGGGACCGTATAAAAATGCTTTGAAAAGTGATGTCCGATATTTTTTTATTTTCAACGTCGATTACTTGTTTCAACAATGTCTTAAATAACTTAGAGTTGAATAGAGTTAAACATATTGTGGATCAACAAGTTGATCAATAATTAAGATCAATATTGTTTTTGCCTGAATAGCTCTGAAATTCCTTTTGTCCACTTGTTGAGTCACAATTTCTTATGCCTTGCAGCTTCCAGTAATCAAACACGGCCAGAAGAACCTACTTGATTTCAATGATGAGCAGACACTGACCATTTACAAAGACAGTGAGAATGCAGACTTCAAAATTATAAACGGACTTTTACTAACTTTACCAGCATATGTAGCCCTGCTCGGTATTGTATTCTTTCTATTATGTATCGTTGCGCGGAGGTTCAGGCGAAAGCCAAGAAATATTCTTGTAAGGGTAGGTCGACAAATTAGGAAATTTTAAATTGTAAATAGGTTTAGTAATGTAGAAGAAGTATTAGAAGATTGATTCAAAAAATTCCTTTTGTATTGATTTCTTTCCCTTTCGTCTCCGGAAAATGTTTCGGCTTTTGAAAAGAGCCCTTTCAGATGACAATGGCAGCATCTACGCATACTGGTAGAAATTTTCCGCAAAGTTTCCTAATATTTTTTACTTCACTAAAGAGGTTGTATTTTGATCCTTAAAAACAGTTATACAATAAACTTTCTGACATTAGCTAAGCCACTATGTTGGAGCAAAAACATTTTCTGATTTAAGCTTATTAATTGTTTTACTCTCGAAAAGTCCTCTTGGCATAAATAGGCGTAAATACTCTCGAAAAGTCTTCTTGGCGTAAATAAGCCTAAACGGTAACAAGCCTTTTCGTCTCTCATTCCGTTTCGCCGGAGGGGCGATCGCCCTTGTGAAAATTTTTTCACGAAAAGGATTGAAGGTTTTCTGTCATAATTTTCTTTGTTTTGACCACCTGGCTTCACTTGTGTGCTGGATAAGTGTCCCCTTGAAATTCCCTGCCCCTGTACATGGCAAAGCCAATATCCTTGTGGTGTCCGTTTGCTCGCTAAGAAGGTAATTGCAATTTCTTTCCGATATCTCTACTGATCGTGAACCAGTTTTTTGTTCTTGCATTTGAAAGTGTGAATCAAAATTGTTTGTGTCTTGAAAATGAAAGGAATGAAGTTCTAAAATGGCGTTATTCTCTATAATTTGCTTAAGTGTTTCAATTCTACCAATCAGTGATGCCCCATAGATAATATTGTCCAATATAACTTCCTTATTTCAGTTAAGACAATTTTTAGAAACCTTTACGCTTTCAAAGAAGCTTTTTATCTTGTTATTGGGGACAAGCATCTTCTTGGGGAATCTGAGAGTATGGTGTAAACTTGGCTATAATATATGCCAAATGTCGCTGAACTCAAACCCTCCCATTTTCAGAATTTTCAGAATGTGATTCTCCTTTCTAAGTTTGCTTTTCTCGCAATTTAAACTGATTCAAAAAATTTCCTCTACTTCAAAATTAAATAATGGAAAGTGCACAACAAAGCTCCTTCTTCATGTGTAGTCGATTGAATCCAGCATTAGTTTGCAAGGGTCTTTAAGGCCCACATTGGTTTAAAAAAGTTATTACCAGCAGCTACTTTTCTCTTTCTTGATTGAAGTCTCAAAAATTACGAAAATAAGTAACTTAAGTAGTTTTCTGAACATAAGTAACTAGACGTGAGATGATTTCTCTGTCAGGCTAACAACTTTGTCATGTTTGAAGCTTAGAAACACCGACATAATACGACAAAAAGCATGCTTGATAATTTACACCTCGAGATTGAGTAATTGAATAAACGCTACAAACAACATTTTCTAACAACATACTCGGAACAAAATCTGAAACTGTCCGGATACTTTCGTGAGGGGAGTGTATAAACAGTTTAACACTGTAGAGCTTCGGACACTTCTTGGAATGGTAGAGCCTAAGCTGAAGCGGCAAACTGTTTATCTGAAGGCTGCGAATCGTCTTAATTCTTGCCCGAGGGATCAAAATACTTTTTAAATGCCAAATACACTATTACCAATAATGATCCTGTTAGAGTATATTACATTATTAAAAGATCTTGATTCTTCAAGTGTTGCCAAAATAAAAGTTTAGGAAATGTTCCTTCAAACGCTGTTAGATAAAAAATCAAGACTTTGATTGTTGGATCTCAGTTCAATGTAACAAGATGGATCTTAAAACAAAACGATTTCCTTGCAGCCTACGTGGGAGCCTACGCTTTGATATTGTAATTCTGCAGGGTCATAATTTTGACCAACTGAACCCTGGGATGAAAAAGTGAGATGTCAGTTATGTTACAAGGCTATCAAAAGAGCCCAACGATAACACATCTAAGTGTATGTATTGTATATCAAAGACAACATGTCATACATTGGCAGCTGCATGCACAGAAAGACTGCAAAGGAGACTGCACTTTGTTAAAACTAAATGTTCACTGTTCCATTCTGCCATGCAAAACACTTCGTTTAGAAGAAAGAGGTGGATGCAGTGACGCCCAATTTTGAGAACCATCTTTTTTAAGCAAAAAATAAACAATGTTGCACCAATAATGTCTAAAGATATGTAAAAAATCATTGGTAGAGGTGGGAATGAGATGAAGTTTTAAGATGAAACAGTGGATAAAATTACAATTCACTTCAACCGATTTGCTTTTTTGAATGGAAAAGAGGCTGTGGCAAGGCAGCTGTTGAATTTTGATGTGGCAGGATGGCGTCCGAGGCGCCTGATCCCAGTTCTTCGGAACTTCTTACAGATTTTGATATAGCAGATGTCGATAATTGGGATGATCAAAACGACAGTTCAAAGGTGGGTTCTAAGAAGAAAGGCCTAGTTTCATTTTGATAAAAAACTTGCCCGAAACACATGAAATTAGCCAGCCAAAACGAACTCGAATTCCAGCTGCAAAGCGATTTACTCAAAGAAAGGGTGATTCAATTGCAAATCTTCTGGAAGGAGAAAATGAGAAAAATAGAAGGAAATGAGTTAGTAATCGTGAATAGTTAGCTTATAGACAAGACGATTCCAGTATAAATGCTATATTTTAGCGACTGGTGTCAATCTACGGCGAGATAACTGGAATTTTGGGTGTGAATTTGGAAGCCCAGGCGAAGCGCAGATAACAACACATGTTACCGTCGGTCTACTCCAAAAAGGAGCGTTTGTAACGAGGAATAGGATATTTTTTATATTTTGAGTTACAAAATATTTACTGTTATATTTATGTTAAGTAAGTCGTTTTGCTAGCCCGTATTTTTCAAGATTTTTCGTCTGTTTTATAATCGGCTCCGTCCGAGTTTAAAATTTTTTCGCCATCTTTAGTCTGGAAATGCTGCGGTTTTCTGATCCTCCCAGAAGTCACCTCTCATTGGTTGAAATTTACCACGTGGCTAAGCGTCACGTATTTTGTTGTGAATGGCTTTGTATAAATGCAACATAAGAAGCGGGAAATTCAAAAATTTAAAACGCGTGCCATGCACTCTGATCTAGGTATTATTTTGAATGTTTCAAAATCTGTTTCCTTTGAAATAAAAAATGTGCACCTTCCAAATTTTTCCTTACAGCACAAAGGTGTTAAGAATTTATTCAATGCCTATATGTTGCTGTTGATAACCTAATATAGAATTAAACTTTCAAAACCATTGATTCAAATTGATCTTTTAATTCCAATGTTTTTTTGGCTTTTCCATATTGATGCCATAACCATAGGCCAACCATTGGTAGCTAGGGCTTTTAACTGGGAATGGCATAATATCACTCTGGCACCCCTTTCAAACAATTCATAGTACAAAAAAAGAAGACAATTCCTTTTTGTTCTAAATGCCATGACTTGCAAACTTTTATTAATCAAAAAGTGTTCTAAATTTAGTACCTACAGGTACCATCAAAAGGGTTCTTGCAACAATAAAATACCATTTCCATAAACACAAAAATAAATGCTTTTAAAAAATTATCTTTCTGTCCAACAAGGTAAAAAGATAGATGCGATATCTGAAGTCACAAAGTAAATTAATACACCTGGAAGCTACTTGTACACAGCAGAGCTTCACAGAAAATAATTAATGGAGGCCAGTGTAATATCTTAAGAGTTAACTACTCTGGCTTGTTCAAGGCTATTTGACTACCTTCTCTGTTAGGGTCGTATTAGTTTTAATTTGTTTCACAGTCAGGGAAACTGCACATAATCATACCATATCAGAAGCAGCAATTTGAAGAAAATATAAAACTTCTATATAGAACATTGAAATTCTTACTGCTAGTATTGCATCTAGCTGCTAAAGAATATATTATCAGCAACGCATACAAAATCTATAACCAGTAACAACTGAATCACTGCCTTAACATCTGTTTTATCCCTTTAGCGAAGCTAATTTTCAAGGGAATTTCTAAAATTTTCAACCTTAAAGGTAAAGAAAAACAAAAATTTTAAGCCTGATAAAATTAAAGCCCAAAACTACTTCCAAAACACTTTTATGTATTATGTATTTGAATGAAATTTAACAACAAAAAGAAGGCCTTGTGTACCTTGAGGAATTCAAAATATATTTATCTTGAGCAGTGCATCCTCCTTTTCCAACTTTATACCATAAAAAGGCCATTTTCACCAATACTTATGTTGTCCCAATTGTTTATTTATGTAATTGTTAAGTGCAAATTGAAGCTTCTTTTGTTGGACATAACCAAGCCACATGGTACCAAGTTTTGGGCATAACCAATGTAGAATTATGTGGATTTCTAAGCCAGTTTTTGAAAAAATGACAGGATCCTTATGACTACAGATTTGTATAGACTTTGAAAATGTTTGTCGAGTAGAATAAAATTTGTTTGTTCTACCCAGAATATTGACTGTTTCTTTAAATGTTTAAAAAACCTTTTTAAGAAGTTAATGTTCATGCAAGGCAGAGTAGGTACAACTTTTAGCTTCACAACTGCTGTTACTAATGAAGTCAGCACTAGCACAAAAGTGTATATTATTCTTTAATGACAAGCAGCTAATCTTGTGGGAATTTGAATTCCTAGAAAAAATTCAGATGATGCTGTGGATATTCTTCATTTTATCTTTAAACTTATTATCTTCTAGCCAAAGTAGCCAAAGAATGACAATTTTTGATTTTATTTACAAATTTTGTAGTTCAAAGTGATCTAGCTAGGGTGGAAATATTGGAGGGACAGAGACGAATCTGACAACATAAGGTGTAGGGTTTACTTTTAGGGGAATTTTCGCAGACCACAGCCTTGAAAATTTGGGAAAACGTTCCATTTTGTAAATGTGTTTGAAATAACCTCTGTGGTTTAGTTGTGGCAATGATTGGTTAATACAGTCACAACAACAACACAACAACAGTCATATGTAGATTATAAAGGCTGGATCTTTCCATTCTACAACTTTCATTTTCCAATCCTTTCAGGTTTTATATTCTGAATTGTGTCAGCGGAAAAAGCTCTATGTGTAGAAACTGTTTTTTCAATGTTGTAAGCAAATATCTAAAAATAATTAATAGTGTTCAAAAACTTCAAACTTAGTCCATTCTACTAGGAGCAAAATCTGTAGAATTCTTTCAAGCACAAAATTATCTATCTTGTAAGAATACCCAATTCTTAAGAAGCTTTGCAGTCAGTATGGTTCAATCATAATTACCTACTTATATATAGTCTGCTTATAAATGGGCTCTTTTGACCCAGGGCTTTATGCTTATTAGAAAACATTTCCTGTTATCATTGTTTACAAATTAACTGCATAATACTTGAATTTGTTTTGTCTTAATTGATATTCACACTCTTCAGTATGATTTCCTACTCCTTTACCATATTTTAGTATTTATAGTTTTTAGTACTTACTCTCACCATACTTACCTGCTAATATTTTGTTTTAGGACATAAAGCTTGTGAAACCATCTGCTCCTTATGTTCCATCTCCGACAATCCCTCAACTAACCTCTTCAATTCAGAGCCCATCAATCACCCAGTCACACTTGAATATTGGCTCACCATCATCAATTTATTTTCCAATGAATACAAACCATTCTAACCAGGTAGGGTACAAGTTTTTAATGTCTAGATGAACAGAATTAGCCCTTTGATATCCTGCAGAAATGCCATCTATTTTCCTAATTGCCCTGATTTTGTGATCACCAATGCTTAATGCAGTTGTGTAAGGCAGAATGAAGATCACATTCATTCTAAATTTTTGCAAATTCCTAATCTAAGATTACCTAGTAGCTGAGCAATTTCATTCTGTTCTCTGGGCCATTCTTTTGAGTACATCTACCAGAAATAGCCAAAGTTTATTTCAGTTCAGTTCAGTTCAATTTTCATATTTTAAATTCCCCACATACAATATATCATAACAAAACTAATTAATACAAACAACTAAACTACAATAATAACAATAATGCGCCTAAAATTGATACAACATACAAATACCGAATAAAGAACAAGATAAATTCATTGGGGGGAGTTACTTAAAGGAGGAGCTCTCTTAGTAGTTAAACTAATCAAGGTGGAAGCACCCCCTGTTTCAAAAATTTCTCGTACAAATTTGATTATTTAAGGCATAAAAGAAACTATGGGCAGATGGCGACTTTCTATATCAATAAGTTTGCAATCAACTTTGGTAATGGTTTTGAAAGAGGAAGGCTTTGAGTTTTTGTCAAAAAATATTAGCAGAGGGTGATTTCTTTATATCCACAGGAATGTCATTCCAGCATTTAGCACCTTAATAGCGCACTGACCTGATACCATATTGCAGAGTATTATTTTGGGTTAGAAAAATATCATTTTTGGTGACTTGCCGTGTCTCATATCGATGAACGGATTCAACTAGGTCAAAGAAAGAATGAAAACAAGAAGTAGAGATCCTATTCACACAATCATATACAAAACTAAGCAGTTTCAATTGGAAGAGATCGTGCAGTTTTAAAATCTGTCAATATAGTTGTGCAGTTTGCACAAGTGTCAATGAAGACACAATAAGTGGAAACATAACACATTATACTGAAGCCCTTTTTGTCTGACATTCCTTAGAGAAAATGTTGTATAAAATTTCAGAAATATAAACATGAGTATATGAATAATACATGTTTCATGCAATTGCTGTTATTGTCAAATCAGTTGCTGCTTTTAGTCCTTATTTTTGTCTTGTGTCTTTTGTATACTATCCACTGCTTTTTTGATCAAATAAAAACCAAATTTTCAATTTTAGCTAAATTTGTTTACTCTACATTCAATGCATTTCTTTATTATGTATTATTTCATATTGAAAAATACATGGTTGTCAATTAAATATCTGGGCATAATTGAAATAAATTATACTAGACACAAATAAATCATAAACAGTAAAAAGAACCTTGTCTCACAGTCTAATGACAAAATAACTGTAGATATTAGCTTTTTACTTTAAAAAGTCAATTTCTAAAAATGTCTTATTTCTTTGACTGCTAAGTTGATTTTCAGCTTTTTATATTTTTATGAAATTTGCAGAAAAACATTTTTTCACTTATAAAAACTTAAAATAATAAAATAAAATATTGATGTATATCGCTCTTACACAGAGCTCTTAAACAAGAATTGCAATTTTGATACTTTCTGTGTGACAAGAATGTCACTATTTTGAAGGAATTCTAGTCCCCCTTCCAATTTCTTTCTCTGACTTTGTGAATAAAAAATAAATTAAACGTGTAATTTTCTCTAAACACTGAGCTTTCTATAAATCCATATTCTATACAGGATCAGATCACTTTACCCACCAAAGCTAGAGTCTTATAACCTCTGAAAGTCAATAGGAATGTTTATTGTCAGCTACTGGATATTATAATGGAAAGAATGCCTTCTCTGCTACTTTACAGAAGCACACCTTCCTATTAGATAACAAACTAGACTACACCTATTTCAAAGTCTTAAACATTTTGCGTACCTTTTAATTTGCTGTTGTAATCTTCACATCATCATAGTTAATTTGCCTTGATGTTTAAAAGCTAATTATTTTCAAATCTTCTATCATTTATGAATAAATTTTTAAACAAAACTGCTGTTTGTCCCTCGTTAATTTCGGTTTTTGATAATAAATTTTTCCTAGATACATGGTAAGATGCCATTCTTTAATTGTATGGATCTATTATTAAATTTAATCCACTTTCTTATTTTTACTTTTCTGTAAATATTGTTTCATGGTTAATTTTGTTTTTTTTAATTACTTTGGTCGTTTGTATTTTTTATGTAACAGGAACCCAAACTGGCAGTGACTGCATATCACAAACAATCATTTAGTTTATTTCAAGTTATTTGATTTAAATTATTTGCATTTCAGTTTAAAACGACAGAATTATGCATTGGTCTTAATTTCGATTCTAGCAATTAGGTTCTTCGTCTCCAACTTTGCCATACCCTTCTGCAGAAGGCCACGACTATGTCAAAGCTGGCAGCTCGTCAATCAATGCACAAGCACTTCTTCAGTCTCAACAAAGAGCAAGCGCTGTTAATGAGAGCATGAAATCAAAACAGCCCCAGTCAGGGCATGCTCTTGAAACACTGCGAGCATTAGCACTAGCCCAGGAAGAACAAGCAAGAAAGCTAAAGGAAGAACAGGAAAGAGCAATGCTTTTACAGCAACAGTCGAAAAGTGCTGCAGGTACTTCCCCAAAACCACAGGCTACGAATCTGGTGCAACAAGGTATCCAGCTAACTGGAAACGGTGCCCCCGGTAAACAAGTATGTATTCCATTGACATCCCTGAAGCTGCCAGTCAATGATTCTAAAAACAAAAATGCCAAAGGGAATTCGGTTTTGCAGCTTCGGGGACAACTCGTGAAAACCCCCGATCAGAAGTTAATGCTTGTCACTGAAGTGGCTGGCAAGAAAGTCGGCTACTTGATATGTCCCCAGTCAGGACAGTTACAAACGGCAGCCATGTCAGTCGCTTCTCAGCTTGCCTCAAAGGCAACACAGGGAAATGCACAGTCGCCATCACCAGTCCAGGTAACCCAATCTGCCCAGTCGCCTGTGACTAGCATCAGCTCGTTAGGGAGTTCGTCACCAAGCTATCCTGTTTTCAAGGCGACCAGTCCTGCAGCTGCAAGCACGAATTTCGGCCTGGAAACTGATGCAAATGAAAACACAGGCCTGAGAGAGGAGCCTTCGCCTATGTCAGTTGACAAGCAGGCTAGCGTCACTGTTAGCAGCGATGAAGAAGATGATTCATCCCTTTCGGAAGTTGCAGCAAGTTTGCAAAACACGCATATTCAGCCAGCGGTATTGACGGAGAAGAAGAAAAAAAGAGGAAGACCTAAAAAGAAGAAAGACAAGAATGAGCCTGTAAAGTAAGCATGTCTCTTGCTGACGATTCCTTTTCACACAGGCATCCAAACACTTTTGGAGATTTTATCTTAGCAATTCTCAGGCTATTCTCTGCATGCCTTTGAAGATTTTTGTCAATACCGCAAGCTAAAGCTCGTTTACTCCACTTTTTGTCTCAATTTTACAAAGCTCAAACTTTTCAGTACTGACTAAGGTAAACTAGATATAGTGATTTTAGCGAATGTGAACCTTTTTCGCCAAGCTTTGGGAGAGAAAATAATTTCATTACTACTTCTATGTCTTTGATAAATGAAAAAAATGTAAAACCATTCGCTCTTTAATTTGCGTCTTTGTTTCATGTTTATGCTTTTCTTACTATCATGTTTAGTTATATGCCACGTATTATCTTTTTTATGGTTCGATAAAGCAAGTGCTCTTTATATTACTATGGCTTGGCTAATCACCAATCTATATTGCTTTTCTTAAATGACGTCATTGATCAGTTCTCGAATGTATGTTAGTATTATATTTCCAATAACTATGATCTCACAGCCATTCTAACAAATTCAGTATTGATACTGCTAAAATGTTTTATGCAGTTAACGATAAAAAACCTTTCACAACGATCAAAATATAAAAGAGCATTTTTCGTGTTGCTAACTTAGTGATATCTTTTTTAGGCCTATTTCGCCGTATTTAATGTTTTTTAAAGATGTTCAACTGCGAGTTCGCCAAGAGAATCCGAAGGTAATCGACGTGCCTCATTGTTCCTTATATTATTTGGTTGCATTATTGAATATTTTGTTCTTATAGTATTTTAAGAATGTTGTTATGAAGCATATGCATGAAGAATTATGCCAAGTTGTTCTCTGCAGGCTGGCCTGGGTGAGGTATCGAAAATGATCTCAAAGCTCTGGGAACAGGCTAGCAAAGAGGAAAAACAGGTAGCTACTTAGTCCACTGAATATGTTATGAATCCTAGCAGAAAATAAGCTGTTTCAAGTATAGAAGCCTTAATCTAATCTAAAAGCCTCTTTTGCAAAACTTTATAAGACGATGAAGAATCCAATGTTTTCTAAACTCAAATGTGAATGTAGAATAAACAAGGAGTTGCGGAAACAGCACACTGAAGCATTTTTTGTCTGACACACTCTCAATATAAACGTTGCAACATGATCCCGACTTGTGTAGACAGAAAGAGTTTGTTATCTTTCTTGACTCTTGCTGTTTGCTAGAAAGCAAAAAGAACCTATCAAACACGTCTTTCTTCCTGTCACATTGGATCTACACCTGGATATAAATTTCATGCTTACCATTGGTCATTTTCCAACGTTTGTACTCTGAGGAGTATGCAAATACTTCAGAATCCTATGTTTCGCTGTTTCGTGCCATCTTCAAATTTCGCGGTACAAAAACGTATTTGGGTATTTTGTTTTGTTAATGTATCTATTGTTGCTTGTTTTGCATATGTTTGAATTATATTTTATGCTGATAGATATTTGATATTTGTATTACAAAAAGGAAGAGAAGCCCAACATCGTTACCCTAGTGTACAAGTTTGTCCGTTGAGTGCCTTGCAAGAGAGAAAATTGTGTTGCTTCTTTAATTTATATTGGACAAAGTTATTCTGAAGTATGTTATTAAAAAATCGATCATTATTAAGATTCCGTTGATTTTTCTTTACTTTCAGGTATACTTAGCCAAAAGTGCGAAAGAAAAAGAAGAATATCGAATTAAGCTCGCGGAATATAAGGCAAGCATTGGAGAGGGGGTAAGATATCTGTTGTCTGGTTCTGTTTCCCCTCTTGAATTTCTATACAATCACGGCTGGTCAGAATTATAACTGGACACAGTGGTCGAATTGTAGGTTAGGTTTTCATGTAACCTGACCATAAAATGATATTAAAAGTACAATTAGATAAACTAACAGATGTCCAACAAATGTATTTATTAACCTAATTAAAACCTAAATCCTATTTGCAAGAAAAGTTATTTGCAAGAAAATTTAAAAATCCTATATCATTTTTTAAAACAACCAAGGGTGGATTTCCATGTTATTGAATGTATCTTTCATTGAGTTTGGGTTTGTTTCGGTATGTGCGTTGATATGATATAACTCGCACTGTAGACTTAATTGTATCATGTATTCATCTTATTCCCGTTATGAATTTGACCTTTTGTTATAACGTTTAGGTAACTATTTGTATTTTACATGATACCAGACGCCTGTGTGTTGTATTATCCATTTACACTGCTCTGCAGTATTCTTTAGAGTTACTTTTCAACAAAGGTTATATCTTTCTACCTTTTATACCTATCATTTTGAATTTTTTTTTATATTAAAACGCTCTCACATTCACTTCCAACATTACGAGTTTTGCCATCATGACGCTGTTTTCTTACTTCGTTCCCAGCTTTTGTTTATGTTTCTATGTTCGTCTAACTTTTATAGGTTGGCGATGGTTCGGCACGACCAAATGCTCAATTAACTACAATCGAAAATGCTAGTTATAGTGAAATGATTGATGAAAGCTCGAATAGTGGACTCAATAATACTCCCATGGTTGTCTTGTCGTCTGACTCATCGCCTGAAAAGAATGGAAGCGAACTTGATTCTGGAGTCACTTCAGGTGTGCAATTCGCGACAGCACAGAGCTCGTCAATGGACACAAACGATGTACAGATTATGGAACCACCTCCTGTTAGAAAACGAGGAAGACCAAGGACAAAGAACCTACTACCTTCAAATGTAAAGAAAGAGCCTAAAAAAACTAAGAAAAAAGAGAAAATAGTCAGTGAAGATAGACCCACTCCGAAGCTTACTATGAAAATAAACATAAGGAACTCACAAATAACAGAGTCGCCGACAAAGGCGTTGGAGGATCTGTCTAAAACTTTTTCTGATGACAGAGTTGAAGAAAAACATAAAGAAGAACACGAGGAGAAGCATGACGAGGATATAGCTGAGGAAGATGACATTGAAGACCAACCAAAGCCTACACAACCAAAATCCTTAATGAGCTTTAAAATACCGTTAAAGAAAAATCGTTCAACTGGCTCCTCTGATCAGAAGGAAAGCGCCAGTAAAGAGAGTGAAACAGACAGTCAAACGGAGAAAGTAAGTATAACTGAATGATTGAGAAAATACTAACCCTAAAGAACTGCACACAAAGGTAACTAAGGTATACGGCTTTAGCTAAGCTAATCTTTAGACAAGCTTCAGCTTTTGCTTATTTTTATCAAGTATCAAGGATACATACTTGCTTTGAAATCTCATGTTCTAGCCGGTTTGTTCAGTCTTATTCTATCCTGCTAGATTCACTTCACATAAGAGGATATTAGTAAATGCTTGAAATGTCGTTAAATTACATATTATTTTCGTATCCCGAATCGATTTCGCATAAATTTCATTTTGTAATTCATTATAGTAGTCAAAAGCTTTATTGTGATTTGATTTATTTCATATTCACTTCATATTGAATTAAGATAATCCCTAGGTTTGATTTACTCTTCTTGTGAATTGCCGTCGATTGCATTTTTCTCTTATCAAACAACTTTTCTAGGCTTCTGTCCCAGCCGTGCGAATATGCGCCAACAATGGCTGTGAGAACCCTGCTAAGATCAGTAAAGAGCGCGGGCCCCTGTATTGTAGCAGCCGATGCCTGGTAAACCACTGCAGGTAACCTTTGACTAAACTCTGTTATCAACAACTTCAAGGTCTATTTCGTTTTCTGAGATTCAGATGCCAAACTAGGGTTGTAAGTGGTGCTGAAGATCATAGGGCCTTCTCAAGCCTTGGCCATTCTGCGCGCAACAATGTTGCTCGAAATTTTGTTGATTTTTTTGCCGTCAAAACATTGAGGCCAAACAAGGCAACATTGTCGTACAACACCTATTGCTGATGTTGTCACAACAGTGCGCCAAATTTGATCAGATAAGTGGTTTTCCGCGCCATATTTGATTTGAGCACAAATTTGCATAAGTATGGCAGAAAGAAAGCAAGCTGCAGCCCCTGAAAGCTGATTTTGACATTGTGTTGCTTTTTGCACTCTTTGGTCTAGCACTCGTAGAAGCAGTAACATTTGGCCGATATGTTATTTAACAACTTGCACTTGGACTTATTTCAAACGATACCTTTTTATTCTTCCTGTAGTCATCACATTTTTATTCAAGCTGGGCAACTTTTGAGCAACACTTGGAATTTGTAATTGTTGCCCGACAATGTTGCCCAGTTTGGCCAAGCCTTTAGTAATTACATTTAGCAAGAAAGTTATAAGCTTGAAATTTTTCATAGGCCGAATTAAAAAACAAGGCACCAGATGAAAGCCAAATATCTCTTGCAACTTTGTATTTAACCAGGTTTTAATTTTTCCATCCAATGTCTAAGATAGGCCTTTTGAACTTCAGCATCTTTAAAAGTTCCAGCATCCTTACTCCTTGAGTAAGTAGCGGAGCATTAGGCTCAAGGAGGGACAAATATGTTTACTGAATCGGAGCTCGTTGTAAACAGAAGTGTCTCCCTTTCAAAAAAATCCAAATATTCAATCTTAAAAGTTTCATTGTTTTTGTTTTGTTCATGAAACTTAAACCGTTGCTTTTTTGGTCAGTATCCACCATCTCTATCTTGTATGATTCGAAAAGTCTTGTAAGTTAGTATTTTGCTTATGTTCTTCTAGGAATGTCTTCGATGCATGGGTGGACGAAAGAAAAGAAGAATCAGTAAAAAATAGATAGATTTATTCAAGCGTTGTAGATATGTCTTCCTCAGTCAGGACGTTAGTTAATCAAATCCAGATGTAGAATCGTCATTAGTTCCTGACGATTTTCTCTCAAATGCTGTTTTATACAATATGGCAGATGTCTCTGACACGTTAAGTAGATGTTTCAACAAGAAACGTATACTTAGCAGTAGAAAGAAGGCCTTCAGGGTTCTCTCTTCATACAGCTGCATAGACCGTGATGCATATGAGAAGTCGCTTATAGACTTACGAGATATCAGCATTAATATCGAGTAACTGGTAATTTTTATATGATAATTACTAAATGAAATATGTCAGAACCACTGAATTTGATGGTAGGACTTTTGAGGTATTTCAGCATTTTGAAAATTATCTAAATTATGTATTTAGACTTGTACGTGATTTACATAGTATTGCTTTGCAATTTTAGATCATCCAGATTGGTCTATCTATTGTTATATATTTCATAAAATGTTGAAAAATAAAGACATTTTCGATATACTCAAGACAACTGCTCTAGCAGTGATCATTAAAGGAATATCATTCACTCCTTTAAATGACATGTACAGAATCAAATAGATGCCTAGTGTTCAATTCCACAAAGTGTCTCCTGTGTCGTGGCTATTACCTCCTCTTTTTGTACGGGTCTATACAGCTTGGTTTGCTTACTTGACTGTTGTGTGACGTCATCCATATTTTCTGTTACGCCAATCTTAGTTTATTTTATGACGATATTTTAAAACTTTTAAGTTATTTCAACTGCAAATGGATCAAAATTGTATATACAGTCCCAGTACCAAACATCACGCATTACCACAGCTACAAACATGATTGTATGTTGTTTTACAATCAACTGACTTGGAATCCTATTCGATGGTTTGCAGTTCAATGTTTTGATGTCAAGCAGGACTTTGAAATTCTTGTTTTTGCAAGAATTAATGATTTCTATCACACCGGAAAATACGCTTTTTTCTTTTCCGTTTTTATCAGGAAAGTTTCTCGTTAAGTAAAAAATGCATGGCTGTTCCGTAGATTGCTCTATGTTTAAGTTCGCTGGGATCTTTGGGTACCGCGTCATGGCTTTAATGAGCCCATCGAATCGAAAGCCATCACTATCCCAGACATGCTGGGAGTCCTTGCTATCTTTTAAGGAGCAAATACACAATTTTACATTTACACTTGGATCTTTGCACTCTCTGTAAATACCATACTGCGAAAGTCTGTCGTAAGAGAGAAGTTTCATCCGTTTTGATTTGAGTTTTGGGCTGGTTGTTGATTGCACCTCAACATGGAAGATGTCTTCCTGCTGCCCAGAACCAGGACCCGCCTTCACCATAAAATCCAAAGTTGTAATTAAGTTGCTGCCAGAACTGCGCTCTCTAACGTTGCTGAAGGAAGAAACGAATAATCTGTGACATTTTCTCTGCTCAGAGTTTTTTTTATCTTTGCTTTTTCCAGTTATAAATTGCGTATCTATCATGTTATTCAGTGTGCCAACTGCGAATTCTACTATGCCAACTTGCTTTGTGTCATTTTTAGCCGGTGTATCCCAGCCTTCACACACGCATAGATTAGGCAAGGCAAGTTCAAGATCGTCACATCGTTTTTCTGCAGGAATTACTTCCAGCAACCCGCGCTCTTTAGGAAATGTCCCGCGGGCGTTTTTGGTTGCTATTGCCAACATTGTTTTGTGCAGGTCTATCATCGTCAGTAGTCGTCTCGTATTCACGCGTAACGCCTTCACCGCGTCATCGCCGAGGTAAGATTTTACTGCGGGAGGCAGTATCATGAAAAGACTTGGATGATGCATCTCGAAACGGCCTTCTAAAACGGCACTGGTATATCTTGTGTATGTATTTCCATGATCCGCCATCAAAATAGTGAGGACGTTCTCCATTCTGGCTAGTTTTCTAACAAAATCGGCCAAGTCGTGATTCAAAGTTTGTACGCGCAGTCCTTTGTAATCATGAGCCGTGTTTATTGTTGTGAATCCAATTCGAGGCCGCCGTCTCCTATTTTTCTGCGCGCTGAAGTATTCCAGCAAATGTTCGAAGTAATAGGCGTGTTGGAACCGGCCATTAAAACATATCTGATTGTCTTCTGGTCCATTGAATGGAGTCTTCAAGTTGTTGTCAGCGAGGATCTTGCAACTTGCGAAGGATAGGCCTACAAGAAAGCTAATTACAAAGTTGTATCATGGTTTTGTTTTCTACTGTTTTCTACCATAAGTTATCTACAGTATTTCTAACTATCTCTATGCCTTCTCAATATTCAATAAGAATTTGTCGATCATTTTATATTCATAGGTTCTATAACTAAAGAAGTTTCTTAGTGCCATCATGATTCTCAAAGCTAGGGGTTGTACATTAACCGAAACTTGGCTGAAGAGTGCCCCTATAGAAGTGTGATTTTATTATATAACACTTTGATAAGTTAAATGGTATATAAAGAACAGACCCCTGCATGCTGTCATGATTCGAAAAAGCGCTTGTTAAATTTTTGAACATTTTACCTGGGCACTTGTTCGAGATAGACGTTTTAAAGAAGCAGGCCTTATTTCTTCTATCATAAGATTAAGAAAAGACAGACGTACAATAATTTCACTCCAGGCAAAAATAATTAATTGCCGATTATAAACAAGTCGAAGGTATCAGGAGGTTTTTAGGCAGCGCACGGAGAATGAACATGTTCTAGATTGGTTGCAGGAGGTTCTTAGGCAGCGCAATCTTTAGTAACTTCTAAAGATGTGTGTTTTGATGTGACAATGCAGTTTGCAGGTGCTATTAGCGTCACAGCAAGTGCGACAGAGTTGAGTAGGTAATGTGGAATGCCAAGAGTTCATAATCTATCCTCGCCTATCTAATTGTTACGATGAAATATAATGCCAACCATCGGTTTGATTGTATCAAACGTACTCTAAACACGCGAGCGGCTACAGTGCCCGCCTGAAGTGTTGGAACACTCATCATGTCCTACTCAAGTCTCCCTTCTCCTCTCCTCCTATACAATGTTTGATTTTGAACAGAAAATGACCATTTGCACACTCGGTTCACCGATGTCAGAAGCTCTTCTTACCCATCAGAGTTTTGCCGGTTTGATTTTAAATAGTGTGAAGATATGTTTTATCAGCGGCTGCCCAAGCCATTCATCTGCTTACCATGGGCTTTTTATCATCCCGATTCCTCTACTTCTTTGCAGCTTCGTTTAAACAAAACTTTTTATTTAGGAAACTCTGTCTGTTGAAGATAAGTGCCTCTGACGAAGACTGCTGGTATTATATTGTTAGAAAGAGATTGCTATCAAGTACTAGGCTAACATTTCGATGCTGTTTGGCGAAAACTAGCATCAGCTGTCGATGCTAAAGTGCCTGACTTGTAATTTTGAAACTAAGATGGCTAAGGTGCAATTACAACATTATTTTGGGGAAACAGACCAACTTAGCTATTTAGGCGAAAATTGAATGTCAGTCAAAAATCGACTGAAGCTGCTTGACTGTTCCAAGTACTTTTTGCAAGCATTGTAGAATTAATGGTATGTAGACACTCTTCATCGGCTGAGGACAAACCCAAATATCTGTCCCTTGTAAAGTATTTACTCAACAAACGCTTCGTATTTGGGTATTGCGGATATTTGCTAGACCAGGTAATTCTGCGGAACGTTCTGAAAGATCCACCCGATGAAGGCAGATATAGATATTTTACTCTCGCTAGAACTCTTCAATTACGTCACATGTGTAAGGGAAACTGATGGGTCAAAACGGAACTCAGGTTTACATGATCATGATTATGATCAGTCAATCCAGTTCCAACTTGAGTTTCACCCCGACCGCGTTCTTGACCTTGGTTGAAATTTCACCCCGCGGTGAAATATCCATGTGTGTGTGGAAAATTTGTCAACCAAGCTGAATTTTCAACGGCAATTAAATCTTTCCAATTAAATATAAATGATGTTTCTGCTATTCTTTTTTTAACTATATATACTGTGCATAGTATGCAGCAAAGAAGATACATGGAATTTTCAGCAGGGTTTCTGTGCAAGTATTGTGCAAGTGTGAGATTACATAAAGTTCCAACAAGACAAGTGGAAGGAAGTATCGCTTGATTTGACAGAAGATTGAGTAAATTTATTCTGCAAGCAAGGAGTGTATAACTAGATGATACTGTGTCACTCTGAATTTTTTCTTAGTTTAAGAGATTCTTTGCAATATACCACTTAATTTACTACAGACGTACTTTATTGTCCCACTTATTTGACTTTTATGCTCTATCGTTCTTTACCCTTATTCAACTAACTATACGCACGAGTCACGATAAATTCCCTGACCGTCGTAAACCACTTATAATTCGATCAGAAATAACAAGCTTTCTTTTCGCTACAATGATGAGAACTGTTGAGACTCTTGACTGACAAGGAGCTTTGTCCCCTTTCAACTCTGAAAATAAGCCTCATCTCTGTTAAATCACCTTTGGCTGGCATAATATCCGAGCGATCGTTTATTAAGAATAAAGGCATCACACTAATAGCCTGATATTTTTAGGCCATGACCATGGCTTTGTTATGATTTGCACGTTCCATCGATCCTTTAGATTTCTTCATGGTAGCAAGACTTACTTTACTAACATTTATTTCTAGGGGATTCGCTGTTGACTCTGGAAGATATTTCCTCTTGGTTGGGATCAGACGTTTTTGGTTAAACTGTAGTGACGTAAGCGCATCATTAGTCTAGAGCCAAGTTGCGTAATGCAATTCAGGGCACCTTAGTTACGTAGATAATTAAGGGCCCCCAATCTATAGGGGCCTCCAAACAAGCTTATAACCATGTTTTGAAGCATATAGCTCAGCGATAACCGTGACATGTTCTACACCATTGGATGCTACTTTTTGGCAGTCCGTTAATAGGGGCCACATCTTAGTTTTTTCCCAAGGGCCCCCAGGTGACTCCGCTCTGCCGCTGTTGGAGCCAAATAATCGATTATTTTATTAGGTTTAGCATTTTGACTTGTTTTATCATTGTGTGATACGGCCTAGGCAAGTCAGCTCCTTTATGCGAGACATATCAATAGTCTAGTAAATGAACTGCCAAAACTTCTCGACCTGTATCGAAAAGTTTTATTATCATACGTCACCGCCCTTCCCCCGTTAATGCCGTTTGCGTTTCTGCATTCTCCGTTTCTGAAAACCACTTATAGCAGACCCTGACTGAATAAAAACCAATAAATAAAGTAGAAAGGTAATACCTACTGCTATGAACAGTGACGTTTGTAGCTATCGGTTCAAAGAGAGTGTCTATGTCCCATTTTCCGAAAAAGTGGGTGAACCATCCTTGATTTGCCGACAATTCAAAATCTGCCAACTAAACATTCCTGGATGTCAAAAAACTCCGCATTTTTAAAATCGAGTTTTTTAACGAGGGTTTCCTACACGATTCCTACCCCCCTTCGCTACGTCCCTGGATATGAAATGTGAAGCCTTCATACTATACCTGTATTGTCAATGCAGGCAGATTTAATTGCTTTCTTCATGCCCATCCAATCACGTGGTGCACCAAGTTCCAGCCGCATCCCCCACCAATACTTCCAACAAACATCATCCTGGTACAATGTCTCATAGCCGGCCTTTCGCAAATATCTGTATAAAGTCTCGATACCCACACTGCTTTTCTCCTTCTCGTTTTCTGTCAGATTTTTTGCGAAGAGTTTCCCCGTAAAGAAAGCATGGAAATTCTCTGCACTGTGGCCATGCACTGATTGAAATAGCTCGAAATCGAGAATTTCAGTATTTGTTTCCGGGTCTGCGTTGATGTCATCAAATGCTTCCAGGACAACCGGCAAAGAGCGAAAAAAATGCGCACGTGCAATCGAATCAAGTAGGACAATGTTTACATCTGGTGTTTGTCTTACTGGTTGATTGAAAATACTTTTATGAAGAAAAGGCAAAAGTATTAACTGACTCTTGGATTCTCTCTCGTCAGTTCGGATACACTCCAAGAACAAAAATTTGTTGTTATGACCAAGTGCAATTTTTGCTGAACTTTCCAATTCCTCCTCAAGCCTCGTTATGTCATCAACATAAAGGAAATCTATTTCTCCAGCATCATGGCTAAAAACACCAATCTTGCATGATTTAAGCTTATCTTTTCCCGAGCAAGTGAATTTTATTTCATCTACCTCTTGAAGTTCACAGTAAATCTCAGTTTGGTTCGTCTTGCATGTTTGCAGTTTAGGGTCTATTTGGTACCACTCATGAGCTAATTTGCACGCTTCTTCGGGAGCCTTATGAGGCTTACATGCGATTTCACTTGTAATTATTTCTACTCTTTGTTTAATTCTTTGCTTTTTGCAGTACTTGTTATTATTCGCTTTACCTTTGTTGCTCAGCTGGCGAGGATTCATTTTCTTGTAACTATCATCGATATCAGTAGTGTTTTTCTCTCTCGATTTCATGTTTTTACGTATATAGGATGGATTCATAATTGGACCTTTCTGGTTCTTCTTATGAATTCTAAGAACGGGATGTCGGTCTCCTTCCCCTTTTGCTTTCCTTCTTTCAACTTCTCTCGTCAGAAATGCGGAGCTTTGTGTCAAATTGTCTCTCCTGTCAATCCAAAAAAAAGGTTCTTTCAAACTACTTGCATCTTCAGATATATATCCAGCCTTGTATATCTCAAGCAAAATTATGACACTGCAGACAAGAAAGAGAGTGACCACAGTTTTAATCAGCGGGAAATTTGTCCTGATGAATCGTTTCAGTCGCATTGCAAATCAATTCAACAAAACCAGTAAGCCCGTTCTAAAACTTTCGTTTATTTATTCAATTCATACAAACGAATCATAGTCGAAAAAATGCATCCACTGCCCTCCCAATCAGCATGAAGATTTCTGTACAATTTCCAAATGCTTGGGACAAAAGATTTATGTTTGTCCAGCTGTCCTGTTTTCTGTTTAAGTTCTATAAAATCAGCTCGTTCTCAAAAGTTGAATAAATATCAAACTCTCCTTTCTCAATCTTCTTTTTCTTGCAGGTGGTGTACCCAATAATAAACAAACAGTAATCTTAGCATATTTTTGTTACCTGGCCTATCTCCAAACTTTTCTGTGATTTTTACACGTCACTAAGAGAAGCTGTTAGGCTATTATTACAAAGGCTATACCAACCAGCTGAAAGGGTAATGTTTTGGAAACAGTACGGTGAGAAATGTAACGGTTCCCTCGTGAGTGTCGTCCAAGGAGATAACATATTCTGTCTTGCTTGTTATTATAATATTATGTTTGTTTTCACTATTAGTTATGGTCTTTAAATACTAATATTAAGAAATATCAATAAAAATAAAAATACTAAGTGGATGAGAAAGGCGAATCATTTCGGTCTCTTAGTTAAATATAATTACTACTAGTAAAACAAAAATTTTGTTAATTTTTGGAGCATGTGGCCTAGATGTGGAACTTGCTTCTTGAACTTTGTAAGTCTGTAAATCTGTGTCCAAAAATAACCCAAGCTAATACCAGCAGTCATCGTATGAGCAGCTTTAAACAGCAACAATATAAGAAATGTATCTGAAAGGTATAATTGCCTCTCTCTCTTTTTGGATTCATTATTGCATGCCCACATACCTTATTACCCCAGTTTCTAGCAAATACGCTACTACCAATTACCACGATGACCAAATTCGACTTTTTAGTATCTGGAAAATCTGGAATATGTGTTGAAGTTTTAAAGACAGACTCTTTGGGCAGGCACACATAAGACATCAAAAGCATGCTAATTGACATGGGGGGGGGGGGGGGGTTGTCATGTTACCCTTTAGAGCTCTTGAACTTTTTCTTGCCTCTCTGGGGCAATGTTGAGCAAGGAATTCCACATAAGAAACGGATAGGTAGAAAATCAGCTTTTTTCATTGTTTGTTTATGTTTTTCTTTCAGAAAAGACTGACTAGCCAAGTGCCCTCGTTTTGATGCAAATAAATGAACTGGAACCAAGGAGAGGCCTGTCATATGTTCAGGTAAATACAAATTTTTTCCAATTTCGTCCTTAAACTTTTTTGCAAGATTCAATGTCGAAAATCACTTTTTACGCAAAACGGATGCAATTTGAAGCAAAGTATTTCCTTTCTCTTTTGCACTACTTTAGGCTGAAATTTAATTGACGTTGAGAAATTGCGAAAAGCTCTTGAGAAATTTTAACAAAGTTTGAGCTGGCTGTTATTTCATTTACAACTTAGAATGTAACAGGTTGGAGACTCAGTATTCTTCAAAGTTATACAAATGTTTCATGCTATAAAGTGTTCATCAGAAGGACAGGGATGTAGTGCTAGGGGCGCCAAAGGGGCTGAGTCCCCTTTGTTAATGCCAAAATATAACCAATTTCTTATTTTGCTATTGTTTTTAGCAACATTATGTGCAAGAGCCCCGCTTGCTATTTCGATAGCACTACACCGCTGCAAAAGGACTGAAAATTTGATTCAAAAGGAATTTGATAGTGTGAAAAATATAATCTGATAGGAAAAATCCTGCTTGAAATTATCAAGAACCCAACAACAAAGTTCCTCCCGAAACTCCATTTCTTGGTTCGAAAATAATTTGTTGTTGTTTCAAAATAGATTGGAGAACACTTTACTAAAACCATAGTTACCAGAGTATATCGGTTTTCGACTGGTAAGACTTTGAGAAATGAAAGAGCGGAAGCCAAGGAAAGTTGATTTTGTTATATATGGGCCTTGCATTCTTTTACTGAATGTTACAAAAAGCCAGATGGCATTTAATTATGTTTGCATGGATTATTGTACTATTCTACACCCACTTCCCATTACAAATACCCAAATTTATTCTGTATACTTTTCTATTGAGCAGCCGAAGGTGGCAGAGCGCCCGATTCGGCATTGTCGGAGCCCGGTCGTGGATCGAAAAGGTTAGAGCCCGGTCGCTGTTCTATCTAGCAGTCTTAGAATCCATGTACATAACAAATAAAAGCGGTTAGCTTCGTGTCACCATTGAAAGGGCACAGATTGGGCATCCTTAACAACCATCTGTACAGGTTTCTGATTGGGCCTTTTCGAGCCACAACGGCCAGTTGTCAACTGGGTTGGGTATATATATTTCCTAACTAAACTTTTTCGATAAATATTCTGAGTGTGTCAAACCCGAATTCTATCGGTAAGTACGTTTGTTTTTCCAAATCATAGATAGGAAAAATAGAAAAGGGACCCCAAATTGTTTTTACGTTAAATTTTATTTCTGTCCAAATTTATGTCTATATTAATTCGTTGCTTTGACTGGAATGAACTGTGAAAATTAAAAAGAAAATATAAATATTTACACGTATGAATTATTCATTTTCAAAAAGTCTACAAAATACGATTAAAATTTTAACACAAATATTTGTATACTCCATGTAGAATATATTTGTTTATTTTTGTTTTAAGGCTAATCTGAAGAGTGTTTGTTTAGAAAAGAAGCAGTGAGTATTAGCGGGTTGTTTTGTTGAAAAATTCAAAGTGATTTCGCTAATTGCCTTCGCCCTTAATGATCTCTCTTTCATATGACAGGGAAAACAACTTTTATGAATCATAAACTGCTCCTGAAATATTTGTTGTCTGTAGCAGGAAAATTAGCAACAAAACAGACTTATTGACAAAACAGACATTGTTGAGAGTCACAGGGAGAACTGAATGACTTTCGATTTGAATGAGAACTGTCAAAATATCTGTCAAAATTTCGAATTGATAACACTGGATTGAGAGTAAACACAAAGCCACTTTGAAAAATGCAATGGCTATGATTTTAATTAAAGGTAAGTTACTCATGGCTTAACTTATGATATTTAACAGCCATAATATCATGGTCTATTGTTGACAGGTTGACATCTTCGGCATTAACATTTCAATAATCGCAATTAAGCTCTTCCAATGTTGACCCTTTCAAAGTCTTCACGATCAATTCACAATTTCTGAATCACTCATCTTTTCGATATAAAGCTTGAAACGGTGAAGTATTTTACAATCGTCTTGCTTCTCAAATTCTCGTACCCAATCTTCTTTCAAAACTAATCAATAAACTTTATCGCAGCTCCTTTTTTTCTTCATTCTTTCCGAGATCTTTCGGCATGCCAGCTACCGTATAACCCCAAATAATAGTACCCGCTAATTAACAGCACATTCACGAGTATCCGAAAGCAGCATAGTGCGTTGTTAGAGTTGCCAAAATTCAAGATTACAAAATAAGAAATGCAAATGCTCAATCTGCGGCGAGTGGACAATAATTGGACAGTAGCATTTATGAAAAGAACTTGAAGCAACAGCTGGCAGAAAGCTTTTTTAAACCACTAAACATTACCAATAACGATGAATATAAGAAATTGCAGTACCCTTATCCCTCTGTTCTTTAGCTTGTTCTTTCTTTACATATATATATATAATATATATATCCTTCTCTCTTGCATCTTATGCATCTTTTCAGATTTTGTCACCCAATTTGAATTTCACTTCAAAGCACATGGCGGTTCATTACTTGGAGAAACCAACTCGAGCCTCGTACCCAGTTTTCTAAACTCTTTGGTTTTTCCTATCTACTGTTGCCTTATAAAAAACTCGGAGCTAACACTTAAGACCCGTCCAGTGTTCTACATCGAAGCGTGATTCTGTTTACAAATATTTCTTAATATCAAGATAAAAAGATCTAGAGGAAAAGGTAAGAGACCTAAATTTATTCCAGAATAACCTGATGTATCCGCAGATTTGATCTTTTCCTATGTTTTTCGTTTACTACCATCTTTCTGTCCATCTTTCCAAAGAAATCTTAATATTCAACAACATACAAGTCACAACATACAAGTGACAACTTTTAAATTCTCATCTCATACGTCAATGGCAAGAGACAGTTTGGCTACATTTGACCTTATAAAATGAAGAGGGGAACAATTATTGTACATCGACTTTTATTTTAAAAAATGATTATCGCTTTTTCGTATAGAAAAAACTGAAATCAAACTTGCTTTAAAAAATTGAAATGAACTTTTTGGCAATCTGCCTTTTTTATGCGTTTTGGGTGATTGGCAGAAGGAAAATTGAAATGTTAAGGGCGCAAAAAATACATCATGCATTGGTTTTGCAGCTTTCCTTTCTATTAGGGCCCGCAACTCTCAAGCCCCCCTACTCCTACCTAAAAGTAGTGTCATGATAAGTACAATGTTTAATTAAACTCCAATCTGCTTATAGAACACTTTCCTATGAGATATCCTTCTTGACATATAGTTCAGAGCTAGTATACTTTGAAAGACGACATCGTAACATGCATGATTTGCCACATTAAAACTAGCTCAAGTAATTGATTGTAGTGAATCAGCTTTCAAAAGATCTAAAAGAAAGAAGCTTCAAATGAAGATTCCCTAAAAGTTTCTTTGTTATCGTTTTGAGCCAAATTTAGATTATTTAGTACTCAGAAAAAGACTTTCGAATAGATAGGACATGTCCCATTATCCAGAGTTTGTTACGAATCATTTATTTTTAGAGCACACGGTGAAAGATTTTCTTAGCAGCATATGGTAGCTGAAATTGGCAACCAAGGAAAACTCAATATAGAAATTAATTCTTATATAGGTTTGCTGCCTCCCTTTTTTTCTTGAACATATTTCATGCATTTCCTTGCATGTTTGCTGCCTACTTTCCGTTTGCTTTTCTGAAATTTTTTTCGAAATAAATGTTTGCTCGTATTAAAGCCATTTTCAAATTTCGTATCGTCAAAAACCTTTAACTATAATTTTATATCTGGGGAATGTTATTTATAGCACTGGGTGCATGTAAGATCCTAGTGCATGTTGCCATGAACACTTGGTGTAAAAAATAATTTGGCATTTGCTAAGCATGCTCAAGAAAGGAGCGGAAATTTCTAGTTTAGGATGAACCTACTTTTTGTACGATGCAACGTTATCTACTGCTATACTCTTTTACTGTGAGTATAAACTGCTATAACTCTTAACATCTGTTCGTTGGTTGGTGCCCATTCTTCTCCAATTTTGAGCTAGGTAATAATTATTTTGATGTGCGTCACAATAGCACGTTTCTTAGCTGATTCCTATAGATCACGTCGATTTTGATCCATTTTCTACCCAGGTCATCAATAAAGCTTTTGCCTATGTAATCATGCAGATGTTCCATTCTACTCTTGAGCACACTCTTGAGATTCTGCCAGCATTCAAACAGGTAAATGTTAAAAAAGCAGTAAGGGTTGGTGGTATAGCATCATCCACTTAACCCAAACATCACTAGACAACTTATAGTCAACAACAATCTTTACTAGACAACAATCGAAAGCATGCATAGAAGAAAGTCACGAGATTTCACTCCAAAAGAGGGGTTTGTAGAAGCAACCATTGAAAGAAGCCAGATAGCTTTCCTCGGGGCACTGTGATGACCTGGTTTGAAGCTAAAAATAGATCAACTTTCCTCAAGGATGTCTCCCTAGTATTGTCAATGTTTTGGTTTTGAAACAACAGCTGTCCTTGAGCAAGAGGAATGACATCGGAATAATGTTCGAAGTTCTTTTATTTGACTGTTTTGTGTAATTCTACAGTCTCTTATATATATTCTTGAAAGTAGGTTTAGACGTTGTCAAGTGAAACCATTCTAAAACACAGAATTTGAAAAAAGATAACATTATTTCAAGACAGCATGATATCACATGTAAGATTACAGGATGAGGCTGAATCTAGCTAACCTTTTTTATTTAGCTATGCAGTATAACGAAAGAGCAAATTTTTAAAGTCGGTAGTCATCAGGCGATTCTATGTTAATGATAAAATGCTGTAGTTTGATGTCCATTGATCTTATTTTGTCTTCATCCTGGCCAGTTCTTCAAGATTTTTCTCTGCTACATCTTCATACAGTTTTTGCCTCTTTATTGTTCCACTCAGCTTCCTCAAAAGGCTTATCACTCGCTTATACTGTGCCATCTTTTCGTCTTCAGCTGCAACACGTTTTATCTCACGATTATTTTGAAATCCGGAGCACAAATTTTTGGCTTCTCTGCAGTACGTTTTGATCATTTGTTCACCCTACAAAATGAAAAGAGTTATTGAAAAGGGGACTAGAATTTAATCTTCACAACTTGCTTTTATAACAAAAATCTTCAATCGTTAAAAGTTTGTTAATCGAATCAAGACCGCCGTATTTTCTGTCTTCCACTTTTAAAAAATCTTCTTCCACTTTGTAACAAGTTTCTTTTCATGTTTTTCTTTGCTTATATGATATTTTGAAAATACATTAAGTGAAGCTTGAGATGGTGCAGCCGCATTTGGCCTTATTGTGAGCTAATAAGACAGATGCTTCGCCTTTATCTGTATCTTGACCTAGCTTAGGCAATCAAGTCATCATTTGTATTCTTCGATTGTTCCTTTGTTTCAAAAATTTCAATTGAAATCTATAAAAAGATTTCCCTTCGTTGACCTTTGCAGTTTTGCACCCTTTTCTCTGTAGTCATTTTTGCCATTGAAAGAACTTTCCCATAAGCAAAAAGTCATTTCAAATTTCCCCGACAATTCTGCCGGCCTATGATGACAACACCCCCTTCCCCCTTTCTGGCTACGCTCTACTACTTAAGATATGTAGACCAAAGCAGAATATTTTCCTGTCCAGCAGCTGCATTTAAATTAAAGTGAGCTAAAACTTTGCTTCGATCACTTCCGCCTACAAAATTTCCAAGAAATAGAAGCCCTAATAAAGATGGCAAGTTTCATTCAAAATAAGCTTCAATTAGTAGATAAAACCCCTTCTTCCATGCAGACTAAATCTCAAATTATTGCAATGTTATGTAGCATTTTTTATTCACAAAAGAATTTTGCTTTCTTCATATTTTTTGGGAAAAGAGGGAGCTTAAGTAGCTTTCATGTGATTTTACAGATTGGACAACTAAATATAAGTTTTACTCATTGTTTGCTTGCAAAAATTGTAAGCAGGTTAATGCCTCATTTTTATCCTTATCAAGTAACATTCTTGCTTCTTCTTTGCTTTCGTACATCTTCCTTCTTGTTGTGCTGATTGGAGCAGAATGCTGCCGAGAGTTTCATTAAACATTCCCAATTCAATTTTTATTTAACATGTCTTTAAGCTAGCTGCTTTAGAACAAGCTAGCTGCAGAGATGTGATCTTTGGCCATATTGTTAGCTCTCATATTACAATATGATGTTTCATATCAGTCCTCTATCTACCTTTTTCTGGGTACGTTCCCAAAAGAGGGCTAGCTATCCATCAAAATAAATCCATCCCATTTTAAAGAGCATGCGTAAGATTTTGAAACCACGGAGAAGTGCTTGTCCGCTGTCATTTAAAGCCTCATTTCGGCATTTGCCTCATTTCGGCAATATTGCTCTTAGAAATGTTTCGGCAATATTTTCTCAACCAGATGGAACCGGTTTGCTTATTAACGGACTTAGAAAGAAAACTGTTTACACAGCTTGCTACATATGAAAAAGTTTTTCTTTGCAACATAAGTTTTGTTCTAATGCAACATAAGCTTTGAACAAACTTTTCTATATACGACAGCCACCAGATGTGGACAATTTTCAATAGAATTTTATCTTGGGATACTTTGATTCTTTGAAAATGTTATTTCATCATTTTCACGGAAGTGTGTCAGTGTTTTATTACAGAGCTTTTTGAACAGGTTAGGATCACTGATGTTTATTGCGCATCGATCTCTTATTATCGAGCCATGCTCACAAAATTACCATTCTGCTCTTATGCTAAACGCATTCCCTGCCCTTACATACATAAGATTTTCTCAGTCATTTTCTTCTATCAGTCATTTTCTACTACAAATGGCAACTGTTGCCATTTCTTATCCGCGAAGACTCAAAACTCACGAAATCATTGCTCGTGAAAAGACATGGACTTCAACTTTTATATGTCAGAACACTTCATCTTTGCTCTTACATATCCTATATCACGAGATCTTATCAGTGACTTATTAATGATGCAAAAAACACCCAGAGATGCAAGCAAAACAGAGCATTAAGACCAGATACATTTCTTTGAATGAAGCTTTATGAAAAGCCTATAAACAGCTATTGCTGCAACTGCAAATCATGTAACTAACGACTGACATCGACTAACGTAAGGATTGTGTAGGAAAATATTTTTACCGCATTCACAGTTTGGATGTTCTACCAAATTAGATTCCATCAATTTATGGAAGAAGACTAAAATTGAGGCATTGTTGGTAATATTCTTTCACCAACAAACTGTGTTGTTTCCAAACATGATTTAGCAGTGCTGATTTTGGATAAAATGAAATTTTCTTACATAATACATTCTAAAAACCCAACATACTGATTTTTTTTGCAAATTTTTTTTATTGGCTTTGAAAAAAGTTCAATGAATTCTGACGTTTCATGCTCTGAGGTATTTAAGGCGAAAAAACTTTTAGTCAATATATTATAAAATTTTTGTTTTTTTTAAAGCCATCTTCAAGTTCTGTACCGCTAAAAAAACTGTTCAAATTTTTTATACAAAAATCAAGCAGAGATTGATAAAAAAGAGACCTAATTATCAAAAGTTTTTAAATATGTTTACTGGTTAAAGATACCTCTGGACGAATATAATCTATACCTTTTGATGGTTTAGCATTATTTTTATAAGCCAATCGATGATAACTTTGCAGTAAAATGATGCCAACTCTTTCATAAAGCAAGTTTTGTCAATTCCTTATAAATTTCAAATAGTTTTGTCATGAATTTAGATCTAAATCTAGCAGTGTAATTAATTGATAATTTCAATCGAAGCCGAAGTAATTTCGTTTATGTCGTATGTTTTAAATTGCGTTTCATTCAAGTATTAACACTTAAGATAATATATAACTTCTTCATAAGCTCTAAGGACACCTTTAAGAATATGGTACCAACAAGTAGTTCACTCAAACCAACCTCGACTTCTCTTTGATGGGTAAAGAAACATTCAACATACACTGCAAAAATTGAAATGAAAAGCAGGAGGAGATGCACATGATGTCTTGCCATTTCTAATTTGTTGATTAGCTTTCTTCTTTGCGCAGTTTATATGACAGCTTGAAGTCCAGGGAAAGCCTTGTCCACTTATCTTCTGGAATAGTCGCTTGCTTCTGCAGTGAATTTAAAGACTCTTGAAAACACGTCATTTGCTGCTCAGCCAATTAAATGCGCGATACGACATTGCTTTTGTGCATCACGAGCGACATCACAAGGCCCTTTCTTTTGATAACACATATGGGCGTGAATATGAATGAGCCGTTTCGTAATTGGAAATAAAGGAAATTTTCATTAGTGTTCTTCCGTAACAGTGTATCACCTGCCCAACGCATATGCAATCGTTTTCAGCATTTCTATTGAATGTGCTTACTCCAAACAATTAATAATCTTGAAATTCTTCAAATATTATTTCAAATGAAATATATTCTTACTTCCTTTTTGTGTGTTTGATGCAAACGGCTGCCAATTATTTAGATAGATTCTTAAAAACAGCCGCGTGCATATCCTTGATCAAATGCAGATTTATTATTGCTATATCTCTTGAGGTAATATCTCTTGACAAAGCTCATTTCACCTCAAAAATTGATTCCCCTTACTTCGCTAATGATGTCAGTCAAAAGTCATCCGAATGGTTTAGTTTTCTTTTCTGATGAAAGCAGTTTTGGTGATTATTTTTAGACACATTTAAAGCAGAACAATAAAAAGTTGTAAAGAAGCGCGTTAAGGTACTTGAATGAACCCAAGCATTTTTGAGTGCCCCATATCGTTCTATGCCTTGCTACAATCCCGGACAAAAGAGTTAAGACTTTTCAGGAAAAAACCTGATGTTTTCTCTTTCCTTTGAAAAATTTCTTTTTCGTCGCCCCGATTCAATGTTAAATGCATGTTTTTGAACCGAAGGGGATTGAACTTCAAATCCCACATAGATGTGAGATGAAAGAGGAAATTCAATTTTACAGCAGAGGCAACATTATAAAATTGTAAAATTTGCGTTTTGCTCCAACAATTTTGCCCGGGATTTTATCTAGAATATTAATTGCAACATTTCATGATGATTTCTTATTGGGAAAATTCACTAGCTCTATACAGAAATTTATTTCTAAAAGGCCTGTTTTATTCAAAATAATTAACGCTTGCTTTGAATTTAAATGGATTTTTATAGCATTTTTTTTCAATCATGTGGAGATGCAAAGCACCAGTAATTTCAGCAAAATTTTGCTATCTGTAAGTCAACATTATTCGACTTCTGCACTATCTGTATAGCAATTATATTCGTCAAATCCATTCTGAATAGTTTTCCAACTTTATTTTTCTTACATAAGTACCCATTTTTAAGAGATTTCTCTGTTTTCCTTTGATAGCAGAAATGTTGTTCTGAGATCAGAAAATTGGGTCAGGCAAAAGGTCCCGTTTCATTAGAAGAGTCTTCTAAAGCCTTTAACAGTTGCAATAATGAGACTTCAAACAAACTTTTGCACAAACTTCATACATTGTGCTCAATGAGCCTTGTACCTAGAGCCGCATGTCCACGGCCCTATTGTCTGAGCCCCGTCTTCATGGCTCCATACCCAAAGCCCTATATCCGTGGCCCCATGTTTACAAGGACATGATCAGCAGACTAGTCTCTTAGTCGCGCCTTCTTGTACTCATGCGTGATTTTGCATGTTGCTCTATCTCTACTTATTTATCACCTTTACACTGAATTTTAATTTTTCTTGTTTCTTGGATGGTAAATTTATGTAGCACTTTCTTCATTCATAGTCGTCCTTTACTGTGATAAACTGATACTTTATCATGAAGAGTCACTGAATATTTGATATAAAAAGTTTATTTGTATTTGCATTCAGCTGGATACACCTTCAATGAATGAATCATCAAGAATTAAGTTTTAAAATTTTACTTTGAGCGGAACTAATTTAAGTCAGGAAGGGATCTAGTGCAGCTTTGTCTCTCTTTACTGTTAGATAGTTTTAGCAACAAGATATATAATCATCAAGTTGGGTACTGTCAAGGGCGAAGTGATCAGTCGATACGTCATGCAAAAATTATGAATTTATTTCAATGAAAAACAAAAGAAATCAAAATATATATGAAACGAAAGAATGTTTAATTCCCTCTTTTTGACAAAAATATCGTTCTCGAGTTCTTGTTACTTTCATGACACTAAGCCATTAGATTCAGTTCCATCAAATTGAGGTCTAAATGCACTATTGCGTTTCCAGAGTGCTTCTGTTCTGTTAACAGTTTCACCTTAATACAACAGTCATGTTACAAAAATGAAATGCACTGAATGGATTGATCATCGAATTTCCTACCTCTTGTTCAAACTGCTATAAAAAGCTAAAGATAAAGTGCTATAATTTACCGTAATTGCTATATTATACTAGCAAATTTTGCTAGCATTTATAAGGAAAATTTTACTAGCATTCCGTTAAGTTTTGAGAAATATGCTAAAAATTATCTATGAATGAAAATGTCCTCCACTTACGTGTTCTTCTCTTCCGGTGAGATCTCCGCCAGCAGTAAAAAACGACTGCACCAGAGTTGAGCATGCCAAGATTAGAAGCAAAAGGAAAATGTTGCACGGTGTTGATCCTTGGTGGCTTTTCATTGTTTGTTCTTGGTGAGGCACAGTTGGTAGGCAGATTTCGTAGTGTTGAGAGCTCAACTAACAATATCCAATGATCTGCCTTGAACACGAGTTCAGCTCTTATACAGACTTTAAAACACCTGGCTTTAATTGCGGGAAAGCAACTTCAATGCTAGGGATTTGCTGCGTGTAAAATGTATTGGGCAGTTGCGGATACAATTAAGATGCCACCCGTTACTACAAATCTTTGCTAAACCGCGGTAGGAGCAATTATAGGACCTTGATACTAGCTTTAAGGCTTGCTTAATCTTTTTTGACAATTTTGTGAACTTTGGCAGCAATGCTTGAATGAAAATCTTATGTTCAATTGCTTTTTCCCCAAGCTTACAGTCCCAAACGATTGAATTTTTTTAATTAGCTTCACATACCTTTTAAATGGGAATACCTCAAATTTTGCCCCGTTTGATGATTCTGAGCCTCAAACTATTCTTAAATCACATTTCAGAAAAGAGTTCTTATCTTTTCTTGTCTTTCTTCATCAGGAAAGTCACGCTTTTCTGTTTGCTCAAAATGTAGTATAGATTGAAAGTAAAATTGTCGATGAAATTCAAGCCTGGGTGTAGCTCTTCATCAATTCTTAAACTTCACCGAATTCAAGCCTCAATATTATTTTGAAAGGTCTCATTTTCAAGAATCCAATGCAGCATATCAACTTTAATTTGTTCTATTAGCACCTGCTAATACTTCTGTAGTACATCTCTCTAGACGTGTCAAATTTTCTCTACTAAACGCCGTTCTCTGATAAACGCCCCGTTTATTAAACACGGCATCCAAATGCTGGATTTTATAACAAATGCTGCGGCGTTTATTAGAGGAAGTACGATAGGTAGGCTGCAACAAAAAATCTTGACACCTCCTACACGGCACACCTTTTACGAGCGAAGCCTTCGGTTGTACTTTCAACTATTTCCATAATAATCATCTTCAAGAATTTGCTTCATTAAATTATTGCGTCTTTCATAATTCTCAAGTTCTATCACTTCATTTAAAAAGAACATCGGTCAAATATGCTATAAATATTTTCGTGATCCCTATACTTTATAACGTATAGGTGACCCCCAGGTAAGCAATCAAAGATCGAAGAAGTAAATGATATTTCTCCTACAGACAGATTCTGTAAATTTTTGGTAGATAAAAAGTCCAATGTACCATTTGTGAACTTATATTGATAAAGTAAAGATCGCAATAATCTTTGAAACCACCCTCAAACTGAGTATTTTCTAGCAGTCTTTGCTTTTTTTATCAAAGATTTTGTAGAAATTTCTGTGCAAAATGGAAATTTCTGTTTGCCGGTCTGCCATAGAATACTTCATGCTATAAAAAGGCAGACCTTTACAGATGCCTGAATTCGCAATAGGGGCAAAAATTGGAGTTAAAATCTAGACCTGTCCTGTTCTGTTCTACACATAAAGCATGCATTCTTGATCATAAATTTTACATTATATGTAACCATTGTGCATACGTTTCTGTAATGAATGGCCTTACATTTTAAAGGTTTAAAGATGATTCTTCTAACATACATTAAATAACTTTTGATTCCGTACAGAGACAAAGTAGCCACTAGCCATGTTGTGGTTCACTTGACTTCAGTGCTGAGGTATGCGGTTGACAAAGGGAGAACAATGGCAGCAATGAAATGAACAAGCCACTCTACTCGTGATACTGTTGGACAAAATAGCTAACATCTCTAGCAGGCACGTCTGTTATTTGTGAATCGTATCACTGATACGCCTTTACCTAACCATGCATCAACGTATGTACATTTTTGACTTTGTTACTGCTTTTATTAGAACGTTATAACTGTGCTCTGCACAACGAGCCTCGGTGTGGAGAGGGGGCGATGAAAAATCAGATATCTCCTCTTGAAATAGCATTTGAAAAGGACGAAATGTGGGAATATTGCGCATTGTTGTATTTGCTAGGCATTTTTCCTCTTTGTACACGATCTTTCAGAATATCGACCACGGACCACGCTCGATATGAAATAGAAGTTGCATAGCTATAGCGAGAAAAAATCAAAAGTGTAAAAGACTGAAATCGGTGGCTCCTGTATCGCGACAGATTGTTTAAGAGTTTGATGCGATAGGCAGTGAAGCAGTTTACGCAGGAGCCAAAATTTAGATAGATTCTCCTTTACTTAGTGGTCAGAAAAGGGTTAGGCATTCAAGTGTTTTCGCAAGAAATTATGTTACACTATTGCTTATAATATTCCGCTTTTTCAAATACTCCTGCTTAAACTATTACTAGTCTTTGGAAGTACCAGTGGCCTCAGTTTGGCCGAATCCTCTTGTCCCTTTAAACAAGGACAAGACGAAGTTTTCACCAACTTGAATTGATATGGCTGAGGCTTTGCTGCAGAACCATATTCATGGTTTGTGTAGTTTTTGTAGCATTTCGGAATACAGGTTATCTGTTAAAAAATGTATGATTTATAGGAATATCTGTAGGTTAAGGAGAATGGAAATAGGACAATGGTATCTAGTGTTGGGCCGCATTTACATCTGTTGGGGCTCTGGGCCCAAAGTTGATTCGGGCCCCTTAAAACAAAAAAAAATTGTGTTACGTACATAGCGCTTGGCTAAACATAGTCAAAACCAACCAGGTTAATAAATAGTTAATAATACACTAAATAGTTTGATAGATAAAAGCTATAATACGCGAATAAACTTGTATCCATTTCGCTTTTCAGTACATTCCCAATTAAAACTACTCAGCTGTTGAAAACTTTTCGATGATTTTATTGGGGTTTAAAACTCCCAGGACATCAAAATCTGCTGCCATTAAAAAAAGGAAACAGCGCACTATTGTGACATTATGGACCTTAGTTCACTAACTTACCCTTTACAGCATGGTGAGCATTATTTCACCGGAGGAACCTCCGTATGGCAATGGCAAACTGAGCAACAAACTAAGTGCAGTCATTGCAATGGGGAAAGCTCCAGCATGGATTACCGAAAGTTTAAGATATGAGGCTAAAAAAAATGAGGCCCCCTGCGAGCGGAGCGTGCTGAAAATTCTTGTGACCACGCCCTTTATTCCATTTATTACTTTACAAGGCCCCCTAGCTCAATTCAAACACAAGATTGAATCAAGAGCAATTTTGCTCGGGGCCATCTAAATCTAAAAATTTTAAAGGGGTCTCTGGGCCCGGGCCCATGGGTAAATGCGTCACTGATCTAGTGGCAGTGACATGTGATTCCAACAAAAGACAGTTTTCATTACTTAGAGTCTCTCTAATCCCCCCTCCGAGTGCTTCTACCTCGTCTAACAAGGAAATAGCTACAAATAAATAGAGATAAGGCTTTTATTTCCTTTGATGGTGGGCAAAAAGAGTTTATCAACAGGGACGTGGGAAATATTAACAACTTAGGAGGCACGACATCTGTAAAGACACTTAACCTGGTTACCAAGGAGTTATTGCAAAAATTGCGCTGTAATAGTAAAAGTCACTTCTTCTGGAAGGGCTCTACAAAAATAAGTGGTGGGGGCACAGTGCCTTTTATGCTTCCCGGTGCTTACGTCTTCAAGTGTCAGAAATACTAATTGACCGAAGGCAAGAGCCATTTCACTACTCAAATCCAAAACCTAAGTGAGTTGCAAGGCAGATAAACATTGTGGAAAGTATGCTTGTTCATCTCAAAACTTATCTTGTTGTTTTTCACTATTAGACATTTTAATGAAAATTCTATAGTAAGAGATTTTGTAAAATTCCATACTATCGTAATAGAATACGTTTCTCTGACTCGTTGAAATAGGCCAAATGCAGACCAATATGTTAATGTAAGTATATTTTGTACTGGCGCGCCTTAATCTAATGTAGAATGTTCAGCTTAATGTAGAATATATTTTGAAAAAGATAACTTACACATGCATCAAAATTTGTTTATTGAATAAACAGATAAGAAATATGCTGAAAAGAGTTGACCATTATAAATGAAATTAGATTCTAATACAGTCACGCCCTAGAATACGATGTTCGTGGTAATCATCCTTCTGAAGCAGGTTCACTTTCAAATAAAATATTTGCGATCAGAAAGCCATATGATTGTGTTACTGAAACAACAGAGTAGAATGTTTATGTTTTTCAAGTACAAAATGAAGTAATACCCCAACAATGGTGGTTCATGAAACCCAACTTTGGGCTTCTTAAATGCTGAAACCCGAAATCTTCTAACCCTATTAATTAACATTTTGTACAATTACGTAACCCCAGTCATTGATTCTCAGCTATTCAAAGAGGTCATTCATAAGATGTTCAGCATAAATTTGGGTCATTTCAAATCGCTTTTGCCTCAAGTCTCCTAGCTCTCTTTGTTTTTTCTTCTTCAATCTCAAATCTTTCGAGTTTTTGTATGCTTCTTTCCAAGTCGATCTTCGCAAAATTTTTAGCCTGGAGACTGAAGGAGAACCAGAAGGTATAGGGGACGTCTTTGCCAACCCCAATTTGAGAATGGATTCAAGAAGTACCCTTCAAGTCCAAACGAAAAGAGGTCCTTGTTGTGAAGTACGTCTTTTCCATAGCTGTTAATTGGAATGGTACTTCAGTTAGCAGCTGTCACTTGAAATAAGTGAGGGAAACAGTTGTATGAAATTATTCCTTACTAGAAGAAAGGTGCCCTCAACATGCTCTCAAATTGCTGCGTCCTATTCACCTTGTACATATCCAACTATAGATGTCCGAACTACAGATGTCCGAACTACAGAGCTGGCCATATTTGGCCGTTTCCCTGGTCTCTAAAAACTTAAAGATGAATTTTGATTTCAATAATATTACGGTTGAACATTTGCTTCAAACTAAACACTCAGCCCTTCAAGTTTTCGTCAAGTTTCGCACTAATTCAAGGTTGATTCAAACTTAAGATGGAGATTTTTGGTATTTTCCAGGCTGATGCAGAATTTTGATCTACAACATTGCGCAAACGCGATTTTCAAACAAGAAAAGGAAACAATGACAAAAACACGGTCCGCTAAACACGTCAAGAGAATTCAGATTCCTTGCTAGCACGAGAATGGGTTGGTACCCTAAAGGCCGTAACAGCACTATAAAGTCACTTTCAAGTTTAAAAACCCAGCACACTAAAGTACACTTCAACCTTCAACAAAAAGAAAGGCTGCAATGAACAGGAGAGTTTGAAAATCTGAGAAACAAATAGAAAAGGGATTAGAAAAAGGCCTCTCAACTAGACGCTCCTCCGCTTCTCTGCTCCCCTCTCTTAAACACCAATCCAACTTACGACTTCACTTCATCAAACCCTTACAAAATTTTTGATCTCAGATTCGGATTTTATTGTACTTGGAAGTTTTCATTATGGTATTGCTCACGATATTGACTTCATGATGATATAAAGATAAATATCTTGTAAGAGATTTGGCCATGATTGGCGACTAGGGGGGTAAAGTTTCTCCCAGAATGATTTTGCTGTCAATCCCATTTCAAACATCAAACTTCATTTCTCCGTTAAATCTAAAATACAATCACAAACAATATGAAAAATGGTATCAAGCCTAAAATTACGGCGATTAAACCAAATCTGAGCTTAAAAAAGTCGTATAAGTAAGTTTGAAGAAATTTCCAAAACAAGGTCGAATTGGTGTGTTTCAACCCTCTAATTTATGTTGTGGCTCTGGTACCCAGAGTAGAATAAGGAATCACGGGCTATGCTCGAAACGTCATTAATTAATTCGCTATTTTTTCTAGCAATATTCTGCTTAAATTCCTAGTTATATTCTATTTTATTGTACAGCACGCAAGCTAGCATATTTGAAACCCATCAGTAGATAACTAGCTGTTTTTATTCCGTTAAGTAACAGGGTTTTTCTTTGAAATATCACAAAAAGTATTCACCCCAAAGACAAGTCGATCATTGCTTACCTAAACCTTATCTCTCTCTGAGCTTATCCCCATTCATTTCATTAGAATTCCCTCATGCACTGGTTTCTCACGAGAGATTTTTTGCCATGAACACAACCAGTTGCAAAATTCTAGGTTTTAGTATGTAATAAATGAGTCTTAAACTAGACCAGTCTTTGTCTATCTGAGATTCTCGCCCACATAGGGAACATCATACTCCAACTGAGTGTATTCTAACCAGTTGAAATTACAATTCAACACAAAAAATGGCTAATCGTTGATATCATTTCTACTCTATCAGCCGTAAAAGTTGAGGCCTTCTAACCGCGATGGATTGCCTTAAAAGAATTTACTTCAAGATTGTGAAATGCTCTTCCAAAATCGCGTTTAAGTTCAAGCTCGTTTTCTTGAATGTAGATTTGTTGCACCACAGTTGCCTCACTAAATATTTTGATTTGTCTACCATCTGGTCAACAAAGCTTGTTTTTGACTGATGTTCGTGAGAATGTCAGTTTTGCCATCTTTGAGAGTGTACAATGGAATATTTTCATGGCCATAAACACAAAATGTTGATCAATTAGAAATACACTCATACCAACAGTTTTAGCAAAATCACAATCAAACAATGCTTGTCAATAAGGTTGGTTAGATCATGTAAAACATGCGGAACCCAATGTGCAATGTTTAAAAATCTGTGTTAGAAGCTTTTTTCACAAGCAAAACAAAAACTGCTCCTCTTACGAATGAAGATGAAAAAGTGCATTAGAGAAGTTTTCGCCACTTATGAAACCTTTAACTGTTCGTTAGCCCCCGTAGCTTAGTTTTAAAAAAATATGCATAATAAAAAGTCAGCTACCTTTGATTCAATTTCCGACTGACAAGCTTTATAAAATTCGGCTTGGCTACTTCTCAGAAATTCATGTTGATTACTTTACAAGTACTAACATTTTTTATCCTAGCTAAATTCAGTTTTGGAGCTAAGATCTCTACCAGCAGATTTTAACAGTGTACCATAGCTGGTAATTTTCCAATTACACTGGCACAGTTGCAGCTTCTTTAGCTTAAAGGTTCTTGTAGACAGGGCCTATTTTGGTGTGCAGTATTACACACTTTGTGCAGTATTAATTTAAAAACGTACAGTATTGATTTCGAAAATGTGCAGTATTGAATTTTGGGATTTGTGAAAATGTCTATTTGCAACTATCCCAGATTCCTGCTTTGTTCACAAAATGTGAATTTTCCTCGTCAGTTCGATATAGAGTTCATGTACTGTAATTCTCGTATAACCATCGGAAAGACTCTCTAATCAAAACTTAAAACAAAGCGAAATTCCCAGAACCAAAAACAAAACATCTGTAAATGTCAGCATTGCTGTAAATTTTGTAATTTGATATTGTCGAAGACAAAACATTCAGTAACAAGCACAAGCTCACTTAACTTAACAAAAAGAAAGATAAAGAGCCTAGTAGAACTTTTTAGCTGTACTGTCCAGAAAAAACATGCCCCTAAAAGCTCCCACTGGGGATTTTGTTGGATCACTAACTGGTACTACTGTATAATTTTTGCATTACACGAGGTAAGTACCTGAAACTGAATCTTCTGGTGCAAATTGATGTATTGTACAAAGCAAGTGCCAGGCCGGACTTCAAAAACGCTTTTGAAAGCTATTTCTAGACTTGGATATTTGTTCCAGGTGTCGCGCCATATGGCTAGATCCGGCGAAAGAAGCGAACACTTTAGTCCATCAAATGTCTGCACCAGCGTAATACACAGTTAGTGTAATTTTTAATGATATCCCAAGGATTATTCAACAACTATCGCAGACTAGAAGAGGAAGAGCATTAAGCCATCCGCCAGAAAAAGTAAAGCACTGGGAGCAAGGATATGTGTGCCCAAAAGATTGTCATCAATCGATGTTGAAGACCTTGCGAGTGAACGAGAACAAAATTAGAATGGTTTGAACCAGCAGCTAAAATTTACTCATTAGAAGGTATTATAACGTCATTATCTTTTGTGAAGAACATAAAGAATACAATTTGTACCCAGTAACCATGAAGAAGCTGATGGGTCTTTTGTAGCTTTGTAGATGAAAACAAAATCTCAACATGGCCCAACATCTTTAAGTAGTTTTAAAGAACTTTGTAGATGTGCACAGAAGTGCATATACCTGTTCAGTAGTTAAGGCAGTGCATGACTCTAAGACCCAATCAATAAAATTTGCAAAAAAAATAAACAATGAGTTCAAAATTATTGTAGCAGAGAATATTAGGTTAAAGAACAGACGACAGACTACACCTGGAAAAGAGGTTATTGTGCTCATTGAATTATCTTATCTCAGACTTTTTTTCTCTGGAAAAAACTTGCTCTAAACTGTTCATACAATGATCATTCCTCGCCGCCTCTGTCACATATATAGATTATGTATCTCCTTGACTTATATACAGATATATAAGATTAAACGTGTAGTTTGATTTTCTTAAACTATAAGCTATATCACGTTCTATGTGCAAACGTATTGAACACTGTGCTACGGAAGTATCAACAGACAAATTTCTAGATACAGACATTTATATATACATATTGTTTGGAGATATATATATAAATATATGCATATGAATTTTTTTGTTAATTATTGTTAAAGAATGTTAATTATTTGTTTACAAACTTGATCATCAGGTCGATACTTCTCGAATTCGCTTGATGTGCTCTCCATCCCATTCGATCGGAATGTCCTTGATGCGCAGGGTCTACCAAAAAATATTCACATGTCTGGGGTTCCAGAAGAGAACGTTGCTGGCAAGTTTACCCTATTAAAATAATGTAATACAATTATTTCGTTGCTGTTATGTTAGTTGGCTTTAGTTAGCTTATGGTTTTTATTGACAATTAAGCTAGAACATGTATTCCAATTTCAAATAAAGTATGAAAAAGGGCGGCAATTTGAAATTTGTTGGCCGCCCTTCTAAGCCCTTCTGCCTTGTATATGAAAGCTTAAAGATAAACGCAAGAATCCAGAGACAGGTCTTTTTCTTGCAAAGTATTGTCAGTCTCTAATGGCATGTGTTTTAGAATCAGAAATTTCTCATCAAGTTGCCATTGGGTTTACCACAAAATTGCCAAATTTTGGTTCCTCTGTGAAAAGACATTGTTAACATCTTATGAAACAATTTGAGCATGCTAATTTTCAAGCTAAATATTTTGAAAATAAAGAAAAGTCATAATTTGTGTATTATTTCTAATTGTTTATAACTTATAGTTATTTCTTATCACTAGAACCTGATGCAATACACGAGAAAATTCATCATTACTGAATGTAAGCAAAAAATTGTGACAAGTAATTATAAAAGTTCACTGAATGTTAGCAAATTTTAATATTCATTTAACTTGGAAAAAGCACTGAGGCATTACAAATGTATACGTATGTGTGGCTTTCGTTATTTGAAGCATCGTGCAGAGAGTTTTACAAGGAAAGCGAAAAAGACAACCATTAATTTTTGTCTGTTGATATATCATGAAAAAGCCTTTGTCTGCAGTTAAGTTTCGAAACTGACAAATAGATTTAGGTTTCAAAGAACAGCCAGTCAATCCTATCGAACACTTTGACCTGGCTTTGTGTATTTGGTGCAAGAACCTTTCAAGCTAGAGAAGCTGCAATTGTGCCAGTGCAATTGGAAATTACCAGCTATGGTACAGTGTTAAAATCTGCTGAGATAGATCTTAGCTCCAAAGGATTTTCTCTCTCTTAAACTGAAGTATGCCCTCTTTTACAAGGCATCCTCTCTTTGTTACCCCAATTTAGAAATTAATCATTACCTGGGATGTTATAGAGTTTTCAAAGCTTTTTCCTGGTTCATATGACGAGGTTATGTATATTTATATATATGCTTCTAATAAATCCAATGTTTCTTAAAAGCATTTAACTGAGCTTCAAAATAATTTAGACCTTTGAAATGATGACATTGACATCATAAATATTCATTATAAATTTCAGTCTATCATTTATTTGCTTCTCTTGAATGCCTTTGAAATTCCTACAGTTTTTTAAAATTTATCTAAAAATATGTGCAGATTTTAAAATAACCGACAAATGTGGAAAGGTGACGCCTTTATAATCATGTTTAGAAATATCGTCAATTTTCAAAGTTTGAAAATAATCAAAATCTTCAAAAGTGGATGCTTGTGGGCTGCCACTGTCAATCCTATACTGGCATTTGGTTTTGCGTATATGGAATCTAGACATTTCTATACGTCCGCAGCACTAAAACAGGCGGATCAATGAATTTGTTTTTTCTAACATAATGATTTAATTTTATTTTGTCTGTACCTAGCTTTATCTTTTATGCTATCATTGAAATCATATTAAAAAATTAGTGGAAATTCGTGCTTTTTAGCGGCAGACCATTGCTCTGAGATATCATGAAATGATTTGATAGCAACAAAAATGAAAAAATAATTTAGAATAAAGAATGGAAAAATGGTTTGAAATTTCCGTTTTGCTCGATTTCATAGTGTAGAGATTCTTTAAATCTTTAACCGGCATTTTCTAATCGTATTAGAAAAATAGTTGAAGATGCTGTTATAAAGGGCTGACAAATGTTTTTCGATGCACAATAGGCTTTAAGTAATGCGCTGCTAAAGGTGAAATTCAAGTTTTTTTATTAGATGAGGCTATTTGATATTAGCTTGTGCAAGCATTCATTTGATGTTTTAACTGTTTTTATGATATTTTTCATAAATTCGATAAACGATAATTTCTGCCATTGAAATCGAGAGGCAAATCTTTCTATTTGATATGACCATCTTAAAATTGGATTCGGCAGCATCCTGTCGATTGTGGTTTTGCAAGGCATTCAACGTAACGACCAAAAATATTTGCATAAGGCCTGTCTATAAATAGACAGATGCCAGAATGTCTCTTGGCGATAGCAGAATTTTGCTGGCTAGATGCAGTTTTAAGAACACACCTATTTATAATCTAAATATGCTGGCAACGCCCATTGGTAGTGACTCTGCCTAGTTCCTCGTAGTCTTTGAAACGCATTATCATGCCTGTCACAGTTCGCAACCACTGTCAATGACCCTTGTCCTACCCATCCAGCCAGTTTTCTTCTTGCCTTTACAATTTTCTTCAGAGCTTCATTATTTTTTCTCAGTGGAATTCGATTCACTGACTGGCGCAGGAGCTGCAATTCTGGATTTCTGGCCTTTAGTTACTACATTTGATGCAATATAAATGAATTATAAGGCGCTGTTTTTTTACTGAATTGTAAGGCTATAGGCTTAACAAAAATGGAAAATTCATACTGTCAAAAAGAATTTGCATTAAAAGTCAATTACTTTAATATGACATGGTTTCAAAATATTTTAGACAATATTTCTGGTCTTTAGTGATTACATTTGATGCAATATAAATGAATTATAAGGAGCTGTTTTTTTTACTGAATTGTAAGGCTATAGGCTTAACAAAAATGGAAAATTCATACTGTCAGAAATAATTGGCATTAAAAATCATTTACTTTAATAAGGCATGGTTTCAAAATATTTTAGACAAGATTTCTGACTTTTAGTTATTACATTTGATGCAATATAAATGAATTATATAGCGCTGTTTTTTTACTGAATTGTAAGGCTTTAGGCTTAACAAAAATAGAAAATTCATACTGTCAAAAATAATTTGCATTAAAAATCATTTAATTTAATATGGCATGGTTTCAAAATATTTTAGAAAATATTCCTGGCCTTTAGTTATTACATTTGATGCAATATAAATGAATTATAAGGCGTGGTTTTTTTACTAAATTGTAAGGAAATAGGCTTAACAAAAAGAGAAAATTCATACTGTCAAAAATAATTGGCATTAAAAATAATTTACTTTAATAAGGCATGGTTTCAAAATATTTTAGACAAGATTTCTGAACTTTAGCTATTACATTTGATGCAATATAAATGAATTGTAAGGCGCTGTTTTTTTACTAAATTGTAAGGAAATAGGCTTAACAAAAGGAGAAAATTCATACTATCAAAAATAAATTGCATTAAAAATAATTTACTTTAATAAGGCATGGTTTCAAAACATTTTAGACAAGATTTCTGAACTTTAGCTATTACATTTGATGCAATATAAATGAATTGTAAGGCGCTGTTTTTTTTACTAAATTAAAAGGAAATAGGCTTAACAAAAAAAGAGAAAATTCATACTGTCAAATATAATTTGCATTAAAAATCATTTAGTTTAATAAGGCATGGTTCCAAAATATTTTAGACAATATTTCTGATCTTTAGCTATTACATTTGATGCAATATAAATGAATTATATAGCGCTGTTTTTTTTACCGAATTGTAAGGCTATAGGCTTAACAAAAATAGAAAAATCATACTGTCAATAATAATTTGCATTAAAAATCATTTAATTTAATATCGCATGGATTCAAAATATTTTAGAAAATATTCCTGGCCTTTAGTTATTATATTTGATGGAAAATTAATGAAATATAAGACGTTGATTATTTTACTAAATTGTAAAGATATAGGCTTAACAAAAATGGAAAATTCATACTGTCAAAAATAATTTGCATTAAAAGTCATTTACTTTAATATGGCATGGTTCCAAAATATTTTAGACAATATTTCTGGCCTTTAGTTATTACATTTGATAGAAAATTAATGAAATATAAGACGTTGGTTTTTTTACTAAATTGTAAGGCTATAGGCTTAACAAAAATAGAAAATTCATACTGTCAAAAACAATTTCATTAAAAGTCATTTATTTTAATTTTGCATGGTCTCAAAATATTTTAGACAAGATTTCTGACCTTTAGTTGTTATATTTGATGGAAAATTAATGAATTATAAGACGTTGTTTTTTTTACTAAATTGCAAGGCTATAGGCTTAACAAAAATAGAAAATTCATACTGACAAAAATAATTTCATTAAAAGTCATTTATTTTATTTTGGCATGGTTCCAAAATATTTTAGACAAGATTTCTGACCTTTAGTTGTTATATTTGATGGAAAATTAATGAATTATAAGACTTTTTTTTTTTTACTAAATTATAAGGCTATAGGCTTAACAAAAATGGAAAATTGATACTGTCAAAAATAATTTGCATTAAAAGTCATTTGCTTTAATATGGCATGGTTTCAAAATATTTTAGACAAGATTTCTGACCTCTAGTTGTTATATTTGATGGAAAATTAATGAAATATAAGACGTTGGTTTTTTTACTAAATTGTAAGGCTATAGGCTTAACAAAAAGAGAGAATTCATACTATCAAAAATAATTTGCATTAAAAATCATTTACTTTAATAAGGCATGGTTTCAAAATATTTTAGACAAGATTTCTGAACTTTAGCTATTACATTTGATGCAATATAAATGAATTGTAAGGCGCTGTTTTTTTTACTAAATTAAAAGGAAATAGGCTTAACAAAAAAAGAGAAAATTCATACTGTCAAATATACTTTGCATTAAAAATCATTTACTTTAATAAGGCATGGTTTCAAAATATTTTAGACAATATTTCTGATCTTTAGCTATTACATTTGATGCAATATAAATGAATTATAAGGCGCTGTTTTTTTACTAAATTGTAAGGCTATAGGCTTAACAAAAATGGAAAATTCATACTGACAAAAATAATTTCATTAAAAGTCATTTATTTTAATTTGGCATGGTCTCAAAATATTTTAGACAAGATTTTTGACCTTTAGTTGTTATATTTGATGGAAAATTAATGAATTATAAGATGTTGTTTTTTTACTAAATTGCAAGGCTATAGGCTTAACAAAAATGGAAAATTCATACGGTCAAAAATAATTTCATTAAAAGTCATTTATTTTAATTTGGCATGGTCTCAAAATATTTTAGACAAGATTTCTGACCTTTAGTTGTTATATTTGATGGAAAATTAATGAATTATAAGACGTTGTTTTGTTTACTAAATTGCAAGGCCATAGGCTTAACAAAAATGGAAAATTCATACTGTTAAAAATAATTTGCATTAAAAGTCATTTATTTTAATATGGCATGGTTCCAAAATATTTTAGACAAGATTTCTGACCTCTACTTGTTATATTTGATGCAATATAAATGAATTATAAGGCGCTGTTTTTTTACTAAATTGCAAGGCTATAAGCTGAACAAAAATGGAAAATTCAAACTGTCAAAAAAATTGCATTGAAAGTCATTTACTTTGATATGGCATGGTTTCAAATTATTTTAGACAATATTTCTTGGCTTTAGTTATTACATTTGATACAATATATATTAATTTTATTCATCTTTCAGAGAGTTAAACGATTAAAATGCACTTTATAAACTGAGTTTATTGAAAACTCAAATCGAAAACAACTTATTTTCCTGTGAGAAAGGTTAATGAGTTTTTGCTTTAAATAAATTCGATATTAAAGATAAGAAGCGGTTTCGCATATTTTGAGTTTTGGGAAAGGTATCTCTAAAGTAATTTCATTGAGTGTGCAGTTCATAAGAATTTTTACATTATGCTAGGATTATATCTTCACAAATCCAAGTTTAAACCTTTAATATCATGGTTTTAGCAGAAAGGTCTTATTCTAGAGTGTTATTAGCCAAATTCAAGCCAGGACACTTAAAAACTATCGTATGAAGTATCAGCCACATCGCCCAATATCATTGATTTTAAACGTAAACATATACTCATAGATTTAAGATTTTCAGTTAAGTCAGAAAAATATATTACTAGAATATATCATAGTATGTTTTCAAATGAATTTGATCTAAAAGCAATATGACAAGACACCTTATGGAAATTGCAAAAAAAGTTTGATTTAAGCTTGTAAATAAAATTGTTGTCAGTCGGCTAGAATCTTATAAAATCTTGTCAATTTGTTAGCGGCAAATGAAAACACCGTGTCGTGCGAAGTTATTGAAATCAATCCAGCAATCTTCTTCAAACATACAAAACTCTTTGGTCAATGGTTCTCAAACAACCATTTCTACGAGTATTCTAAGAGAATTTCATTGCAACGATATTTCTTTAAATTGCTTTGTATTTTTGAAAAGATTGCTTAGCGCCCCAGCTTTAAGTGCAGCTGATGCTCACAAAAGTAAAGTGATCGACGATCAAATTATTCTTTAAAACAGGAAATTACTTGCGGGCTTTCAAAATGAAATTTGAAATTTTCTGATGAAAAATTATGTTTTAAATCGATTAGGCAACCATAATTGAAAAATTATCAAAAGATAAAAATTTGGAGCTTAATTCAGAATAATCTACGGCTGTATAGGTGAATAGAAAAATAGGTAAGAAGGTGAAAAGACTATAAAATGTGATAGAATTTGTGTCCTAAGTTGAAAACAATATAGTAGAATCGCGCGTGCTGAATTCAGTCCCTGTTTTCCGGTTTTCTGCTCCCGGTTTTTCCAAGAGTCTTACGGTTGAATCAAGAGTCGATTGGTTTGTATGTTATCTTCCGGAATGTAACGAATCATATGCTATAAATGTTAGTAGATATAAGTAGGCTGAATCAAATTCTTTGAACGTTTATTGCAAGTGTGTTTAGGTCAAATTAAAAGCAAGCCTTCGTCGTACAGACTACATTGAACATTTAGAAACACGTGATTTACTAGGGGAAAGAATCTAGAATCTTATTTGAACTCCCTGCCTTTAAAAGTATCAAATTATGAATTTCTCATATAAAGTGGCATTACATTACCAAAATCTTTTGATCGCTGCACTCTGATTAGGCCTCGCTTTCAATCTCTTTAAAGAATTTCGTCTCGTCTTTAGAACTTTATCCAAAACTCCAATCTCCCTCAAAGGAATTCAAAACATCCAGGTTTTGCTTCTCAAATATTCGCAAGGGCTGTCAGTGATGCATGTCCATTAAACGATAATTACATTAATCTTATCGAGAAGGCAATTGTCCCAAAATTGCCTGATATGTGCATCTGACATGTTGAAAAGTATTTCTAAATTCCCAACACTTGCACTTGTTCATACCTCTTTGCCTCACGAAAGTTACAACTTTGACGCTTTCAGCTGATACCTTTACGTGCTTCCATTGCAACATATTCCCTAAAGTTGAAAGTCCTCAGATGAACGTGCTGAATAGACCTAATATCAAAATATTCAATCATAAGTTTAAGAAACGATTTTAGAAATAAAAGTTAATCTTGTTATACGTTAGATGTAAGTCGAAGAAAAAAGGAAAATTGCATTTAAAGGTTGTATATAAAAATATTTTCTCTGAGAAAATAAAATTGCTTATAGCATTTGCAGCTGTGTAGTGTATAAGTTAATGGAATAAAAACACTAAGACGATATATGAACAACTAAAAAACCAAAGCATGTTAACTTCTTTTTTATTTAGGTATACTTATGTCTATATATATTCGCAAAACTTACCTAGCACTTACCTATATTCGGAAAGAAGAATGCACAGCATCTCAAGAGAGGTATGCACAACCCGAGTGCAACGAAGGTTAGGTTTGGAAATAAAACGACAATCGTATCATATATTGTCAGCTTAGAGAGAAATATTAAAGTTGGAAGCAAGATTGGTTATAAAAAATGTACCAAAATGAATTAAACTTGGGAGACGCATATGGTCTCAAAATATTTGCAACTTATCATCAAAGAGCTTAAAACAAAAAGTTAATGCTGAAAAAGAGTTACAAACTATTAAATCCCCTAAAAGTATACTTATTTGTTTTAAACACATTACTGCTTGCAGGTCTGTCATAGAGTGCTTTATACTGTTGAAAACGAGTTGTGTTCTTGCTTGGTGATTACATTAAACTTGAAACTTGGAGTTGCAACTTAGAACCGCCTCATTCTACATGCCAAAAGCGCACTCATATACCTATGCACAACTGCGAAGGTAAGATGTAACATTTTGAAAATTTAAACATCAAAATTTTAAGTCCAAAAATACATTGTACAAATATCAAAAGCAGAGAACTACATACAAAGAGGGAGGCCTTGATATAGCCTATGATTCCAAAAAGTTCTTGTTAAAGCAAGTGGCGGGTATAAAATCGACAAAAAAGAAATTATTGAACTTGGAAAGAGATTGGTCTAGGACTAGCCAAATCTAGCTTGGTCTTTGAAGGCAAATGATTCTTCAAACCACCACATGCTTTGCTATATAATAATGCATGTAAATTGAATAGCTCTTCTTACGTTTTAAAAAATGCTGCCAAGACAATTTCACAATAGGGTATTACAGGTGCTTTTTCGAAAAGGGATTGTTTGGACCACATTTATCTTAGGTCACTGCAAACTTGTAAGCAAAAGCTAGCAGTCACTGGTGTTCAATTGACTTATTGATAATCTATCAACTGGCGATGGGTCGTAGTTGTGGGTCAAATTTTATGTCATTTCCTGCCAAGGGAGCAAAAGCAACGATTTGTTTTCAACAGGTCAAGTTCTGACATTAACCTTCATTGATTATTGGCGCCACTTATTAAGACACCGAGCCTGAATGTGATTGGACAAAGCATTTTCAAACAGCAACTTATGAAATGTGATTACTGTGTGTTTCCATCTTTCGGCATTCGGCAAATGCAAACGATTCCAAAGAGAAAGTAAAATGATTAATTGCAACCATACTAGAGTTTTCCATCGTGCATATATTCTGTTTGATTCTTAGACTGGCTCTTTTTCAACATCTTACCAAAAGCCATTGAAATGAATATTAATCCATTCCATTTATTTTTTGCAAAACAATTGAAATATAACAAAAAAGAAGCTATGATAAAAAGGGGGAAAAACTAAGATGGGTCTACGAGCGGTCATAATGACCTCCAAAAAATAAAAAACCAACCCTATACAATACGCATCTTTTGCGAACGATTAAGTATTTTGCGTTGCCCTTTTGCAATAGATATAAATTAAAAAGATTGCTTCGAGGAAAATCTAAGTAGGCTAAATTACGTTAGATCGGCTTTCTGAAGAACCTCGAATTCTGTTTGAATCCTCTCTATCTCGTCACACACATGCTACACACTGTAAGCTTGCTTACAGGTGCACACTATTTTAACTTCGGATTCAAATTTTTCATTTTTTCTAAGTCGGATCTACACTTATTTCAGCTAAGTTGGAATATTTCTATCGACTTAGACATGCAGTAGACTAATAGAGACTACAATTAATTCACTAATTCATTAATTTATTAATTCACTAATTCATTAATTTATTAATTCATTAATTCATTAATTCATTAATTCATTAATTCATAAATTCATTAATTCATTCATTAATTCATTCATTAATTCATTCATTCATTAATTCATTCATTAATTCATTCATTAATTCATTCATTCATTCATTCATTAATTCATTCATTCATTCATTCATTGAAAGAAAGAAAGAAAGAAAGAAAGAAAGAAAGAAAGAAAGAAAGAAAGAAAGAAAGAAAGAAAGAAAGAAAGAAAGAAAGAAAGAAAGAAAGAAAGAAAGAAAGAAAGAAAGAAAGAAAGAAAGAAAGAAAGAAAGAAAGAAAGAAAGAAAGAAATATGAAAAAAAAGAAAAAAAGAAAGGCATGAAATCTGAATTGGAAGAGATTCAAAAGGGGAAGGAAGCAAGTAATATGATCTACTATCGAAGATTACAATATTTTATTTTCTGTTGATTAGAAATAAGAGTTATAAGTTTTTATAACAATGCACTGCCAGGGTATTTCGTTGCATGGTGTGCCTCTGTCCCACGTAAGTAATTTAAAGGTGTCCAACCGACAAAATTATCACGAGTAAGGTATTAGGTATGTTTTTTAACTAAAAATTAATTTGCTCACAAAAATTCCTGTAATACCCTGAATATTGTCATAGTCAAGTTACTCTAAGGTCCTTAATAGAAGAGGGGACGCTTATCAATTTTTCGATTTTTTCTGACCCCACCGGAGCTTATTTCGACCCCCCCCCCCCGCTTATTAATTTTTACATGCAATCATTCATTTCTCTTATTTCATTTCATATGTTCTTTCAGGTGTGAAAAATTTCTGTAAAGTTTCTCTTGTATGAAAAGGTTGCATTGTATAAAAGTTTTAACATAGAAAAGTAGTAAAACATTCGAAAAAAATTTACATAGGCCTGGCTGATGGACACAATGATAATTTGCCTGCTCATTTTAGTAATACAGCAATTCATTATTATATGGTGTTAATTGTCATTTTGCTATCGATAGAAAATCTCATTTGATCCCAAAAAAGAATCATCACGTGATTTTTCACATTTTTCACATTTCCCTTCCCACCCCACGTACTAGGACCCCCCGCTTATTTATTTTTTGAAAAATTTTGGATCTCCCCAACTATCAAGAGCCCCCCTTCTATTAAGGACCTTGGAGTATTATCGTGGCGGTTAGAATGTGCTTTTCTCATTAGAATGTAAAGAAACTGTGGCACCCTGGTCATCTTTTCGGGGTTTTTCTAAGTTGAACTTGCTTCTCTAATATTTCTATCTCTATTTCTAATATTGCGGAGATGCTCACCGAAACGAACATTTATCTGACGAGACATCTCCTCAATGCAGTGAATGTTGCATTTGGTGCAGCTGAGGCAATGAATCAAGAAGGGTGACGAGGATGCAAATTTGGTCCTTATGTGGAAGCAGCTATGGCTGTTAGTTATGACTCGGAAGTTGAAATGTTGACATGAAAGCAAAGAGTTGGATGTCAAGAAAGGGCAGACTGTCTTCTATTATCGTGTTTGAGTGAAATCTAGAGCTGAATGGAAATTATTGACAGCATTGATAAAATCCTGTAACTGGTTTAATTAGAGTGTGATAAAACCAAGAATATCGTTAATGTATCAAATTATAAAACAAGGTAGTGAGGCATCGTAGGTATCGGCAACATTGATTTCTTTTTTGTATTAAATGAGCCGACAGGCGTTAGCTTGTCCCGAGAGACTTCCCATTGCGACACCAGAGGATTGGAGGTAAGCTTCCTTGTTGAATGAGAGCGTGTCAATGGAAGAAAATGGTCAGCGGGGCGAGTGTGCCTGTTGGTTGGTCTTGATAAGATACCTATACGTTAGACGACGATGTCTCTCTCTAAATATCTTGTCCTTGCAAGACATTTACTGTCATTGCTCTCTACAATTCTCTCTCCCCGGATAGTCTCAAAACAGTTTCGCTGCACACTCCCATTCATGAGCTTAAACTCTTGACAACGCCAACGCGTGGACTTCCCCTGCTTCGCTTTCCTTTGACTTTCCCAGTGACTGCTAAACATTCGAACCCTCCTTTCCTTATAATGTGTCCGAAAAACTCTAGTTGCCTCTCTCTTATTAAATTAAGCAAACGTCTTTTCCAGACGGCGACGCACTCGCTTTTCAAGCAGACATTATATTCCACTCGTTTTTAAGATGGTTGCGAGTGTTAGACTTCTTCTATAATTGACTTAAAGAAATTTTATTAACATACACACCTTTTTGATAGGTTCGAAATTGGTGTGATTTAGGAATCAATTAAGAATAATTAACGGGCTCGTATTTCAACGGCAGACTGATTTTCAACTTTCAATCTATATACAAGTTTTTTGAGCAAACAAGAAAGCGTGTCTGTCACGCAAACTGCTTGAGAAACATTCGTCTAGCTTATATTGTAGTAGTTTATTTCGTTTTCTACAACGTTTGGTCATGACTGTTAGTCAGTAGCAAAGACTTGAACTTTCTTCTTAAGAATTATGTAAGAATAATTTCAGGCTCAGGATCACAAATTATCAAGAATATTGAGGCTCGCCAAAAATTAAAGTATCTTTATAAAAAGTTTGGTTTGAATTACATCATAAAGTTTAGTTAGCTTTTCTTTGCTTTATTATCGAGGGTTCTTACCCGTGCCAACAATTGAAGTAAGCATCTCATGACATGGTGGAATATGTGAAAACAAGCACAAGGCAGGAATTTAAAGAAAGGAAATGTGGCAATACTTTGTCGATTTTGAGTCTCCGTTTTGCTCTTAGGTATCATCAAATTTTGGAACGAAATGCAGAATTGTTACGTCATTCGTGCTGGACTCTACATCTTAAGTCAATGTTATATCTCGTGAAAGTTCTAATTCGGGTTTCTGCTGAAAGAATCTTAAAAAACATTCAGCACAAAGTTGAAACGAAGGCATTAACTGTATCACTTTGTCTTTTTGAAATTTTTGTTTCTGCAACTATTAGCATTTTTCAGCTATTTCATTAAAATTTCTGTAAATATTTCTGCAACTTTAAGAAGCTATTTTCATTACTTCAATGTTAAAATTTGATAAGTGGATGTAAAAAGATATATTTAAATCTTACAAATTAACCTTACTTTTAGCCATATGAAGGAAGAGTTTTTCTCGAAAAGACGATATATATTTTTGCAAATTTAGGTGTTTATCGACACCATTGCCTCCTCCATCCATGGTAAGAAGCTTAGATGTTAAAACTTTATGGCGCAAAAAGATTGCAATAGGTCGATATAGGTAGGATGCCTAATGAGAAGTGTTTCGCTTGCATAACCTGGTCGAATTGGACCAAAGAGCATCAAATCAAAAACAAGCTGAGCCTTATGCAACCACATGGAACTTTCTCAAATCAAAATTCATAAACACGTCTTAACTGCAAAATAATCATATATTAGAAGATTTTCACAAAATTAGGAGATATGCACGAGAAAAACAATCCACTAAAACAAAGTTCCCTCTTTTAACTCTTTATGCAATAAATAACAATGTTGATTTAGGTTTTTTAAGATTAATTCATTTTCAAAACTTCTAGCCCTATGCATTCAAGATGCAAAAAGTTGAAAGCAAAGCTTGTCATATGCTTCTTCCGGCCACTTCCTGCCACTTCAAGTACTTCTCTCGTCGACGCATCTTCTTCTCAAGTACTCTTAAATATTCTTTCAAACGTAGATATTTGTGCTTTGGGCTATCCATGTCGTCTACAATATGAGTTCTCTTTTTCTCCCGACTTTCAACACAGTATGCCTTCAAACGCTTGCAAATTGCCTGTTTTGAAAACATCTGCAACAAAAAACAATATATTTTAGGTCCAATCTCGTCACCGTAAGCTTGCAGTGCTTTCATTATGGGTGGGAGGGTTGTAATCATTTTATAAGCTAACTTTTAGACAATTCCTTGAGTGAAGTTGTTTGTAACTCACTGTTTACACAACCAACGTTTCATATTAAAGCCTTTCTTATTGTAGTAAACAACGTCATTGTAACATGCATATCTTTATAAAAGATTTTTCATTGAAGCACCGATAAGTTATCACTTAAACCTTTGTTTTTGACCGTTGATAGATGCTTCTTTGCGTAAAGTGTCGTTATGCTTTAATTTTTTTTGTTAATTCTTTTGCTAGATTTTCATTCATTTTTAATGTTTTCATTTCATCATGTACTTTATTTAAAAAAAGAATACATAGTATATTGAATACTTGGATATATTTTCTCATGACATTCCGTCCAGCTTTCAAATCGGGGCAAACAATACATAATTGTTGATCTTAATATAATTTTAAATGTACCTGTATGCATATGATATATGGAGCGGATATCATCAAAAAGATATAGCTACTCATTAAAGCTCAAATGAAACATTTTTTGACGAACCAAACGCAATAATACATTCAAATTGAGGATTCATTCGAATTACTTTATCATTCTTTACATTTTGTCTCTATGTGTCGTTGTTTACACTTCAAAACTATGAGCAAATCCAAAAATGGACCAGATTGACAAGAGCTGTATAAATGCTACTTGCAATCTTGTTTCGGGTGTTGTTTCATTGGCATCTATCATTTTGTAACGAGTAGCGACAAGCACTCTTCTTTTATAGTTGCAACATCGATCTAAACATTTTTTTAGATACCGCGAAACGGCCGTTTCTTCTGAAGAATCTAGTGAGCTTAATCTAGTCCTAATTCACCATTTGAAAAGCGGTTTGCAGTTATAGAGCATCTTACAAAGAATTTGGCAGTTTATTAGCGCGTTCATATAAAGTTTTATGTAATTTTAATGCGAATTATTGGTTGATAATCGGAAAGTTTACTCGCTTCTTCTTTACCAATGAAGCAAATTACATGCTGAAAATGTGTCTTAAATTCTTGTGAAAACATGCTCTGGCGATAACCGGAGCCGCATTTTGCAAGTGTAATATAAGGCTAAGCTCTATTTCAAACAAGAACTCCTGTGCTGTAAAAAGACCACTCCCATTTTGATGTTTACTTTTCTATGAACTCAAAAAACCATCTTTCTTTACAGTGTATGAATTACAGAAATCGAAAGGACCGGAAATCCAAACTGTTGAAATGAAATCATGAAACCAGCCAACAAGACCGTGAAATTCTTAAAATACAATAAAACATGTTTAGATTGATGACTTGTCATTATTTAAGTAAACAAAACATTTCCATCGCTTTCACTGACACCATTGGGATCAAATTTCTACATTTATGTTACAATTAACACACAAAATAGAATATTCCTGCTATCAGGTCGTCTACGTAAAAAAACAACAATTTCAGTCATTCATTTATCAAGGACTTTTGCATAGCCTTCAATTCATTATAAAGGTCAACATGACCTGATGTACGAAGAAAGAGCAAACTCTTAAGAAGCACAAACCTTTGTCTCCTTTTTTCCGTAACCATATCTTCCAGAGCCAGCAAAAACACACTCGACGTTCTGCTGCTTAATATCTATTAGACTTAGTGCTATAAGAAGATAAGCCACTGTAACCTTTTGTTGATTCATTGTGGCGCTTTTGTTATTCTGCCTTTCGTCTGATTATAAAAGATAATCTTGCATAAGCCAAGTTATCGAAAAAGCGAGCCAGCTAAGCTCCTATAGGTGACTGCTGGGGTGCAAATGGACAATCGGCTTATGTGGCCAGAGATGAGACTGTCTTTAAATAGTTTTCCCAGTCAAACAGGTGATAGAAAGCTTGATTGACATGTGTTGTCTGCATCTAAAACGGTGCTGCTCTCCCACGATGAACTTGACAGGTGAAGGAAAAACTTCTAATATTTCGAGTTTGCGTTCAAGTCTAAGGATATAGCGACTATTTTCTCACTGAATTTGCCACTTTTTGCCATAAAGTTACTTCAGAAGCAGGTTTCTTGCTTGGCCAGAAAGCATTTTGTGTTAGAATGACACAATGTTTCATATTTAACAAAACGATGAAGGATGTTTTTGGATTCAGATATAAAAATCTAGCAATACTGAATAATACAGATATTCCAGTCAAAAAATATAATTGAATATACAGGTAAAACGATAGTTGAAACATGGTGGCGTGTCATACTTTTGTCACCGCGCTGCATCATTTTGCAAGAGGTTTAACTTAATACCTTTAGCGGTTATTCACAAATAGACGGTAGCTATGAAGTCATGTCAACAAAAAATTTTCTGCAGTTACTTGATAATTTGAAAATTATTAACAATGGGCAATCGTATTCTATTTCCATGGCAATAAACGTTGTTGTTAAGTTTGTTATGAATATAACGAGTCTCGTAATGAGAACAGGACAATTTAATAATTCATCATTCTTCTGCGAGAGTACCTGTAATTTTGGCAAATTTTGAAATGCTGACGATTGTGGGATATAAAACTATTTCGACAGCAGGGAACAATTTTCAAGGTAAAGGTGATATTTAGGAAAAGCTAAGTTCAGCCGAGCAGCACCTTTTTATATTTCTGTGCTAAAGAAGTAAGAAAGTATATTAATGAATTGTTTACAATGAACTACAATTGTTCATTTTCCACAGCCTCTCAAATATTGCTATGATTGGTTTCTATAAGGTTGAACGAGGCCATCTGACAGAAGGGTAAAATCTGGCTGATTAGACGACGCTACGACGCAGCATAAAATAATGCGTGATATCTATGTATTCCGACCATTCTAAGCGCAATCCTGAAATGTGGCTTAAAATGAATGCTGAAGTACAGCTCAAGTGACAGAAAAAATGAGATAGTTTGAGATCCCTTGAATGTACTTTGACAGACGCAAATGCAATTTTTGCCTAATTCACTCGATAAAATGTCCATAATCCGTAACTGTTCTGCTACAAGCAGAATTACCAAATAAGATTATCAGGTCCACTGAAAAATGCAAGACTTGAATCGCAGTAGATGTTAGTATATCAAAAGTACCTCCCTTTGGAAAAGAACGTAATGGAGCCATGAGGCTGGTTACTCGGAAAAATTGTAATGTAGCCGGTATCCATTAATAGGGCAAAGGAAATACCAATAAATCAAGGTGCGTTGATAATTTATTGGTACAACAGCTAACTACAATAGAATTTAATCATTTCTTATGTTGCTAACGGTAATCATCCATATTTTGTGGTTTCGGGGTACAAGTAGCAACGCAGTAAAGAATTGGAAAAAATACATTATGGCAGAAGGTATAAGACAGAAGTATGAATGAAAATTTTTGAATGAAAGGGTCCTTATTGAATTGCCATGTACTCATGGCGATATCCATTATTGATTTGGATAGCAAATAAAAAGCAATATTTGTGATCTTGCGTACATTGGCAACGGTGCTTGCAAAGATACATTTTCAAATACATCTTGTGCATCTTACAGATTACACATTTCATTAGCAGTAAAGAAGGTAGACAATTCACAGAGAAACTTGGCAGTCGTCACTATAAATCAGAAAAGCAGCTGGCGCTACCCAAGCTTATAATTTCAACAAATTCTAATAATTTGACGGAATGAAACAACAGCTGAAAGCAGTTTGAGTGATGTCATTATAAAGGGTTGTTAAAGTAAATTTATGCATTAACAAAGCTCCTCGTAAGGAAAGCGTTGGTTTATAAACTCTTGCTTAATGTCCAGGGTTTAAAGAAAGTTAGTGATTGCTTTTGTTCGATGGCTCTTAATGAACATTTTTAGAAAGGGGTCAATCTGATTATGATTATGAAAAAGTCCCATTAACGACCTACATCTTATAACTTGAAGTAAAATTGCGACTGATTGAAAAATAAGCTTATGTATTAAGGATATTTTCAGATAAAGTAACTGCAAAGATTAATAGCAATTAGTTTTAAGAATAAACAGATACTGTTCATGATCGTAATTTTCATATCTTCCCAAGTCCTCTTTCAACTATATTTTCTTGACGAATGATTTCCATAAATTGATTACAGTGCCTACTACAACTTAGGTAGCCTATAAAAACAAATTGAAGAAAAAAAGAGGCAATTTCACCTTACAGACTATGATACTGCCTTTGATTCAAGAAAACAGCAACTTACGATATTTGGCGCGTGATTTCTATGCATCAATTAGTGCTGAGTCGCTTCTGTGGTGTAATGGATTTCAAGACCACTGCTCGGATCTCACAGCATTTAGAATGAAAATAAATTGAGATCATGATGGAGACCAGGAAGGCCTATGTACCTGGAGAAAAAAAAGTGTGCACTATAACCATCTTCCAAACGACGATAAGGTCTTAATTTAAGGTTTAATCGATTTAAGAAGCTATGCGATAGCATGAGGACGCATAAGGATAAATTTCAAAGAAATTAATTTGAAAAGGTATAATATTTTGTAGAGGTACTTCAGATTTCATCCCACCTATAATTCAGAAGAATCCTGCCGCAACCAAGGCCATAGACATTGGTGGGAATTATGGGGGTGTGGGGGGGCTCGGCCCCCCCCCAATCAGTGATGTCGTTGGAAAATTTGGGCTTTCATCGGATAATTGACAACAGTTTAATTTGTCGAAATTACTCCAAGAAATCGTTCGGAAAAGATTCTAAGCTAATCTAAGGGCGCAAGGGCGCAATTGACAAATTTTCTGCTCACTTCGCTCGCAGGTGAACTGTATTTTCCCTTTTTACCCCAGGGGCCTCTAAAACCTCTTGGGACCCTTTTTGCAAAATTTGAACATAGCATAGCTGATAAAATATTAGCCAGTACTAAATAATCGATCAAACAATATATGACCAATATCAAAACTGCTTGTGAATTGTATATTTAACTTCAATTCCGTAAAAATCAGCCGAAATTTCCATCGGATTCTTCCGAATAAAAGTTATTTCAAACGTTTTCTCCACTGACGAAAACAAGATAAAATGCATAAAATGAACGTACGACTTGTCAAAATTGTAATCTGTCGTTAGTGTAACCTCTTGTATCATAAATTGCCTTAGATGAGATATAGATCTTGATATCAAAAATCATAAACGGGTTGTTCTTCTTGCTACTTTATTATGGTGTGGTCAGCAAATATTTCTAGGGTCCCATCAAAAAATTATATATTTTTATCAAAAGGGGCAGTTTCTTTAAAATAAGACATGATCCAAGATATTATCTTGTCGGAAAATTGTAGGCCTGCCCCCCCAAATGAAAGCCTGAATTTCCGCCACTGGCCATAGAAACTTTCTAATCGACAATAACTATTTATTTTTCTCTGAAAAAATCTTTTACGTTGAAGAGTCAACAGAATTAGAAAATACGTCTAGAAAATGAAAGCAAGAATTGCTGGGAAATTAAAGTTGACTGCGAAAAGAAAATAATAAAAGTACTTATTAAAGAATAAAGTGGTCTTCTTTTACAGTTCATTAAATTGAGATTTAGAATGTAGCAAAATAGGCCTTTTTATTATTTATTTGATGATCATGGTTGGTGCAATTCTTGGCCGCGGCCTGAGTAAGAAGTTCGTGCAGATCAGCAAAGATGTAACAAAATGAGATCAAACAATATCATAAAATAAAGTCATTTTTCAATACCACAATTATTAACAATAATATATAAATACACTAAAAATATACAAAAGCCTTGAAATTAATACGAATTTTCTAAATAATGAGCTAGTCTGCTGCTTTGTCAAATTTCAATCAATTGCAGAGTCCACTGAGCGATACTATCAAACATAGTGATAATGTAAGATTGAGTCTTCAGCTACTAAGCGTCTTGAATATAACAAACTGGAGTTGAAGCAGTTGTTTATAGCTCGTTCACATCGATGGTTTTGGAGTTGAATTGCATGCCGCCTTATGGCAAATGGTGTGTTTAGTCAGCTCACCTGATAAGAGCATTTGAATGGATTTCTGAATCTCCCGCCTTGAAATTGTTGATCTTTTGTTGTAATGAGCCAAACGGCTGGCTTCAAAAGCGATACACTCACATAATTCGTTCGCTGAAGTTACACCAACAGCTCTTGACGATATACTGACGTCGTGTTGGACCTGCTTCAATACTTTGTAAATATAAACTTTATAACTGTCTTTGTGCTTCTTGATGCCTTTTCTCAGATTTCTGGTGAGAATCATTTTCTTTAGATCAACAGCTCTTCTGCCTCTCCGAGATTTGAACGCTTTACTGTCGTGAATGTTAGGTCTTGGAGCCATTTCTTGTACTACTATCTTTACAACGTGCAGTATTCTGATTGAAGCTGATAGACAAAACTGCCTTTTAATGCCTACCTAACATCCCAAGAGAACCTAAAATTGACAAGGCGAGTAATCTCTCGGGTCTGTGTATGTTTGCTCTCCATGCACATGCATTTATTAGGGTGAATTTGATTAACATGCATTTATTAGAGTGAATATTCATTGCTGAGAGATCACTTGTGCATTTGCATATGTTTACAATTGGCATCAAACAGGCAAGCCACGTTTTGTCACTTTTAGAAGAGACAAAAATGTGGCTATGCCAAAATAGAGTTTGAAAGTGATGCGTCACAAAAATGTAAGCTTTTAAGCCTTGGAATTTAGAATAACCAAATAGCTTGAAAAAACATCAAGAAAAATCTCTTAACGTGTAAATTCAGCTAAATATATTGAAAACTTGCTGAGATGTGACCGCATAGGCACTGACTCTTTCCCTTTCAAATCACTGTAATTTTGTCCTGGTTCTGATTCCAATAAATGAAGTAGGCCAGCGCAAATGTCAGTTTTACTTCCTTCTACTCTATTACTTGCAATATCTCAGTCAATTTGACAGATATTTTAATGATTTCGAATTTAAAGGTATTTCATATGGTGTTTTCAAGCTATGTGATCAATAAACAAAAATTCTAAGAAGTAACTTTTACTGTGTTAATTATGGAAATCTTTACCTTTATAACAGTGAAAGAACTTCTCGTGGGGTTGGAAATAAACCAAAAGCATATACAATCACGGGGATATGAACTGAATTAAGGTTTAAATGCCCATTCCTGTGCATTAGGAAACAGTTTCAAAAGACCAACGAAACTGTGCGATTTATTTTGAAGCAGTAACTGAAGATCAAGAAGAAAAGATGAAAATGGACTTGTACACAGAAAACCGTTGGTGGCTGTGGATTGGTAACTCATTTAAACATTTTAGGGCTCCCTGGGTTTGAAATGGCACTTTTAGTTACAAAGAGGTTCTTTGGTATTATACCTTACGTATAAGGGGTTTTAGCTAAAAGGAGCTTGTACACACCCAAAATTCTCATGACTATATCATGTAATCAGAACAAATACCTTTCTTACCATTTCTGATCTACCATTTTCGCAAAAATACCGAAATCTTTCTATCACTACCGTATTTTCTTATTATTGAGAATCTCCTAGATTATTACAAGACTCGTGCATATTATAGTTGTATAATTTGATAACACCGTCATTTGTATAACAACCATAAGTTTCATTTGTGACAAAGGGCAAGACTAAAAACATTTCTACCGTCAGCGTCAAACACCTCTTACTTATTTTATCTCCAAACCTTACTCCTTTTCTTGAGGACATTTTGGCGATAAAATGAATTCAATGAGAAAGTTTTCACCTTTTGAGCATAACTGACATCTGATAATTACAGTTATTGAAGTTGTGATGAACCAAACTGCTTGTTTTATCGAGGTTCTCAAACAGGATAATAGTGTGTCGTCTCATTACGGTCTCTTAGCAAGTTAGCTAGCAGTTGTGCTGGCCAGGTTTCAAAGCACCGTTAGGCCATATTGCCAACCAGCATTTAAGTTAAAAGGCCTGAGTTAAAAATTCGTTACAATTTCTGTTTACAAGGGAGAAAAATAGACTAAAATTATGTTAGGTCCTGAAAGACAACCTAAAATTCATCTAAAAGCCAAATCAATGTAAAAAATCAAGGTATGAGGCGTATGTTATCTTGAAGGGCGGTGTCTGTCTGTTTCAGAAAACATCCATCAGTCCGACATGGAAAAATTAATCCTCTATAACAGTGCATTTAGAGTGTTCTTAATTGTTTATGAAACTTTAATAGCTTTTAGACTACGCTATGTGAACAAACCAGTGTTCGGCATCGACCAAGTACAAAACTGATAACATGTTTTTCTGAAAAAGGCAAGTATGACCATCAAAATGTGCAACTATGTACGCTTACTGTACTTTCATTAACTTCAAATAATTCTTTAAAGAGTTTACACACAGTTATGTTATTCTGTAAATAACTTAAAGTTCCATGCAACCAATATGATTGGTTGTCTATTTGTTAAGTATGCTTAGCCAGTTGTTTATCAGCTGATCCGCTTCAAGTATGCTTCCCTTGTAAGCTATGGTGAAGTTTGACGACAGGTGACGTTTTGGCACAGAAAAAGCAACAAAAATGCAAAGATATCAGAAAACTTTCTCGAGATCAACTAAAGCTTAATTTTAGTGTTTAAATAAAAATATAAACAAGAAAAAATTAAACTCGATTAAGGCCTCTATCGGTGGAAGGTAAGAAGATTTTCTCTGAAATGCATTAGACTATTCAGACAAAAAGCTTTAATTACATGCTTCAAAATGTTTGCTCTTTCAAAGCCATTTTTAAATTCTCTACAACGAAAATATTGTTTGGAAATTTCAAGCATCAGGCTATAAACGACTAAGAGACATCGCCAGTAAACTAACGAAAACTTTGCACAACAACACATGGACGCAGAATGTACTTTGCAGTTCACTGTCTAGTTCAAAACAATGACTGTGAAGAAAATCATTATAATACCATATTCGAATGCGAACGAGACACAACACAGTCATGAAAGCACATCCCGCAGAAAAACATAAAAAATTAAATAAAACTTTCTCTTTATTCATTCAAAAATATTCGAAACTTATGCAACTGCCAGTGAAGTTCTTCTTGAATTTCAGCTATACAACATTCTATATAATACTTCCACATTGTCGAAGAAATTGTTCTTTCAAATTACTTTTGAAATTTGTTCCTCCTATGTCTATTATTGATTCACCAATCTGCTATTACGAAGCAGAGTTTTCTAACTTGAAAAGAAAAGCTTACTCCTGCAAAACTTAAAAGCTTAGCCGAATCAACCCATATTCCTGGTTGACGTCATCGTTTATGGACAAAAACGTTTTGACAAGTTCAAACAGATATTGAGCAGAGATTCAAACATTGCAAGCTGAACTTTATTTGGACCATCGAAGAAAGTACTTACGGACAAAAACGTTTTGACAAGTTCAAACAGATATTGAGCAGAGATTCAAACATTGCAAGCTGAACTTCATTTGGACCATTGAAGAAAGTACTTACGGACAAAAACGTTTTGACAAGTTCAAACAGATATTGAGCAGAGATTCAAACATTGCAAGCTGAACTTCATTTGGGCCATTGAAGAAAGTACTTACGGACAAAAACGTTTTGACAAGTTCAAACAGATATTGAGCAGAGATTCAAACATTGCAAGCTGAACTTCATTTGGGCCATTGAAGAAAGTACTTACGGACAAAAACGTTTTGACAAGTTCAAACAGATATTGAGCAGAGATTCAAACATTGCAAGCTGAACTTCATTTGGGCCATTGAAGAAAGTACTTATAATTTCCAAAACACACTTTACAATACTATGTTCACTGGCATTTATCCTCTGCAAGTTTCTTCTAGTACTTGAAAATGAGAGGCTCTAAAAAGGGCAGTGTTGAATTTATCATAGCATAAGGTCTAAACACTCCTGACTGCTGATATTTCAAAACTATTTTATACTGCTTACTTGCGAGAGGGAAGATGCCTCTTTATTTCCAACATCGAAACGTCTCTTTACTTCTAACATCAAAACGCTCTAGATGTTTAACCAGAATGAAATGATTAACTAAAAAATACTTTTTTCAACATGGCGCGAAAAAAGGGAATCATTTTAATGAAGTACTTTGAACCGACATTTCAATGAGCCTAAAAGGATCCCTAAGGTGGATGCCTAAAAGGTGAATGGAAATGAAGAGCGCAAGTTGAGTTGAGAACAGCATTTAAAGTTGGCAGTCAGAATAACTTGTTACATTGTTTGTCTGCTGCTTGCTACATCGTTAACATCAACTCATCAACAACGAATGCACTCGCTAAATCCTAACGTCAAGGTAAAACTCTGACATAAATTTTTCTTCAAGATTCTATTAATATCCGATAAATATCTAGACAGAGTCTAATCTGCGATCAAGTTTAAGCGATTCTCAAAATGTTCAAAGGTTTTCACAACTTCCATCTCGTTTCTTCCAACATTGGTAAAGAAGCAGCTCGGATCGGTACCTTTTGCAATGCTAACACTTCATCACTTTACCAAAAGTAGGTTTACTAGCTGTCGACATGCGAAAAAGCAACGTTGAGCAAAAAATTTTTGTGACGGTTGAAGTTTCTGAGCAAAATAGAGAGAATTCTAATGCACACGAGTTGAAAGTTTTTCGAGAGGAACTCATTAATTTTAAACTGCCTTTGAAAAAGAATTAAAAACGAAAATTTGAAAAAAACTTGATTGAAATGTTAAGTATATGTATTATAGTTCTGAAGGAATCCACAATAAATTCCTTCTCTGCCTTTGAAGGAATAAAAAATATCTACCGCCACAAGATAACAAAAAAATCTTAGTACTCAAAATTATCAAATTTAAGCATTATTCTCAAAGCAAAGCTTTACCAACAAATATAACTGCAGGAGTTTTGTTTCTCGCACCTCTTTTCTCCCTCCGAGGTGATTTGAAGTGGAATAAATGTTCTTAGGGCCTCTTGCAAAGTAATATATCCTAAAAAAGCTTTTAAAATATTCTGTTTCTGCAGAGGATAGTACAACTAATGCAGTAAATGCTCCATTGCATACAGCTGAATCCGGTTAAGTCGGACTTTTAAAATGGGATAAGCAAATAATCCGCCTTGGCAAATGTCTGGCAAATCTGGGGTACGATTTTTGACTTGAATAAAAATACCCAATAGTATTGAATATTGAATAAGTCAAAAAGTCCGGAGTACAAGTTCAACGGGACTCAACTGAATTTAGTTTTGCACCAAACTGCAAAGTCAAAGACAAAAATCAGTTAATCGGCAAAAACAAATAAAAGACATATCTTAAAGGCGCTAGACGTTGGACGGATGTTCAAACAGCTACGCAGTTTACTGTACAGTCAGAAATTTTTCCCTCGGAGCAGTGATTCATTCATAGATTGACCTCAATATATTTACATCATAGCAGTGCTTGAATTGACCTCACCAGGTATCTCATCAGTGTTTGAGGTCGAAGGATAATGATAATTCACCAATCGCTGACCAACTAAATATCTAAGAGAAAAAACAAGTAGTTTATTGAACAGGTTCCAACATAACTTAACAGGATTTAAAATATAACCAATCAAAATGCGTCTATTCAAAAATTGACCAACCAAAAAATGTCGGTATTTATTTACTTCTAGCACCGTGTGGAGGCGAATTGGTATGAAATTTCGAGCACCCTTTTTGCCTGTTGCTAACTGAAGCCAAATTCAAATTTCAAGACAAATTTTCAAAATTACAGCTCGCAATACAGGATGGTCCTTGACACTGCTAGAGGATATTTTGCTATAATTCTCTCATTCAGCCGAAACAGATTAAGAAACTGCTTTACATAGATTTGAGAATCTTCTTATTGAATCTTCTTCTGATTGGCATATTTCAATCCACAACTGGGTATATATTTTCTATCGTGTTTTTTCGCAACCTTATTCAGACGTTTTATACTCTGAGGAACGAAAGAAAAGCTTTCACTACGCTTTAGAATGTTTGCTTTTTTCAAAGCCATTTTCAAATCTTCTTTTTAGGACTAGGTAGATAGGACTAGGTAGATGTAGAAGAAAGAATCTGAATGAGAAATGAATTTCACACGTAGAAAGAACGTAAGGATCGTGTGTTGATGCATTACACACATGGAAAGCTAAAACAAAATCGAGCATAAATGTTTTCACTGTTTCACCTACTAAAAGAGCGGTTATCATTAACTCTCTCTGGACGATCATAAAACAAAAGGTCAATGAAATGATACCAAGGTGCTTTGATACCAAGGTGAAATGATAAGATTATTCATCAAATAGTTCAACATCCTTGATTACATGGCGACAGTTGATGTCAGTATGTAACGTATGCCATTAGAAATGACGCAAAGATGCTACTAACGTACGCTTAAATTGCATACATAATTGCTAATGACATGTACCAAAATGCATAGATTATGACACCTGAAAAGAACAGTAATCAGCTTGCAAGATAGGTGCCCATAAACAATCAATGAAGGACAAAAACACACATTTTTGTGGAAAAAGAGGCTTAACCCACTTTATGTAGAAAGCTGTGGATCGAATTTTGCTTAAAGGAATTAGGGCGTGTCTAATCTCCTATGTTCAAAAGAGAATATAAAATGCGATACTTTAAAACATCAAAGTTGTTGATAAGACTAAACATAAAAGGATGTGTGTAAAAACTAGTATAGGTAAAAGGTTGTAGCTTTGATACAAAACGAGCTGGTTAAGTAATAAAACAACAAAATTATATTTTAAGATAAATATCTAATGAATGGTGTAAATAAGGCAAAACAAAAGTTAGTGGAGAGAACAAGCAAAACGATCTGCTGTCAAGTAGGCAAGGGACCAGCAAGGCAATAATGTAATATGAGAGAAGCTGTTCTGTTTGCACATAAAAAAATCGATAAACATTTGCGAAAAGATTGGCTCAATATTTGATCAGCAATCAGATCATTTCTATCACCATAAAATGCACGAGAACTAGGTCGCTGCCATAGAGCATTTATCAACAGAGATTTATAAAGTTTCTAAATACTTACTTTTCGTTCTTGATTCTCTCGTAAAGATTTCTAAACTGGCGTCCTTGAAAAGCCAGAGCAGTAGCAATTAAGCCAATTATCAAAATGAATGGGTAGATCCGGCGGTGAGCTAGCAGCTGTGCTTCCTTCGAAATACCTAAAAATAACAAAGAGGTAGCCTAATCGTAAGATATAGAAACAGCAACGGGTGCAAAAAGGGCACGAGGAATGGAACAAGTGATAGCATAGAAATGCTGGCTTCTAAGAGGTCATTCATAAACAGAAAGGCAGATAAAAGAAAAAACTAAGGAAAAATTCAAAAAAGGCGTAACGACCAGGAAAAGGCGATTTGCCAACTACCATGGATGACAAAACGTACTTAAACAAAACATTGGAGGCCAAAGTTGGTCAACGAACATAGGACGGTAAAAATAAAACAACGATCAACGATCAACGATCAACGATCAACGATCAACGATCAACGGTCATCGGTCAACGGTCAACAATCAACGGTCAATGATCAACGATTAAAAGAAATGTTTTGGCATGCTCGTTAGTACTGATTGTGATCTGTCCACAGTGTTGCTTGTAAATATTGTATCGAGCCCTCTTAAACGTATGGCTGACCCTTCAAGCAACGAGAATTCTATGTAAATGTGTGAATAAAGAAAAGATCACAATAGCAGTCTGCTCGGCGGACTCCAAGGAGTTCTTGCGGCGAAAAGTTGTTGAAAATGTAGCAAATAAGAAACACCGCAGTGCGACGAGAATGAACAACAATAACAATAAATACACGTTAATTAGTAAAGGCTAATATTTTGCACCGGCATACGAGGCTTCATCAGAGAAAAAGTAAACGGACTAAAAATAGGCGATGGTGGCGTCGGATTGGTTGATGTGGAATTGTGTGAATGCAGCGCAGCGGTGGAGGAGGGGAGGATGGCGAATGAGGGAGCGTAGGAGGTGGTAGTGGAATTAAAATGTAATGAGGATGAAGTACTATAATATGAAATAAATATAATGTTGCTGTAAGGTTAACGGTCAGTGGTTGCCAGAGTGTTTGCCAGGCCAATGAGGTATTGCTCTTTGGCTCGTTGAACACTCGTTTGTCGTTGAGTTGCGGTAATGGTGTTATAGTGAGGTCATTGATGGTATGTCCTGGGCTGCAGAAATGTTCTGCAGCGCCAGATTTGTCTACTTTTTTGTTGATGATGTCTCTTCTGTGTTCGTTAAATCTGTCTTGCAGTCGTCTACTTGTTTGTCCCATGTAGTCCATGTAGTGGCAGTTCTTGTGTCCGTTAGTTAAACAGCGTTTGCACTGTAATGGGTAAAGAACGTTATTAGAGTTGCAGTCCAGTCTTTTTTTATGTCGTAGTTGTTGTCAGTGTTAGTAAAGTTAAAAGAAGTAGTACTGTCTGTGATGTGTTGGCATGTTATGCAGTTGCGTCGCGAGGGGCATTTGTAAGTGGCTCTGGGATTATTTGGTGTGTCACTTTTTATTCTGGCACGAACCAGTATATCCCGGTGGTTTTTAGGTCTATTGTAGCTCAGTATGGGTACGTCAGGGAAGACTTCTTTGCTTGTTTTAGAGTTCTGTAAGATGTTGATGTTTTGTTTGAGGATGGTAGATAGTTGTGGCAAAGAGGGGTGATAGGTGACAACAAATTATGTTCTGTGATTTTTACGTTGTTTAGCGGGTTTTAGGAAGTCTTGTCTGATTTTTTTTAAAAGCTTTCCGTATTTGTTTGCGTGTCTGTTTTCTTTTGTAACCTCGTTTTGTCAAATATTGTAATAGTTGTTTTGTTCGGAATTTGTAGGTTTCGTCTTCCGAGCATATACGTCGTAGTCGTAGGGCAAGACTGTATGGGATTGACTGTTTTGTGTGTTTGGGGTGTGGGGAGGTGCTGAGGAGATACTGGTGTGTGTCTGTGGGTTTGACATAGAGATCTGTGGAGAGGGTGTTGTTTTTATTTATAGACATTGTAACGTCAAGAAAATGTATGGATTGTTTGGATTGTTCTCTGGTGAATTTAATAGTGGGATGGGTACTGTTGAGTGCATTGACAAAGTCTGTGAGTTTGTCTTGTCCGTGTGTCCAAATCATGAAAATACCGTCGATGAAAAGCCACCATACAAGAGATTTGTCCAGAGCATCAGATTCAAAGGTCCCCATGAAAAGGTTTGCATAGGGTGGTGCCATCCTTGTTCTCATTGCTGTGCCCTGTTTCTGTAAAAAGTGTTGTCTGTTAAACTCAAAATTGTCGTTTGTCAAAATAATGTTGATAAGGTTGCAAACAGTTTCTGTTGGGGGAGTTTTTGATGTGCGTTTGTTGAGGTGTCCCCTGGCAGCTTTGATGCCTTCTGTGTGAGGAATGTTGGTGTAAAGGAATGATACATCGAGGGTAACGAGGAGAGTCATTAGGAATTGCAGAAATGGAGCATAGCTTGTAAAGCCTGGTTTCCATATAGCCGTTAGGTTGCCGGTAGCAGTTTTCTGCCATTTTCTATCTGCGATGCTCCCGGTACCGCAGCTATCGATTCAAGTGGAATTTCTGAATCTTGTGCCGCAACAAACGGACCTGAAGTATCGCAAAACACCGTTAACTGTGCCGGTAGTTGCGAAAAAAGTTGAAACGGTTCAACTTTATCTAAGTCGTTACGGTACCGCAACCATCAAAGTTGTGCTGTACTTTGAGAGGCTAAGTTGAAATAAAAAATAATAATGATAATAATAATTTCTTTATTTTAGTTTGGCTTCTGGTATAGCTTATTAATATGCTAATTACTGCCAACCAAAACTTAAATACACGTTGATGTTAACTAAATTACAAGGCTATATTTTAACTAAATTACAAGTATAATTCTATCAACAAAAAGGATATAAATTACTATCATAAAAACTCTAAATTTTCAACAAATCGTTTGCACGATCAACAGTTGCAATCTAACTGGTGGTTTTTAATGTCTCTTTAGCTATTCGAAGTCTGGGACTCTTTAAAGGATAATGGCATTGTATGCCATATCTTTGCTCCAAGAAAACGTGCATTTTCAAGACCATACCCTGTCGTGTTTGGTTTTGGTGCTAAAATATTTCTGTCACTACGAAGGGTGTATGGAGTATCTTTCTTCACAAAAATTTTATTCATGAGACTTGGATTGAGATTCCTTTGAGTGCTAAAAATTTCAGTAGCAAGCAGCTGCAAATTTTTGTGGTGAATGGACACTGTGTCTGCTTTCCACAATAATTCTTCGAAATTTGAACAGCTATCCTTGTATGCGATTCTCAAAGCTCTCTCGTGAATTTTGTTTATTTTCTTACTAACCGACCTATCATGAAACATCCAAACAAGTGGACAGTAGCTAAACTGAGAAACAACGAAGGCATTCATCATAACCCTCAGTTTCTCAACATCCATATAGCTTGAAATACGTGAAAGCGCATGCAGCTTCTGTCCAGCTTTTTTACAAAGTGCATTTACGTGGTTCTTGAAATCTAGGTTCTTATCCAACGTTACACCTAACATTTTCTCTTCAACAAATTCCGTTATTTAGTTTTTGTCTAATCTGCACTGATACGTCAGTGTTTTTCTCCCCAAAAAATCAAAGATGACATTTGTCAGGATCCAGTTTCATACTGTTGTCAAGAAACCATTTAGAGAGCTTATGAGCATCTGTTTTAAGGCTAGATACAATATGTTGTATTCATGACCGCACTCGTAGATGGTCGGGTCATCAGCATAACTGCAAAGTTCAATCTCTTCTACCAAAAAGAAAAGGTCGTTTATAAATACATTAAATAAAAGGGCCCCCAAAACAGAGCCTTGTGGGACCCCCTTAATTGATTCTTGCCAGGAACTGAATGACCCATTGATCTTAACTCGTTGCTAAAATGGTTGCGGTATGCCGGGGAGAATGGCTCCGGCAATTGCTGCGGCAAACTTACGACATTTTACGACTATATGGAAACGAGGCTTCAGAAAGCATTAACATTATTAACTTTCCGAAACTGTGTGTCTTCGATCCTCTGAATAGCGGGGCGTGTTCATGTTCGAACGTATCCCGTCAGTAGATGCGCACGTGAGAACATTTATGTTTTGAGTTGCAGTCTCTGTAAGCGCTATATTCACAGCTAGTGTAGCCAAGGAGGGTAGATTCATCCGAATCGCGTGACGAAGAATGATAATCACATTGCTGTTTAGACCTTAGATTGACATAACGGTTTTTTATGATTAAAACTCTACTGCACTTACACATTTTTCAAAAGAGTTAGTATCTACAGTAGGAAAATAGAGAAAAGTTCTCACATTATCTTACTGAGCGTACAAAAACGTGAGAAATTGCTTTTCAACTCATGTATGTACCTCTCCATACCTGTACCTCTATCGCTTAGCATTTCTTCCTAGGATTCACCAGATTCTTTTCCCATTTCCGACCGGCGCAAAACATTTGACCGTACTTTTGCACTGCTAACATTCTATCACCATCTTAGAAAACGCGCCAAGAGCAACGGAAATGAAACAAATTGCAGACACAGTGCCAAGGAAACGTTGAAAGTTAAGCTTTGGCTATGACTATGTTGATCTAAAGCTAGTATTTCAATTTTGTTCTTTAAGCAAGTCATATTTGTTCTGCTTTCGTTACGCGCATTTCGGACGATAATGTTGCTTGCTGTCGCTCAGGCCTTTTACCTTAGGAATCTTCCTGTGTAACAGATGACGTTAAAACAGAATCCGCGTTAACACAAAAGAGTCCGCGTTTACACAAAAAATACGCTATTATACAAAAGAATCCGCCCAACACAAAAGAATTTGTGCTAACACAAAAAATTCCCGTTAACTTAAAAAACCCCTGCGTTCACATTAAGAATCCCCGTTTAAACAAAAGAACCCGCGTTAATACAAAAGAATCAGCGTTTACACAAAAGAATCCGCGTTTACACAAAAGAATCCGCGTTAACACAACAGAAAGACCTTTATAGGTTAATACGGTGATATAGCTACCGCTCGAAGCACGATTGTGGACACCTTTCATTTAAAATGCCTTTCAAAAATTTTGCTCTAAAAGACTTTGGCTTTTGTAGACTAAATTGACTGGTCTTTTGTCAGATTGAAAGAAAAAAAGAAAACTTTTGTAACTGACTGTAAGAAAAAAAGTTGGATTAAAGCTTGATGAATTTATTGTCCCTAATTATAACTGCCCTGAATGGAGCAAAATTACTTTTTAGCACTGAAAGTTCTCTGTCGTCTCTAAATGAGCATTTAAAGAACCTGTCTAGGTACTTTAGTATGTCTGGCCGTCATAATTTAAACTTAAAGCTTTGTCAATGAATATTTCCAATTGACGTTATGATACATTAGCAAAGAAACTTCCGAATAGAAATGAGACCATCCATTATGGAGAGATTTTTATTTGCAAACATGTGACGGTCCTTTAGATGCAGTTTGAAAGCCAGGTACTCAGCTGAAGATTCAGCTTCGTATCTACATCACAATGAAAGTCATGGCCTTGATAAGAAGCAGGACCAACCTTAATGGCGATTCCATAATGAGTAGGTGGAAAATATGCAGTCCCCAGCTGTTAATTCACACGAATTGACGTTTAGTCGGTTAGCATCAAACTTTGAAATTCATTACGCCCAAGCTTAGGAGTGGGAAAAATTGCTGTGTTTCTTCCAACAGGCGCGTTTCGAGAGTTAACATCGAAAGCTGATACATTTTCCCAGGGCATTTTGAAGCTAATTCGCATTTCTTATTTCACTTATTATATCAAAAATACTCAATCTGTGCTTCCAAATAAGCAATATTTTCAAAAATCTGTTATGGTTAATTATTATGGTTTTTAAAATTTTTGGTTTATCAGCCTTGGGTTTAAAAAAATTTCAGTGAGTATCAGCCTTAAAAGTATCAGCCTAGCAACAGCAACAACGTTGTTTTTTCATCCGACTTTTTGTTAGCGTTCCATATCAACTATTGAAATTATAGAAATTTTTGGCAACAGTACTCAAATTTTCAAAGTGTCCAGAAAAGTTTTTTAAAAATAAGGTAGGTTTTAGGCGTGGTTCTTCTTTTGTTTCCATTGGCCTTTGCCAGGAACTTTTGACTATTGACCGTTTGATTACCTTGTTCTCCGTGCTCTGTTAGGACCTTCATTACTATCGTTAGGATCGTATATATTAGTATCCTTTATATAAGTGTATTGATTTCATTAGTTTTCGCAAAATTTCAATAACTTATCTTCTAGAATAGAAGCCAACATCGAACAGAGCATAGGAGTCTTGGGAACAAAATAGAGGCCTTCCCACGAATAGAAACTGTCAAAAAATAGAGGCAACCCTCAAATAGAGGACGCCCTCGAAAGATGTCCTTCTCCAGTAGAAGCTGCCTTTAGATAAATCGGGAAACAGCATTAAGAAAACAACATCGATTGTGGTTATTTTCCATTGAAGCACAGAATCGTTATTTGTACACCTGAGAAAAACCTAGGTGAATGCTTTTATTTAAGGAATATAACACGTTTAGATTAAAATTGCAAACACTTTAACTGAAAAAAGGAGATGAAGATATTCCAAGCTTTGAGCTATTTCAGAAACTTTAATCATCCGCTCGATAAGAGGACCAAGAATACTGCAAGTCCTCAGATCAAAACAAACGGGGGAAAAATTTGCAAAATTTAGCAATGTTTTAGAAAGGTCATACTTTAAAAATTATCTAAATAAAACAAGGTCAATGCAATAGCTTTTTCAAAAAATGCAACAAGGGTCAAAATGTGTGATCTTGTTTTATCTACAATACAGCCTTTAAATTGTAATAGTTTGCTAAATAACTTAAAAATTCGTGTTCGACTGAAAAAGGGGTTCTTCCTTCTTATTTGCATCACGTGCGATCCACGTGTAACTGGCGTGTTGCGCACTAGTGGGAAGCACTTGCATAATCCTCTCAGATTCAATCGCTGCGCAAATTGGCGCCACTGATAGCTAGTCGATCTCCAACGGCATCTTCTGAAACCTTTAATTTTCATAAAATTTTGGTATCTGAACCGATACGGCGATAAATTCATTTTCAAAGATCTTTATTCATCTTCGAATACCTTCTTTTGGTGAATGTCCCCGTTCTTCAATGTTTTCACAAGGTTTCAATGAATGGCAAAAGAAGTACAAATATCCTGAGACTGACAATGTATCAGTGTTGGAAGGTCTTATGTTTGCGCTTTGGATTCAAAAATGTAAATATTGCACTGAAGCTGCACTTGCTTTTACATAAGAACCATTGAAATAACGTTCAGGCTGGCTACTCGGAATTTTTTCGAAAATTTAAAGCCGGGTTCTTAATTTGTTTCTAAATTATCAGGGGGTAAGCAGCAGTACAATTGCTAGCTAGTGTGCTTTAGCTGTTCAGACCTTTTGCCAACAAAGCTAATGAGACATCATTTATTTGTCGACAAGTTTGGAAATTGACAAAAAACCAACCCTAGATGACAAAAAACTCCTCGTTTTTGAAAAGATTTCTTAAGGGGGCTTCACAATATAGTTCAAAATTACATTTTACTGTAGCTCAGCCTTAGCTTGTTTTTTATTTCTTTTTAATGTTGACCAATTTTGAGGCTTGTGTTCTTAAATCGTTTTTACTTTGAAAAAGAGCGAATTTCATGCTCAACTCGTCAATCTTTCAGAGTATCACCAATGAACTACCATTGTTACCTTGGATTCTCGCATGTTGTCTTAAAATTAGCTCATATCTGTCTTGGAATTTTTTTATTTCATCCTCTCATGCATAGCGGCAAATGTATAGAGTTGTCTTGAGTTGCCTACTAAACGTATTCGCTAACTGGCTGTTTGATGTACAATACCAGAACAACTTTCAGCTACTTGGCTAATATTTGAGCTATCGGTACCGAGTTTCCTCCAAGTACCACTTCCTTGTTGAAATACCCATAATAAATACGCAACATGGTGATTTAATTTGACATTTACCGACTGCCGTGAAATATTTGCAAAGGCGGAATGATTCGGGATCTAAAGACGGCAGACTTCAGTAATTTATACATGCAAAAAAGGATCATGAATTGATAAGAATGTCCTCGAAAGTGAAAAAATACACTAGTAGATATGAATAACAAACGTCATTTTACGATAAAAATCATGGCTAGTATTGAGTTTAATTTCAGCATGCGCATTTTTTTGAGTATAAAAGGATCGTTTATTATTAACGAAGCAGTTGGTTCGGAAGATAAATGATTTGATGTCCATTAAATCTTCCTAAAAAACTAGAAAGTTGACAGAAAATCATCAAGACAGTCGTGTTTTGTTAGAAAATACCGAACCCATCTCTCTCTGGTACCAGCCACCCCATGTAAAAAGTATAGTTCCTAAGAACGGCACAGATTTGAAAATCGTGCATCAAATGCGGTCCACTGTAATTATCCAACTATAGAGAGTAGCAAGGTTAATGAAGATGATTTTGATGGCGATGATATCATAGCAGAGGCTAATAGATCCGTTTACAGTTGCGTATTGCATCCTTTGATAATAAGGGCAAGAAAAACAAGGCCTAACCTTTTAAGGCAGTGGTTTGGCTGAAAATTTAGTTGATTTGCCTTCGGGATTAGAGATTTCACAGTGTCGTTTAAACAGTTACAATTAGTATGAAACCAAATCACAGCTGCTGTGTTGAAGGCTGTAATAACGATTTCAGATATCCAGACAAGCTAGTTAAGCGAAGCAATGTGCAAGAACTAAAGATTCACTACTTTCCGAAGGATCCCAAAAAGTAAAAAGTTCCGGTAGAAGAAATTGGAAAAGACTTCCATGTCTCAAGCTTAAAACCGAGTCCAGAAAAGTTGTTAACCTTTCAGTCCAAGCAAATCTTACATCAAAACCTTCCTCATTTCAATTGTGTTCAACAGGGGCGTTTTTAAAAATTGAAGCTTGTTTTAAAATATAGATATTTTTCAAACCGATGTAAAGTTAAATGCTTATGACAATCAATAACAAAAGCGTGTCATAATTTGGGTATATGAATTATATAAAGTTATGCCTAGATTTTACAAAGCAAAGCAGTCAAACTCTACAAGTTTCCAAATTTCATTTTGTTTCTATAATTTTCTTCCGGCCAGTGGCCGTGGGGACGTGAAGTCTTTTTGACTCTGGCTTAAAACAACAAGGACCTTTGTAAACCAGAGGCTAACCTCGTTGTAAAGCTGCATATGGTCGCTGATAGACAGTTTACCCGTTAAACACCAGTATGATACTTGGAGCCACGATAACACTTTTATATTTATAATTAGTCAATAAGAACTGGAAAAATAACATACCCATTAACGATAAAACTCCATTAGCAAGAATGTAAGGAGCAGTTATAAGAAGAACCAGTTGGGAGACGACGGGGTATGCCAAGTGTCGCATGATGAACGAGACCCGGATGTTGTTCACACCATCTTGGTATACCTACGAATGCGATATAAAAGATCAAATACTGATAATTGCTTTATTTATCTTGTTTTACTCCAAAGAACTTCGTGAAGAGGGACAATAGTTAAAAACGAGTTCCGGCTCATTTTTCAAGTGATGAGGAAGAGGCCAGGAGCAACACAACTCGAAACCTAAATATAATGGGAAAGAATCACGTCCATATGCATCCTTCGAAAAAAGTTAATAATTCTGGTTACAATCCAACGTTTTATCACCTTGTGAATTTTTAATAGAAAAACTTTGCGGCGTGCACATGGAATATCCCAATCGAAAATTAAATATATTCAAATAAAGCACAATGGATTAGTGGGCAACACTGAGATGCTTTCATAGCGTTTTTGGAGACATTCTATCAACAACAGCAAAAATGACATAAAGTACACAACAAAGCTATAAGAAACATTTAATGTCTTAAAAATGAGCTGCCCATCCCACCACCACCCGATAATCTAGGAATAATCTCACCCGACATCCCATAACACTTAAAGTAAGAAGTAGACCTAGAGATGCAATCACAATAGAATGAAAAGAGTGACAGAAGAAAGAAAAAAAGTCGATACAAAAACAGGAAAATCTTTAAAGTTTCTATTGTCTGAATGTCTCTAAGCGAAGATTTTTGTTCCCTCAGCAGCTAAGTAAACGATTTGAAAACTGCTAATGACAGGCGATCTTCTATTCGGCTTTAAGGTACAGACATTTGTCGAGACTAAACTCAGGAATTGAGAACATTTGTCGCGGGAAAATGTGTATTTCAAGAAGTGAAATACAAGTAAGATGATTGCGAAGACAGCTGAATGTTTCAAAATTTTTGTTTTCTGACAAAAACCAGCAATTTTACTAGCTGATTATTTGGGTGTGGAAGAAATAACAAAATAAACTTCAGATGATTCGTCTTTCACCAAATGTGATGACCAAGAAAGGCAATTTCTTTTTTTCACATGTAAGAATAACGACAGCAAGAGATGCCGACAGTTTAACAACAGTAAAAAGAGAAACAAGTCAACTGAAAAATCAAGAAACAATCAAACCAGTAACCGGGAAAATAATGAAAAAAGGATAAACATAAGATTGGGCAATTTAAGGGGGCAGATAAGCTAGGTAAAAGTCACCGTAACAGGATGCAGTTTAGCATGTGGATTCCTCTATTCGATCTTTTTACGTAGCCCTGTCGTAACATATCAAAGTTATCTTAAATTTAGAAAAAAATAATTAGAGAAGCTTTAAATCAAAAGGAGTGGACGTGCAATAACGTCTATGTTATAGGGGATACTTTGATAAATGGCAAAAATATAACAGGTGGCAATACCTTACAATAACACACTCACAATTTCGAACTAATCGTCTATTAGGCTTGTAAGGAAGAAATTTTCACCGCTCGCTAAATAGATTTTGAAAGATAGTATGTTGAAAGATAGTATGTCTGTTTAATTAACTTGAGCATACATAGTTAGAAATTGTATAAACTTTAAATAAAGAAAGAAAAAAATGACCTCATTATGATGACTTTAATGTTCTAGACAGTACACCAAGATAAAAACGCATTATTTTCAACCCTGCTCTGTCACAGGGCAAAGGGAAACAGCCTGTCAAAAACTAGCAGAAAACATGCAACTACAATAACTTCTGTTGAAGTTCACAATCAGCCAGAGCTAAGCATTTTTAAATGTTGATTAAATGTGGGAAGCCCAAACAGCATGTAGATCTGGCAGAATGAAGCAGGTGCAAACAATAAGTTCACTGAAAAATAATTAAAAACGTAGAGAAAATTGACAGTGTTTAGGCCTTGTAAGCAGGTACAGCTGTCGATGAGGGCCGGCTGTTTGGAGATGTTTGAATACATAGATACATAGTAACAGTAAACAAACAATAAGAATTAGATAGTGGGAGGGTACAGCAAATCACAAGAGTACTCTAAGGAAACCGTTTCAAAATCACACTCCATTTTACCGCAACTGGGCGGCAGCTGAATCGACAATTTCTCCTCTAATTGGCACAAATCATTAAACTGAAGTTTCGAGAATAGTATTATAAAAATAATACATGTTTATACAAGATAGGCCTTTTCAGTACAATTAAACACTACTGTCTATAAGGGTCCTGTAAAGCAAATTGATACCTACAATCCTTGCCAAACACTTGCGCAAAGCTGAAGCTTTTTTTGAAAAATCCCCCCCCCCTACCCCCCATTACAATGTTGTTCAATTGGGCTGTTTTGATCCTGAAGGTAAAAAATTTCTTCACTGAAAGCTGTATGAAAGTATTGAGAAAATAAATCAACATTGTACGGGGGGAGGGGGTCGAAATTTTTGAAGCGGCAGTGATATTTAGGTAAGGTAGTTTTAGACTTGCTTTGTTTATTTGCATGCTGCAATGGGAAGGCGTTCCAGTTATTTTTGGCAAGGGTTGTAACAAAAGATACCTTTTTTCTTTGATAAATGATAACCGATGATGCGAAGATAATAAATATAACCATACCTGTTCCATAACAGACTTTAGCCACCAGTTTGGACCAATCATGATGAGAGCGCAAAGAATTTTTGTGTGCAGGACACCCAATGCCCAGTCCTGTTTCAAATGAAAATGAAATTACGCTTTTCAAATATTCTAACAGATCTGTGCTACAACACAACAGAATTGGAGATTTTTATCTCACCAAATCAAGTCAAGGTTAACCACCCTTTAACTTTGAGATTTTGACAGAAAATACAGGCACAAATTTAACGCGAGAGTTTTTTCGAGGACCAGACAATTTTTGCTTAGGATCAATGTTCTCATAATTCTTATTATCCGAGGCTCGGGGGCTCATTATGTTGTTCCTATTTCTAAGCTGAATATAATACTACATACTTTAAATGGTTTCTAAGAACGCTAGATTATAGTTTTATAGGACATTATCTTTACGAAGGTTCATTTCCTGACAAAATCGGTCCTGTTTTGTAAACAAGAGAGACAATTTATAAAAACAACTTTTTCTTTTAATTTTTTCATCGGAGGCTGAAATTGCTCTTACACTTTTGTTATTTCTTGGGAAAATCTAGTCTCGGCGTTTTTGTGCTCTTATAAAAAACAAGCGTATTATGAATTATAAACCACTAGCTATACTTTATCGCTTTCTGCTTATTCGTCAATTATTGGCTCCAACATTACAATTGTTAATTTGCTAGCAGGTCACCTAATAAGAGGCAGTTCCCTATTTGTTACTGGTTAACATATAGTCTTAGTCAATCGTTAGATACACTTCCATATCTCAGTGATCCTGTCTACCAGAGAAAGGCGGTTTTAATTAGATCAGACATCGTGGTAAGCTATGGTTTAATAAATCTAAATTGCATTGTAGAATATAACGTGAAAATTGTAGTCAAACAACAAGTCACTATTTTTTCTACAATTGCTTCAACTCATTTTACGCAGGAAGAGTCTGGAACGCTTTCAAATTTCAAATTAACCTTTCAAACAAAATTGCCTTGCAAAATCATGCCCAGTTGCTCAAAACAAACTATATGGGCTAAATCTAATAGGAGAACAAGGACGAAATTTACTACCAATGGTCTTATGTCTGTTTTTGACAAATTGAATTTGATTCTCAATCCATTTTTGAACAACTACATCTCCAAACAAAGTTGTAAAATCAATTTTCCGAGATGGAATCAAACCTATTACTTAAATATATGTGAGGGCTCATTTACCTAACTTACAGCAGAATCAAAGACTTATATTATTTTCCACGATCTCTTTCTTAATCTCTTCGACTTATGGCTCATCAAATTCGTTTTTTTTGTCACAACATGTTATCGAAGATATCATACGTACGTATTTTGGACCAGGCGTAGGGTTAGGGTATTCGTGAATACGATATAGCAGTATAGCAACGATGACGTCATTTTCTGTTTCATTGTCCATATTTCGCCAAATCTTGAACATGTTCAACTGACTTTGCATATTGAGAGGTTTTTAAACACTGTTCCTTCAGATTATGTGGTCGAAATTAAGAAATTATAAAAATAGACCTTTGATGACGTCATACTCCGATACACTATAGACAAAACGGAAGCCGTACCTGCCAGAAGTAAAATAAAGGTGTTTGGTCCATCGGCACTCGTAGTGGTACAATAAACACCAGCTCGAAAATGACACCAAGCAGCAGAGGAACAACTCCAAGCAAAATGGTCGACAACACAATGATTTTTAAAGCCTACGGAGAGGAATTTCAACATGTATCAACATGGAGAGTTGATTTCAATGCTAAAATGAATAAACACCGTAACACAAAATAATAGATGTGAACTATATACAATTTACAGTCACATAACTTGAATTCTAAATCCAATGCTTCTTGCGTCTGTGTTTTTTGCTAGGCCCAACATATGATGTATGTTATACACGATATATAGCACCGTGTATCATCTGACGCTATTCAAGATTCGGCCTTGGTCATTTGTTAATAATGCTTGTAAATGTACTTACTATTTTGAGGCATCTGAGAACTTTGAGAACAAAGAGCGGAAGACCCATTGCAAGCCATAACCCGATGATTACACAGATGCGACAACACAGCCATAAGACATAGACACCAGTAGCAGCTGTATACAGCTCGTGAACATCGGCGCTCCCAAGGAAGTGTGACAATATAAGACGACCAACTGCAACTAAAAAGAAGAGATCGTTGTATCAGAAAATTGTATCTATTCGGAACGTGTTAAAGCTGTATTATTAACAATAGACTACACTAAATTTTCTCTTTGAAGTGAGTGTCTACTTCTAGAGAATTAGGTGCCAACGTTCCTCATCTCGCAACCAGAATTGAGTTTTTGTTTTTCTTAAACCTTTTCAATTTTATTTTCAACACAAACATGATTCAAAATTTTATTTTCAACACTAACATGATTCAAAATACAAAAGCAAGAATACTAATATTATGTTCTAAAAACGAGTGATTTGCAACCGTAAATGTTCTTGTAAGAGAAGATACATCAGAAGATCTTTTGTAGCCCTGCTGCCTTTTAAGATTAAACACAATAAAATCTTTGAGCATTATGATTTTAGCTCACGCTTGCACCAAAGGTTCTTGAAGTGCCAATCAGATGGTCAGGTTGACTTGTTAAAGTGTATATAATGTGATTAATTGCGTGTCATGTGTCTACAGGAGTATCAAGAGTATCAACACTGTGTCGTTTAATTATCAATCACAATGGTAGAAAAACCAATGGCCTACCTGGTAGTGTTAGTCCGACGAAACTTGAAATGATCATTGATGCTGACATTAAGACCAGAAGGCATATTATCTACAAGAGAAGAGGAAGACAATAGGTTTAGCCAATTTTATTATTACAAATCACTTGACTTCAAGACAGTATTACAAAAATGTTAGGCTTAGGCCATGTATCATCTTCGAGTCAAATTCTCTATGGACAGCTGAGATCGAGCAGTTATGATTTTACACACTTTTTTTACAAGAACAGCGTATTTTGGTGAGCCCCAATAATCTTTCTTAATTTTTTTATTTTGAGCCTAAGATTATTCTTAAGCGACATAAAGTAAAACCGGGTTTTATCATAGTTTTACTGACTCCAAGGCCATATATCTCTATTTCAAGGCATATAGCGTGAGACTCACATATGCTTTGCTTTCCAAAAAAAATCAAATAAACAAAAAAATTAATTCTTGGTGAAGCTTGAGCCTTGCATTATTCTTAATTCATTCTCAAATTTCAGTGATTTTCAGCCTGAATATTCTTATAGACTTTATTTTAATAATATAAAAATATGTAGATGTCTTGTTAATGTCAATATTGCATATCTTTATTCTTAATACGCATTTTAATGACATAGTGGACAAAAAGACCCTTACCCTAAATGGGAATTTGCCTGGCTTGATGTACGGTTGTGGCTCGATTTGACCACCAGCATTGCCTTCAAAGAAGGGATTGAATATCAAAAATCAATTTTAAGAAATACAAAGACACCTCTCTGAGAAGTAAAATATTTGAAAAAAGTGCATCTCGTATTAAAACAGAGTCATACTGTTCCACATATATACCACAATTAAGCTTTATTTCCTCTAAAAAAATGCAAGCAGAATTCCAAACATCTCATACAATTTTTTGCCAACGCAAATTGAAAAATTTATCTTCCACTTAAAAAAACGAACTGCAATGTAGAAACGGTACAAATAGGTTATAAACATATCAGTGGCTTAAAAAAATGGGACATGCTCGGTCTTACTCGGAGTTTCATATTTGAGCACACCTCAGACAGACTTTAATGAGTTCACAATTATAACTTCAGGCAATAGAAACTTATATTGAGGCAGCAGCAGTTAGAAAATCATTTATACAAACGATGTAAAAATCATTTTCTGCCAATTGATACCTGGGTTATTTTGAGCGTTTGCATTCTGAGCACCGGCATGGTTTACATTGTTGTTTCTGTTCTGATGATGTATCTGCATAAACAATATCGGTATCGTTCATTTTTATTATAAGCAATTTAATGATATAAGTGGGTGGGTTAAGCCATCTGCCAATCATTATTAGCCAATCAACAAGCGCGTGAGTGAAATCAAATTCACTGATTGGTTAATTTTCGATAAAAGATGGAACTGCGTATGATCGCCATAGAGAACATATATTCGTGGGTTTAGCTACAAGTACCAGAATGCATTGCGCGCTCACTGGTGTATGACGTCATACGGTTAAAGGTCTAATACATTTTGCTCTTTCAGCCCCCCCCCCCCCCAACCTACTTAATCGAGCAGTGCTCCTCATTGGTAGACTCAACTAGCACGATGCTTTTTGACTTATAATTTCTATCTATATGAAGTGTGAATTTGATTTGAGGAATTAAAAAAAATTATATTGGGGGAATTTGGCTGTTTTTTCACAGTGGTCAAGGTCAACATTAAAGGAATCTTTTGATGCACTTAACTCAGGTTCATCTCATAATCTTTTTCAAGAATCCTTGTTAAGCTACTGTCTTTACCTCTTATATTCATAATAAGTATGTTCTTTTTTATTTTTCTATGTACAAAAGTTCAGTCGTGTTTTACGTGACTTTCACTATGACGTTATTTTTGAATACTCTTGTCATTATGTCTTGAATAATTATCACGTCATTTCTCTTTTTGGACATCTTTTTTTAAAAAGTGATACAAATAACCTCTGCAATGTCTATGGTGATTTTTGTCAACATAGACCAAGGAACAACGATTTTAGAGTTGGGGGGGGGGGGGGGCTGAATGAGCCCCTCCTTAGTCTTCTAGCAGCTTAAAAAGCCCAGTCTGGATAGGGTTGAGGCAACATCAAAAATACGAATCTCTCTATAAAGGTTTAACTTAGGCAATAACCTTGAATTTCTTAGTGCGTGACAAAAAACTATTATAGAATACATACCATGGCAGGGTCTACTCCATCTAAGGGGACATCTCCGAGCAGATATGACCGCAAGTCCCTACCAAAGTAAAGTATTCAACGCTTCAAAAATAAAATTCATGCCACGTCGCTATAAAAAGCGTAAATAAACAGAATACTGATCCGTTTACTTCGCAAAGGAAAGAATCTATCTGCATTAGGTCTCCTTGCGTAGCAACTAAAAACTCACTTGCTCCTACTGACATTTTTGAACAAAGTTCTTGATACAAAATGTTGGTTTTAAGGACCATCCATTAAAGACAGAAGTGTTAAGGCAAACAGCAAAATTCATATTGGGTGACCTATGTTCACTGTCCAACCTCAACCGCCCACCTAGTTCAAAGCTGGAGCGTATACCTTCAATATTGAACTGGCTGATACGTCAACATTGAACTGGAGGAGGATAACAACATTAAACTGGGGGGGGGGGGGGGAGGGATATCAAAATTGAACTGCACCGCCTATCTAGTATTGCATTGCCACTGATAATTCTTGTAATTCTTCTTCTATCAAAAATGTATATTCGATTAAAAGATTTAGTTAAGCACAATGCTATAATTTTTCACTGGCTTGTAAGGGATGGTTGTTTAGAGAACCATTCACCGATACGATGACATTGCATTGAACGCCGAATAACGCTCGCCGTATGCTAATTAATCTCGCTACCTACCAAATGCAACCACAACTCCATGAATTAACTACTAGTTTTAATAACAGAACCTGTAATTGAACATTAACGTACAGCAAATAGGCAATCGTAACCAGCCACAGGCGGACAATGTTCTTGATCCATTGCCTTGTGTGTGCTTCTTCAAGAAGGGCTGGGAGGACAACTTGTAGCAACAAAAGCTCAAGAGGCAGCTCGCTAACTGGAATGTCACTGAAAAATAACAAAAATTTGACATCTAGTTGCAATAAAAGCGAAGATGGTTATTTAATGCATTTAGAATCCACACCCTACAAATTTTATTTATAAGAACCAGTAACTTTAAGTTCAGGCTGACTTTTCTTAATTCGTTCGAAAATCTGAGGCCGGATTGTTCTTAAAGGCATTCTGTCCCCTTCGTGATGCTCAGGGATATTACACTATTGTAGTTCTTCATTCTGATTGCTTATTTGTGCATTGAATCAATGATGCATGAATATCGTGGCCATGAAAAGAGATTCTGAGAACACTGTGGCATATACTGCCTTTAATTTGTTCTTAAATTAAGAGGGTGTAAGCAGTGCAATTGCTAGCTTTTTCGCTCTAGGGAGGTGTTCTGGCCTTATATGCCAACAAAATGAGCAAGACATCCCTTATTTGCTGGCAAGTTTGAAAATTCACCGAGAAAGCACCCACAAATGGCTAAAAATCCTCATTTTTGAGATTAAATGTTGTTCAAAATTGCATCTTAGAAGCTGAGCCTCATCTTGTTCTTAATTTGTTCGTAACTTTGAGGCTCGGTTCTAATAAAAATGTTCTTATAAAAAGAGAGTGCATAGCGGATAAAAAACCAAAAACTTAGTTATCATAAATTCACAGGATTCGAATTTCTTTGCGAATAACTCATTGTAAAATCAAGCAAACAAAGATGCTTTCTACATGTGTTAGGACTGCGAATCTACAGCTGTAAAAAGTGAAGAGAAAAAAACGGCAACTTCACAGGTGATGGCAAACAGATTAAAAAGCCGACTCCCTGAAACTCTTATCTGGAATTCTTACACACACAATTAAGTCATGCCAAGAAATTAGAAGTTTCAACATTAAGCAGCTGATAAATGAGCAATAGAATGTTCCAGCTACGTAATTATTCAGGCACACTTGCGATTCCCGCTAATTTTAGTGTTCTGTTTCCTGACCAAAAACAGGAAGGCTTAAAATTACTCAGAGCAAATTGAATTCGTCAAAGGGATCTGGCGGCCATCTGCGCTAAAGACCACTGGTAAACATCCAATCCATTATGTGAAAAACTGGCGTACATAAAATACTGTTATATCCAATTTACAATTATATTTTCTTTAATCATATGAGACGACCTCCAACATCATAATCAAATCATACGATTTGTCAATACATCATGCTTATCGCTCAAATATTAGTCATCGAGCTTAAGAAAAGAGACCAAATCTTAGACAAATATAGAAAATTGATTCCAGAACTCAAAACGTCACTAGCTAACCGCGATATATTATGTGTCAAAATGATGCTACCACGAAACCTGGCATAAACATTGAGAAGGCAGTACACATAGTTTTATGCAGTACTTAAGTTTATCGTTCAAAGCAGTTCTTTCTATTTATCTTGAATTTTTACTGAATATGATAGGACCCATGTCCCTCAAAGTCATATGAAATTTTTTTCTCATCGGGAACATCATTTCTCTAGAAAAACTTGATGGGCGTTGTTTTGCAGCAGCTATAATCTGTCAATTCTGCTTATATGCCCAGATCACGTTAGAAATTTCACCCAGACTACATTACAAACTTTTCATTTCCTTTTTTATCACTTCTATTCCACTTCACGTTCAAGCTACAATCGCTTTGATGTTAACTTCTTTTTAATGATGATAATAAGTCGTATATAATGAGATGGTAAATATCAGTTGAAAAAACAAAAGAGCTGCATTAGGAATTGAGTTGCATCACTGCACACAAACAAAAATAAAATATACCTTGTAAGTACGTAATTAAAAGGCAGAAAATCGGGGAAAAGTCCTCGAATGAGCTGCACAGGAACCCATAGTTTAATTAGAATGGCAGTTCCGAACACCACCTGTAATAAAAAGAAAGTTAATAGGGGTATGTACATCCGATTGCATAACTATTGAATGTTTGTCATCGGTGTCAAGTCTAAAACTTTGCCCAACACAATGAAAAGACGGGTAAAAACAAAATTTAAATGACTTAATACAGCTCGCAAAGTTTCATTTCTGCAAGGATAACTTGAAGATTATTAAGTCTCTCCTCCTAAGTTGAGATCCATTCCCCTACGCTTGAGTTAAAAAGCTTCGAGCTTGAAGATAAGAACGACATTACGATGTCACCACTTACTACGCCCTGTGACTAAGCTTAAAAACTTAAGATTGAGGATGGCTGGGAAGTCAGGATTCACTGGCAAAGTCACGCCAAATGCATTTGTCTTAGCGACGATGATTGGTCCGGAAAAACCATTAAACTCGTTTTCTTGAACAAAAGGATTGAGCTTTCATCACCCTCAACAGGTGTATCTTGTTACAAAACATCATCTAGAATCAACACTTGCTTGAAAAAACAATTAAGAATTGTGGTGCGATTAAGGTCATGTGCTTTTTATCACCCTAAACAAACAAGGCCTGCACCTCTTTGGTTTTTCGAAGAAGATATACTCCATGTGAAATAAAACCACGATGGTGAAAATAAACAAAGAAGGAAAACTGCAAACTGGAATGGATCATGGTTGAAAACCTAAATCTATCAAACTAGGACCTTGGGAATAATGTTCTAGCATCTTTGTGTCACTAACAAAGTACAAGTTAGATACGCAGAAAGATTGAATAGGAAAGGACGAAAATGCAAAGGAAGCGAACAACCTTGTTATTATTGTCACAGTTACTTTTCAAGCAATGGCTTCTGCGAAAAATATTGGGAAAGGGGAAAATACAAAAAACAGCACACTTGGAACCAGAGTCTCTTTTACATCCATTTGAAAAAGACAGTCATTTGCTACGAGGCTACAAGCAAGCAAATAAGTGAAAGTCAAACACGCAGAAGACGGAGGCCATTTTACGTGCTACATCGTAGAGTAAAGCCCTGGTCCAACATGGTGTTGGGCGAAATGTTGGATCGCTTGACCACCTTGTTGGGTCACCAAACATCGTAAATTTCGATTTTACACTAAATTTGACTGGGGTCAAAAATGTTGGCGGCCGACGTCCAATAATTCTATTGTTTTGAAGTGTTAAATGAATTTTTGGATCGTTTGACCATCTCAGCCAGCATTGTTGGCTCTGCGCACACGCAGTTGGTTAAAGAGCGCCAAATTCAATCATCGCATCGTTGTTGTTTTCTTGGGCTGGTTTCGTTCGTTTCAACAATCGCGTTTGCTTACAATCAGTTACACTTTAATTATGGAAAATATAACGAAATATAACGAATTCTGTGTGAAAGAAGAGGCATCAAGCGTCAATGAAAAGCCAGTAGCACAGAGGAGCTACAATAAAGCGCAGGGGGGAGAATTTAGGCCACGGCTTTGATAGGGGATGCGACGCTCGTCCTTAAAGACCGCGATGACAGTTAAAATATCTGAAGAGAAAATAAAAAGAGAAGGTAGTGTTTGCCGTGCGTTTTTTCGGATCGAAATGTCGTGAAACTGTGCAGCCTTCAGCGCGAACTTCTACCCAGTCCTTTTTCGATCTGCGAGTGAAAATGTTGGGTGAAATTTTGGATAAAATGTTGGATTGTTTGACCACCATTGTTGGGTCACATTCCAACATAAAAGAAAAATGTTGGGCGAAATGTTGGGTGAAATGTTGGATCGTTTGACCAGGGTTTTTTAAAAAAATAAAATTACAGTTGGCAAGGTCAGTTTTTTAAAATAAAATTACAGTTAGCAGAACTTTCTAGGTTACGGTTAGGTTGCCGGCACCAAAAGATTTGCAAACCCTGCATGAGTGCAGTCGGGATAAGCCAAAAGTGAGTCGAACATCTTACATCAAAGGATTCGGCTTCCGCTGATTTCACACAGCTCATACAGGTAGGACAGAAATAATCGTGTTTGGCGGACCTTGGCTGTTGTTTATCGTAGATATCATCTTACTTATCTGTTGGTTAGGATGCGTTTGAAAAAAATTGAACGATTAGCAAAACACGAGCGAACAAGTGACTTTAAATTTCTTACTATTTTAACTTCTCTGCTTATTAATGAATGGGGAAAATATTTGCTTTCCAATATTACTGGTCAACAGAAATGGAGATGAATCGCTTAATCAAAAACTGATCGAGGTAACGACATTTGGTAAAATTCACTCACTAGTGACAAAGCAAATCTCCGTACATGTCGGTAAACAGGCAAATGGATCATCTACAAAAAAGAGACTTTATAATCAAAGAAAGAAATCAAAGAGACAGTAATTAAATGACAGACAGTAATCAAATGTAGAGGGCAGGGCAACTAAGGAAATGAAAGAAACCTCTCAAGGTAGCAATGAGTTCAGAGAAACGTCTGAATATGTGTCACTGCCACTTTTCGAAATTGAATAGAAAGTTTTAAAACCGGATGGGGCTATGTTTCGGGGAAAGATTGGGGTAAAGTTCTATACTGCCAAATTATGTATTGCTCCCAAAATAGAAAACTGCCTTTATCCATAGCATTTGATATTGACAAATTTTAAAATCAACTGCTTTAGCTGAGAAAATGTGAATAAAATCATTGATGCTTTTATAAATAGTAGATATGAAAACTGTAACTTTGATTCGTGTAAAATCCCAACAAATAACGCAATATGGACACATTTTCAAATATTTGCTTATCTCTTGGGTGATGCATCGTTGGTGTGTTTCCAAGCTAACAATGTTTCAAACTATGGTAAGGAATAAAACGCAATAATTCTAAGATGCTTTGTATGTTTGAATGGAGCACCTCTTGCATTGGGTGAAAATCTGGGTCGTTGATATTCCGAAGGAACCAGAGGACGCCTTTCCTCAAAACCTGAAATTTTTAAGGAAATATCACGTGAATGTTGCTGCTAAAACAACATAAAAGACAGAACAATCTTGAAATAATTCGATAGCCTACGGCACTTAAACACAAAAAAATCCTTCCTTTGGCAGTTAAATGAAAACGTATTCTGACATTTGACAAATATTATGTATCTACCAGTAAATCTGATTGGGCAAAATCAGAACTTGTTGATTGGTCCACATTGTTTTATGTTTCGTTTAGCGCATCTGATTCACAACTAGATTTGTGGTATTTATCAAATGTCAAAAATCGATATCCCTGAAGGATCTAGAAACAGCGATTAGCTTTTTCAAACTTTAAAGACCCAGACCAGAAGACATGGCTATGAAGACTGTTAAACAAATCTGCATACAGCAAGATGCAGTGAACATAACAACCTCTGAACCCTAACTCTATGGCTGAATACAATACGTGAAATATGACGTCATCTTAGACTAACATGGTTTCCAGAAGGAAAGCTTTTTCAAACAAAAACGAATAACGGGCAGTGAATCAGCAAATAAAATCACGGAAAGCCCAAAATCAGGGAATCACATTAAAAATGCATTCTTTTGACCAGCAAATTATCCATTGCTAAGACCAAGGAAGTGACAGACCAAAGTTGGCTTCCCAATAGCAAAAATATTAGCCCTTCTTTAAAGTTGATAATACAGTCACTCAAATACAGTTGCTTTATTGTAATTAGTAAAAAATTGTTTACAGTTGGTACAATTGATATCAATTAACTAATTAAAGCTAGCATTTAAATTCTACTTTCAAAAAATACAAAAGAACAAAAACTTCAAATCCGAGGTTCTCAAATCTTTGTCTGCTGATTCTTTTTTTGTAATTCTTTTGAATATTGTTGCCGGGCTTGGATTTTTAACAGTATTAGCTTTAATGTTTTAAAGTACAGAGTCTTTGTTCACAAGAGGAACATTTGCAAATCTGCTTGCGTTTGTTTTAGACAGAAAGGGAACAAGAACTCCGACAGCTTTCAATGGATTTTTCTTGAGAAAACTAATAAGGAAAGCTGGCAGTAAACAATCTAAATATTCAAATAAATATCATCTAGGATTTGAAGCCGCACCTTATCAGACCGAACCATCTACTCTTTCTTGTTTCATATTAATTAGAAGATGATGGGGCACCCAGCCACGTGAACTTAAAAAGCAGCCGGAAATTACTGGAAGCAAATCATAATTTCATCATTTGCGCGCATCTGCTGTTCTTTTTACTTTCATTCATTTTGCCAACTTAAAAAGTGCAAATATAAAGAATGATTATTCTTGATACAATTATAATAAACTATGGCAGCATGTTTACTGGTTGCCAATGGCTTATTTAAGCTTCAGTCAGAAATTTGTCAAGGTAAGCAAAGCCTTGAAGTCAGCCAAGATTCAAACTCGCAAATGAACATTGCACAGCTGCAGTAGCTATTCAGTATAATCTATTCAGAATGGCTTTAGCTAATTACCAATATACACATGCAATAACAATCAATTCTTTCACCTACATAAGACATACAACAACAAAAATTTTAAAAAGCTACCTCACGGAGAAGTATGACAAATGATGCAAAATAGAACACGTAAAGCATGCCGACCAGCCAATGCAGAAAGGTAGCAGTACCTGAAATGTAACAAGAACCGCGTCATATCAACAAAAGATTCTCAGTCCTTCAGAATTCCTATAGGGTAAGAAAGCAATGAAGGGTTTCCAAGAACCAGCTCATGTATTGGGTATAGCTTAGCGATCAAACCCTTTTTTCTCTTGCCCCAAACTTTTCAATCGAAATCCGTATCTGTTCTGTATTTTACCCGGAGATAGTACAGATAGGCTTTTTATAGACGGTGCTGGTTTTATAAATCGCAACAAACTGATTCCTGCTCAAAATACTTTTCTTGCTCGCATAAATGTTTTAAGGACGCTGTGAAGGTGCATTTATCAAGTAAATTAAATCAAGATGGCCTCGTATTGGGTCAGTCTATCAGCATGTGTGTATTTCAAATGTTTATTTCAAATAATACGATTTGGATATTTGCTAGACTAAATTTGTCTCTTCTTAAAAACTCAGTCATAGCACTTTAATTTCAGAGCAAACAGAGCAGTCAAATTGAATTGAGTTTGGTGGCGTGTTGCTTCTCATTGCAAGTTGCAACAAACCGGGATAAATTCCCAAGTTTCAAAACAAAACGACCTTTTTCAAATACAGGTACACCATATCGGAAAAGTCAAAGCATTTAATTGTCAAAACAAACCTATTCGAGCCCCCTAGTTTGTAAATTAAATTAAAAAATATCAGGTTAACAGAATTGATCATTGTAACCGATTGACAATATTTTTGGCTCGAAATACGTAGGGTGCATAGTGGGGAAATCCTTCATTAGTCAACTTTTGACTTCATTTGCGTGGAGAGTCAGTCCTTTTTCTTTTTTGTGCACAGTGTTGGGAATATTCAGAGAATATGTTCTCTATACATTCAATTTCCAGGATTTCTTTGGATCAGATACACAACATCTTTAGAAGGTTGTGACAAAAAAAGCAAAATGCAGATGAAAAACATAACTGCTTATGACTTTTGAAATCAGTTGGTACAAAATAACGATGATTTTTGTCATCATCTCAAAATGGCATCTGCGCAAAAAACACCGTAAAGATAAAACATAACATGTGTCATAGATAGGGTTATTTAATACCAACAATGAAAATTATAGAAAGTACAAAATTAGAAAATGGCATACCGGGAGCATGGCTGAAGCTTACTTGTCTGTCTTTCAACGAAACAGCAAAGAGTGGCTGTGAAGAAATATTCGAGTAATAAATTATACAATCAAGTTATTTGTAGCAGTAGATTTTGATAGCCCCATTAAATGTGAAACACGAAGTTGCCACTTTGATCCGCTATGTTATACACATCAAAGCTTGAAAATGGCTTTGAAAAAAGCAAACATTTGACAACATATTTGCTAAAAGCTTTTTCGTGTGACACTCCTCAAAACATAAAACATCAGAATAAGGGTCCGAAAGTTTTTCATCGTGTTCTTTCGGGGCTTACTGATAAATAGTACTTAAGATCCAAGGAGTATCTAACGCATAAATAGCAAAGAAATGAATGAAATAAACATCATGCAGTATATTCTTATAAAATGGCAAAATACATTTGAAACATATACGTCTTTGCAAAATCATGCACACGAGATAAATTAGATAATAATGAGACAAAAGCCAAAAATCGAATAATACGAACAGATCAATTATAGATTAATCTGGTTTAAGTTACAAAAAAAATACTTACGAGGGTACAAATATCAATCCACCACCCACATATCAACGGGAAGATGCCAACTTCAACAACCATTATTAGCACAACCTTTTTTCATCAAAACAAATTTAAAATGAAAAGATTGTAGTCGAAAAGAAATAAATTCATGAACAAGGAATTGTTATTTTTCAAACATGTAAAAAGGTTCTGAGAGAAATCAATTTTGAGATCAGAAAAATCCTTGTGCGATTGAAAAATTCAAATATATGGCGGTTATAAGAACATTGCACGTGAATTGAGAATCTTTATAAAACACTTCCAAAGAAACATTTTGAGGAACTAAATGCGAGAAAATAAAAAATGAATCGGTTTAGAAAAGTATCTTTGGTCTTTTTTCTACACAAGGTATTAAATCACACCGTTAAAAAGACCTATTTTAATTGAATCTTGAAAAACTAGTACATCTAACTCAACCAGATTTATCTTGAAGCCAATGAATGATTATTTTTCCTCTTAGATATTGGAATATCGTGGACTTTTTAGCCCAAGCTCTCCCAATTCTAAGCTGTAGCCTACATCGCAGTCGTTCGTAGACCATACAGTAGACGTTTGGTATTTTGTGCAAATGACATCATACTAATTCGCCCCTTTATGATGACGTTACTGCGAAAGATTATACATCATCTCGACAAAAGTACAGGATTTTCTGAAAATGCTGTCTTATTACTTCCTTCCTTCATAATGGTTTGTCCCTGAAAAAGCATATACCATCTTCAAAGGAAGTTTAGAACTTTGTGTTGATGATGTCATGCTACTTCCTACCTTTATGATGATGTAGCCTTGGAAAAATATACCATACACCATATTTAAAGGAGGTTCAGTACTTTGTGCGAATGATGTCAAGCTACTTCCTACCGTTATGATTATGTAGCCTTGAAAAAGCATACATCATCTTGAAAGGTATAAAGTTTATTGCATTGCGTAATAGATCTCATGACATTCCCTACCTTTATGACGACGTAACACATTCCAAGAATTCGTCTGATCCTTAAAGAAAGATAGGGACAATATGTAGGTAAAGAAAACAAAGATTTCAATATTTGCAAAAACAGCATTAAAAATGTTACTGTTTAATGATTATTAAGAAGATATTTCTTCTCAAAAAACTTTGGACGAGAATTTGAGTTCGAGAACTTTCGATTATCGTAGTAAGCAAAATTGACAACTAGTGAAAACAACAGCCTTTGGATATGTGCAGAAAACGTTAGTAAAGATGACGTGAAAATACTTGAAAATATGTTTTATGGATTGCATCTTTGGAGGATGCCCAAAGGAGCGCTTTACGGAGCGGCATTATTCAAAGCCAGCTATTCTGAAAAAGGACTTTTTCTCAACATGAGTCCACAAAAACGACTTTTTCGCAACATGAATCTTCGATATTGCTGTCTTACCTTATGAATGGCTAGAATGTCCACTCACTATGATTTTTACCATTCCATATTGTTTTGAAAATGCTGCCCGTCATGTTTATTTTTCACACAATCTAATGACTTAATCGTCACCCTTTTTTATGTTCCAAGTGAAGGCATTGCGAATGGAACTTACATTATTATTACAAATGCTTGGCTGTATGCCTTTTGTAACCAAGCATTACAGACCAGCTGCTCCAAATACTCGCCGATCTGCTCAAAACCACTAAAACAACTAGGAGAATAGAGGGATATGAAAACATTGCTTACCTTTTCATGTTCAATAAACCTGCGATTGACTGCATAAAAAGTTAAGGAAAAAATAGAAACAACGATTGCTTAGTCAGGTTCGAGAGTCTTCCATCGGGTGCATAGAATGAAACGACGTGACAGTCACAAGAAAGAAGCGGCGTGGCTAGGAAAAAATGCTTTTCAAATACTGGAATTTGACATTTATTGCCTAATGTGAAAAGTAAAAATCTTTTCTCGGGACAAAGCTGTTCTCAAGACATACCAATAGTTGCTCCAAAATAAAACAAAGGATCAAATTTCAACACCTAAAATTTAGGAAAGATTGACAGGTCAGGCTTTGGTAGAATCAAATCAAATAGAACAAAACAAGACTGAATTAAATATTATTGGAAATGAATAAAAGTTGTCTGTAAAAATCAAGATAAGGATACATGAAGAACCAACAAAGAAACGGCTTCAGCAAAATAACCAACCAGGCAGGTGAGCAGATACAAAAATTCCGATCTTGTCTGCTAAAAACAACAAATCCTTAAATAGCTCATTAACATTGTTAAAATATTTCAGAGTAAAAAGATGTCTTCTAAATAAGAGGATGCTCATACAATAGGATATTCTTCACATATGGATATTTCGAGGTTAAGGGAATAAAGGGGACATGACGTCAAAACAAGGGTATATACCAGGATGCAGTTGAAGTTTAAAGACATGGTTGAAATAAAAGTTCGAGGATGCTAAGAAAATAATGTAAAAGGGTAATACTTTATTTGGGTCGTCGTAATACTTTAAAGCTTTAGATTTTGAGGCCATTGCAACTCTAACGAAGCTAAATTACTAACAAATTTGCCATTGCGTTTATCTACAAACATCGATAATACATCAAAACATTGTACCTTTGTCCAAATTCTCCTATAAAAAATAGTATAATTTTCTAATTGCAGTAAAATAGGTAAACACACCTCAACATCCAATGAGATCGCCCTCAATGTAAACTGACCGATATGATATGGGCAGAATGCTGAAAAATATTGTATACATATAACCTCGAAATCCAGATAAAGGGCAATAGCAAAAATGGCTGTCAGGAGTTAATGTCTTTACTCAAAATAAATAGAGTATTCTCTGAAAACAAAAGGTCGAAACAACTTAAACTTTTATAGAGGGCTAAACTCAAGTAAGATTTTCACCAGTCAAAATATCTGCTCTTGACTTATTTACGATAAAACTGATAAAAAATTTAAAAATTATGTTTCATCGTGTAAACCATTTCCTTACTTACCGTTATTATTTTGTTATTTTCCTTGCAACTATAATCGAACCTAAGACTTATTGCTAGCACTGCATTTATTCGATTAGGCACTTCTTGGAGAATGCTTCTTGTAGCACCAGCAAATTTCAAACAAGTTAAATTTATGCTGAATTTCATCCTTCTTTATTTTTCTTTTAGCATTAATGCAAGATAATGTAGTTATAGTATACTAAAGACAATATCAAAACTTCTTGCACAGCTTATTTTACTTTCTTTTTCTAAAATTATTTTATCTAAGCAGTAGCCTCTGTATCATTCGATCTAAATGGCTATCCCCAAGAAGTGACCTACACAAATTCTAGTACAGCCTCTAGCACTTCTATATAATAGTGAAGTTTAATGGGTAGCCATGCCTGTCATGCTCCCTATGGTATCATCATTGTCACTATGTTGTTGTCAATCAACTCGCACAGTTTTAGATTGTGCATAAAAAATTTGATTAGGTCCCCTTCTTGCATAAGCCCCCTCAATAGCATCAAGATTGAATAATCTATTTCCCCCTTCTTATGGCGTCTGGTTTTAAAAAAGCAGGCAATGAGAAAAACTTCATTCAGTCTTTTTCCTTGGAGAAACTTTATTTAGCTTAGTAAAAAAAATTCCATCAAACGAGAGCTTTTTCATCCAGCTTAATACTCTTACAGCTTTGTGAGTAACGAGTCAGCTTTGAGTAACATAAGATGTGTGTCAAATAAGCCTCCTATTAAAAAGGACGCATTTTAAATAAGCTGCCCTTTTGAATAAGCCTCTCCCCTCTCGAAAAGGTCCCCTCTCCTCTTTAGCAGGATAGGATGGTATCATCTCAATATTCAAAATGTACAAGATGCCCAAAAACATTATTTGAACGATTCAATTTTGTTTATGTAGAAAGGTATTTAACAAAAGCATTGCGAAAGATTGAAAATTTTAGCAAAAATTCGAAATGATGGAAAATTGAAGTAAAATATTCCGGATCTAGTTCGTAGAATTTTCTCATTACTAAAGATCGAAATTTTACATGCTTCGAAATTTGAAAAGAAGATCAGGCGCCTGAAAGCTCCAATCCAGGGCTTTAACAAAGCAGGTTTTATTACAAACTTTTGGGTGAGCTTAAAAATCCGCTTTAATGAGAAGAAATTTGAAGTCGGGGTAGCAGAATTATTGGTTCACAGTTTGTGGTTTGCTCTCTTAAACATTACTCTGATATCTAAGTATTCTACACTAAGGTACAAAAATTAACTACCTTTATAAAACACAGTTTAACAAAGTTAAGAGAATTCATCAAGTCCATTTGGTCGATTAAATACCTATAGAAAACAGAATGAAACATGACATACCAAAGATCAAAACAAATGAGGTGTTGAAAGATATGATCCAAAAGACGTGCTCCTGAAAGAGAAGGACGTGTAAATGCATGAGTAGAATTTCCTTTGAATTTTAGAAAAAACAGAATTCAGCACGTTTATTTCTGTACTGTATTTATAGACGGATAAAAATCAAATAAAAGATGAATTTTAAGTCATAATGTACTTGAAATTAGACAGTTTAATTGCCATAACCTTTGAAGATAGACAGCAGCAAGATCTGGCTAAGATAAGTAGTGATAGGATTACGAAATGAACGTAATTTGGCTACTTACCAAGAAAACAAGAGATCCATCCAGGCCTAAAAACTGTGAAAATAAAAATGTTCTGAGAGTGCATAACAACATATGTCATAAAGGACGTCTTTTTTACTAAGACGTTTTGAACTCTATCATACCCAAACAATAAACAGGTTATTGAAGCAAATTCTTCTTTGGAGGTATTTAGACTTGTACCTTGATATTATTTTCTAACAAAAGCTTGCTTATTATCTAAAATTTCTATGTTTGGACAAAAAGGTACTATAATTAAATTTTGAAATTGTTTCTGTCATTGCAGAAATGCGTAATTAAAATCAATGCATTGACTCTGAATAGAAACCATCAAATGTAACACAATTAACAACAAATTGGTGCTTCTTCTTTCCATATGTCTTTCGAGACTCAGGCTGAGTTGGTTTTGACTAAATTTCACAAAAGCTAAATTAGACATTTTAAGCCAAAATTTAAATTTCTAATCAGCCAAAAGAGTAAAACTGTCAAGATTTTAAGCATCCAGTTTTTGCAGGATGTGAAAAAATAAATGCATGGTTTCAGAGACCTATAAACAACGAGGCGAAAAATTTCGAGATGACTGCTGGAAGTGTACGATTAGTAGTTATTACAAAGACAATGTCGAGCAGATCGACTTCGATTTAAAACGAGCAAGTTAGGAAACTGGTGAATTGGTTATGAAAAGGCCCTGATGTAATTGGCACACTGCAAAACTTTTCAAAACTTGATGCAATTCTCAATTATCAAAGAATCAGCAAAGCCCAGACAGGCGAATTACCTCATTACAGAAAAAAAGGAATCGTTAATGCTTGACTACTAAACTCATTTGCAATACATACACGCTCCCAAGTGAGATCTTCTGCAGCCCTTTCCCATTCCAAATTCCAGTCTATGAACAAAGGATCATAGGTAATTTTCATTGGAAGACATTACACGAAAAATTATAGAAAATCTCACAAATACATAGAGAGAGCGACAAATCAATTTTTAGAAAATGGATAAAAATCGTATCGTTCCCTTATGCATAAGGATATTTTCATGATCCTCGCTAGTACTGTAAATCCTCGAAATTGCACACTGGGAGCTCGTCAATTAATGAATTTTTAGATAGAGCTTATAAGGAGGGGCCTTATAAAATCATCTATATGTTCGTTTCGAAGTTTTTCATGATTTTCAAGTTCATTTCAGTTGAAATTTCATTTTATATTTTTTTCTGAGATGTCATAGCAAAGGAGCATGAGGATGGGGACTAATACAAAAATTTTACTATCAGGGTGAGGCGTATTCGAGTGATGCTTATAAGAAGAGAACCAATTCGAGGAATTACGGTTTTTAACGATTTAAGGTCTCGTGCTGTCGCCATGCATCCAAATCTTCTCTTAAGGTCCACTTCTAATTTGAAAATTGTCTTCTTCAGAACACGTGCATTCTAACACGCGAGCCATTATTCCATCAAAAAATGTAAAAATATCCTGATTCGAGCGATCGCATGAAATCCAACCTGTAGTGTATTCAAATGAAGAGAAAAAACTCTTATGAATATTTTGGATTTGATGGCAGACTCGCTGGATACTCGTTGATGAAAGCGGAATCCACAAACAACATTCTTAGATTTAACAATAACTGTTATTTTGCGCATGAAAAACCACTGATAAAACAAGTCTCAAGTTTCAGAGTTTGGTAAGCATTGGTCGACACAGCTTTAAAATGTAAAACAAAATGAGAATGTTTACTTGCTGCTAAATTCAATATTCGAAGCAAATCAAGATAATCACACAATATTTTGTCTCCAAACAATTGAATGGAGCTTATTAGCGAAACTTTTTATCCTTAAATAGATTTTCACTATCATCATGACATAATCCAAATAAGTCTTATAATGAAGGGGCAGGGATCCCAGATGGGATTTACTACAAAAGAAGGCCAGACGGGTGCGCAACTCAGCCCAAAATGCTCATAACAAGGCCAAAAAAATTGCTCAAAAATAGTTTGTATTTGTATTTGTATTTGTTGCTACCTAGCATCCGAAGGTAGTTTTTAAGGCACTGAGAACCTTATGCTTATCGAGCAGTGTCCTGGTCTTTCCTCTTGATGTGACCACACCTCGTGATTCCTACGCCTGGAATTACAGAGAGCTGGCGACTCTCCTCACTCTGGGTGAAAGTTTGGTCATGCCAGGGACCCGAACCACGGACCCTTGTGTCTGTAGTCAGCGCCTCTAACAACTGAGCCATCCTCGCACCTGTTGCGCAGGCGCTGTTTATATTTCTACGCAAGCCCCTTTAAAAAATGTCTAATAAAACTCTAATAAGAAACTTACTTCTTCTTCAAAAATCCTTTGCTAATACATTAGGCGACAATATTTGACATTTGGGTTAAAATCTGAAGTAAACTACAAATTACCCCATTAATGTAATAATAACTCTTTAAATCCCTGTGAAGGAGTCTTACCAGGGTTATCTTCTGCCGGGGCTGGCTGGTCGACTTCCGGTTCCTCGTCTTCTACTTCTTCTTCTTCTTCTTCTTCTTCTTCTTCTTCTAATACCTCTACTTCAACTTCTACGAACATGTTATAATCTGCCTGCACCTCATTCTCAACATCTCTATCCTCTTCTTCTCCATTTTCTATTCCATTTTCTTCTCCATTTCCTTCTCCATTTTCTTCTCCATTTTCTTCTCCATTTTCTTCTCCATCTTCCTCTTCATTATCTTCTCCATTTTCGTTTTCCTCGGCAGCTTGATGATCCGCCATGACTTCGTGCACATTATCTTGATCACCATTATGCGCATGGCCATCTCCCTAGCAGATTTGAAGATGTCCCCTGCTTAGATGTCGGATAATCATACAGGAAGATGTGAATTGTCAGGATGATCATGAAACAGAAGATGTGCAAACTGGCCAGGAAATTACCCTCGCTAACAGTGATGCTGAGAGATAAAATCCCCGGGAGGGGGCACTTGACTAGATAAGTGTCAGGTGTAAGCGAAAACCTTTTTGCAACACAACCCTGTCACATAAAACAATTGCGAAAAGCACACCTTGCCCCATAAAAGTATGCTGAAAATACGGCACAATTCTGGTAAAACTCGTGATATCGTGATCTCGTGATATTTAGCACTAGCAAATGTGACTGAAACATACTCATTCTAAGGAAAATTCTAAAAGCACAGCAAGCTGTTCTCACGTATTTCTTGGTTATAGATTTTCACAATTACGATACCCTGTCCCAGAAATTTATCTAAAAGGGATACCTACCCTGTCTCGCGGCACATCCTGTCAGGGCACAAAACTTTTTACACGTTTTTAGTAACGTCGCCATTTAGAAACAGGAAAATTGATAAGGGTATTCTATAAAAAGGCCGCTTCGCTCCTCATCTTGCACTATTATCCCTTAAAAGGGCAAGAGGGGTGGTTGCCCCGCACTTCCCCTCTCGGGCATCCCTGTTCAGGCTAAATCTGATCAACAGCAGGTATCTGCTTCCAAACATTGCAAAAGATGAGGACCAAAACGCAATCTCTATGTGAAGGCAGGCCCGTAGCCAAGGGGTAGTTATTTGTCTCTAATTTTTTTAGTGGAGCTTCCAGTGGATTGATATAAAAATTTGCGTCAAACTAATACTGACGGAAGGAGAATTGTTTATTGGGGTCTCTCATTGTCCATGAAGGACTTACGATGGTGCCTAGCGCTCAAAAACTTTCGCTGAACAAAGCAAAAACTTCAGAAGAAAAATTGCTGAAACGTCTATCTGCAACAGGTCTGGGGAATTTGCCACCCCTACCCCACAGGCCTGGCTACGGGCTTGTGCGAAGGGTGATCTAAACGGATAACCTTCTCAATAACATAAACATTTTTCAGTAAAGACACGCTGGCAAATGAACAAGACGGTTTGAAGAGAGGTATACCTGTCCGAAGACACCCGCAAACCAGCCTCTGGCAGCTGCTGGCAGATTCATTTGTCTAACTGGCTCGACTTGGCCCTCCAGCCAATCAGGGCCGCCATGAACAACAATCTGTTCTCTTAACCAAACCAGGACAATAAACGCACACACCGAGCACCCAACAACAAAACATCCTTTGAGACAGTCGGAAAACATGTCATTTCTAGGGAAGAAAAAGAGTCATCAACTAAGGATTTTCTCAAAACTCCATTCCTAAAAAGTTTTTGTTTACAAGGAAAATTCGATGCAAAAGTAACTCAAGTCCCAATCTGAGTTTCCCACTCAATCCCACATGGATAAATCCTCATTCCATATAAAAAATGTTTAGCAAATGTGACATTTAAACCTTTAAAGTATAATATACCGCCGAAAATTGTTGCCAGACGAAAAACTGTTAGTCTTAGCAATTTCATTGGATAAATTAAATTTCTATTTCGACAAAAACTCGGTTCAAAATGTTAAAATAGCCTAATGATAGTGCCGCACTTTTGACCCCACTCCTAGTTCAGTTATTGTAAAAAACAGTTTAATAATTCATTCGGTTCAACAACGGATATGTTTAGGCAGAGACAATTACAATTAAATTAATAGACAACCTGACCCGGGTCCAGCCATCAAAGCTGCTTAAGATATCCGAGGTTGCAGCCTTTCAAGTTGCTTATGAGTTGCTTGACTCTTAACAAACGGAAGGTACCTGCCCTCCATAGTAAGTAAACAATGTTGCCAAGACCATTTCAAACTAGATATTTAAACAATCTCTTCATACGAGCTATGCCATATAATCAGTGAATTCTCTATCATCAACAAAACCTCTGTGCCATAGGCAAACCAGGAAAACAAGAAACAGTAACAATTTAAGAACATTACTAAGAAGTAATTTTTATCAAGCGCCTGGAGCAATCTAAGGCAATACATTTTGTGTCATTGCTTGCAGCTTCTTTTTCTGGCAAGTTAACATCTACCCAACCCCGTACCTAGTTGCCTGCTAGTTGTTGATTATTCTAAAAGTGCTTTTTCAGTCGCATGGTCATCGTGACCCTAAAGCATGTTATAAAAATGGGACGATCATGAAATTAAATTGATGGCATCATTTTCCTTTTCTTTTGAAATGTAAGTTAATTACAGGAAATATAAAATTTTTGTCAATTAGGAGAAAACTATGTCGATTACAGAACTGATTGAAGCGTTGTAACAGAACCGATTATGAATATTGTTAAGAGAAAATGATTAAGATTAAGAAATTCGAGTTAAGGGAACATGACACACCTTTCTAAACAAAATCTTTCCTCTGACCCACAAGTGACCGAAAACATGGCGTCATATTAGTCCTAGTTTTAATGAGTGCTGATTCAAAGAGTCAAAGAACGTTCCTCTCCGTATGTTAATATGCAGCAGGGGTAGGGCCAAATCTAATTAAAAATATATCCATGTTGGGTCAAAGTGACTCCTGTTTTTACATTTTTTATGTATAGATATAGATATAAATACTTTGCAGTAGTTGGTTTTTTGTTGAGTATCGCACATTAAGCGTTATGTGTTCGAGGTAGCTACTTAGAACCCTCCTTTTCTACACATAAAAGCATAAAGCCATTCAACCAATAAAAAGCCGCCAAGCTGATTCGTTATATGGCGGTACAAGTTAAGGCTGATTTCCACTAGGCGAATTCTTTGGCGCTAATCGAATTTTTTCCAGTGTGAGCATGCGCGGTTTCATGTTCTCAAATTTTGCAGCGAAAAAATTCGATTCGCAGAAAGTAGACCACGGTCCTACTCTATCGCTACGAAAATTTATTCGATTCGCGCGAAAGAATTCGTCTAGTGGAAATCAGCCTTAACACTACGTATTGACATTTTAGTAGAAAAACACAACCCTATCATTTAATTAGCGATGAAAAATACTTTTCTCAAAATTCTACATTATCTGGAGTAAATAATCTTCGAAAATTTTCAAAAAAATTGCCAGTTTACTGGGCCATGCAAAGCTCCATTCTAAAAGGAGGAAAATCTATGACACTGAGATCCAAAACTGCAATTTTTTGTCCCCACTTGACATGGAATGCCTCTATAAGCTTTACTGTTTACAACGAGACGGTTCCAAGTTTCACGCTTAATGCCATCATCAAACTTCACCCCTCCCTTTCCTCAATCATTCCTCCCTTCCCTTGCTAAGGCTTTGCTATAGGCTCCCGAGCGTATCCCTAAAATTACCGACTAATCAGGCTCCAGTTGCTCCGTTTAACGTAGATATTTTGTTACTGAATTTGCAAATAAGAAAAATGGCATATGTATAACTCTGGTAGTCTGAAGGTTTGGTTGTCGGTTGATAAAAAGAAAGAACACTTCGCATATTAAGGAATTATCTCTATGTTACCACAGTTTGCCAACAAATAAACGCTTGAAAATAACTTTGGTGTAATACAGTAGATTATTGCAAATCCTCAATGGTAACTTTTAGCATCAGGTTCAGAAATTCAAAGATATAAGGTGAACCGTAAAAGTATTTCATTGCGACAGAATTCTCAACAAAAAAGAAGGAAAGCCTCGTTTCATATTATTGACTGGAAATAAATAAAATTGCGAAACAGGAAGATTGGTTATAGGACATCGCAAGGACTTATGCCAGGCAATGTATCATCCTTAATTTGTGCAGTGAACCCATGCTGTTCTAGGCTAGTAGATTCATGCAATACAGATACAAGAAATTCTTACGTTGATAGGATGTCCAGTGGGAGGGTCAACAGCGAACTGAGAGAACCAGCGAAGAAGCATTTATAGATTCGATCTAGAACAACAAGAAAATATTTCAGATCAGATTAGTTTCCAGACATTTTCAGGATTTTCAATTGAATATGCATTTCTGTTTCTACACACAAATAATGATGATCAACATGATCAAATCTGTACTCAAGAAACTTCTAAAAACGACAAAAGGGGTAAAATATCTGCAAATAAAGTAGAGTTTTGAGGAATGCAAAGTAAATTACTAAAGTTACCATTATATTACTTCGATCGAGAATATGCTGGGATATCCACTTGCATCATAGTTGATTTTTTGGAAACGTTTAAGCTGCACTTTAGTCGATTAAATTACTTCAAAGTTTTGCATAACTTTTACTGCCCTAAAATGTTGCTTACTTTTCATCAACACTAAAAACAATGACTATCGGGTATTCCTACAGTACTTATTCCTAAATAAATAATCTTTTGTTAGTTGTTGATGTTACGGAAAGGCCTGGAGCCAATAGTGAAATCCCTATCAAGGGAAAGAAAAGAGAGTTTCTTAAGAGAGAGAGGAAAGATCCAGCTTGTTAGTTTTAGTTTAAAAAGAGTCTCAGAAGCATGAAGAGGGTAGAGCGCTCCAAATTTTACAAGATCCGAGGGAGGAAGGATGAGTTGTAGTACATATATCGTGAATTTGGCAAAGAGACTTGGAGTGGAAGGAATGGAAGGAATGAGCACTGGAATAGAAGAGTATCTGGCATTACCTAAATGACTCAGGGGACCAGGGATGTGGTAAAATCTGTAAAAAAATTGAGGGATGATGACACATCACTGATGAGAAAGAAGTTGAAGAGACTTTGTGAGGTTGCAGTTGTTGATAAGGTTAATGGCGTTGGATTGGATATTGTCAAGAAGGCACATGGAAGATTTAGGGGCATTAAACCCCAAATATGAGAACAGTAATCAAAATGGAAATTGTTGGAAGTTGTGATGGTGAGAAGAGCCCACATGCTTTAGAGAGGAAGTAAAAATGTCAGAAAATAATTTTCTTTTCCTCAACTTTTCTTCATCCTGGTGGCATGTAAAAAATTGAAAGCATTTTGGTGGCTTTCCCAAAGTGTCAATACAAATGAAAATTGATCAAGGTATCTGCAAAACCATCTTGTCCAAATCTGTGAGCCCAATTTCCACGTTTCTGGAAGTTTGGTTACTAGCATTTTATAAAAATTACATGCAGTGCAATGGATGGAAACAGACATGAACAAATCACAAACACTTACAAGATGTGAGTGGTACAACCCCAAGCCAGGCAATGGCCACCAGAGTATAATGAAACCAATACTGCAAAGCTTTTCCAAGATTTTTGCCAAGACCAGTTACAAATTCTGTCACTGGTAATGTATGTGGCATATCAGGTGCATAAACTATTAAAAAAAGAAAGTAATGCATTACAAAAAGTAGAGCAGACAAACAAATTTTTATAGTTATTTTGTAACACAAAACTTGAAGATAGCACAGTAAAGTGGAAACAGAGCATATTTGAGACATTTTCTCAGAGTATAAATGTCTGATAAGGCCTAAGACTGGTAAGGAAAAGATTCAGATTGAGACATGGATAAAAAAATCACCCAACAAAATAACTGAGCCGCAAACAATTTGAAAACACATCAGTGAACAAAATACAGTAAATCCTTTAGGGAAAAATGGCTTAAAAATGTAAAGCTGAAACTTCATCAGAGAAGAGGGGATGAATTTTAAACATAAATTTCTTAGCAAAACAGAAGTAGAGCAGAAAAACCTTTGCTTTGCTGAGATATTTATGCTGGCAACTAGTAAACAAATGGCATGAAAAATAAAAACCATATTTCAAAGATAATAGATATACTTTGATCTACTAAGTTTGTCTGAATATTTGGGATTAATATCAATGCAAAGAACTATGGGTAAAGCTTATCATTTTGCAATTGTTGACAAAAATTATCACTATCATCATGAGTGTGTTAACACAAGTCTAAAAAGAATGCAGAATACTTTAGAAAAACACTTACTTGGTTTAAAAACAAATTTGTGTTTGCATAATTCACAAATCCTGGAAAAAATAACATAAATAAATCAGAAATTGGAATATGCGTATAACCTTATTTTAAAAATGGTACAAGCAAAGCTTGAATCATTCACACAAACTGAACAATACTAAACATATAAGAAACTGGGTTACTAATAAGTGTGGGTATGTAATAGGATTTATATCAGTTGTTCTACATGAAATTAGAATAAGAGTATTCAAGTCAATGTAAAATTTGCTGAGTACTTTTGTAATAACTTTTTTATCTGAAATCAACTGAAAGCCATGCTCATTAGAAGTGGAGGCAACAATAGATTTACTCCTTGAATATCTAACTGCAAACAATTTCATACTTTCCAACAAAATACATATTTCTAATCATAGAATAGATTATATCAAAGAAGTGCTTACTCTTTCTTGCTGTGACTGAGCCATTGTACCAGGCTGGAAAGAAGAAAGAAACACAATTCATTTCACAAAAATCAAAATCTGTTCGCTTTTCACAAATCCTGGAAAAAAACTACATGAAGATTGAACAAAGGAATATGTTGACAACCTGTTTATTTCTCTTCAAAAATTGTTTAATGATAGATGGGTGTTAAAAGGACTTCTGATGGGAAATCTAGAATGTAGATGTTTCTGAAAAAAATTAGAGGCACATGGAAGAAATGAGGTTCAAACAGTGGGAATGGAACCATAGTATGACAAAATGACTTGGAACAATTTTAGAGATAAAAAGGGCTATCTAACTCTCTCAGCAAAATCTTTGGTATCTACCAAAATCTTGACCATGATATGTTTAAGGAATCTCCTAACATTACATGCTATGAAAAAGTTAGCTTGAGTGCTCCAAAGTGCAAAACTGAGAACGGAAAGAATGATTCATGGTAACAGTTTGAAAATATCTGGAAAGGGTTGGCTTTTTTGGATTATTCAAGATACCAATACACCTTCTACTTTATTCACAAACAAAATTACTGGATAAGTTTGAAGCGTTGACAAGCATTCTTTGCAGCTTAAAACTATACCACAGGGAGATCAAAAATGAGTTCCTTGGTGCACAGAACTCAGTTGGTTTCCAACATAAAGTTAAACCTTGTGTCCTGACGTGGATCTAGCCGAAATGTCCACTGGTTTCAGGATGCTTTACCCCATTACAGCCCTGGGTGTTATTGGTCCATAAAAATTGCTGAAAGTTGCTAATGAAATTAGGTTAGTAAAATGTGATTAATTTGCCCAAACTTTATCTAAAATGTCACAATTTAACTCCATTCAGCATGATCTTGATCCTTTTCTTGCAACTTCAATTCTATTTTTCTTGAATTTTTCCGAAAAAAAATGTCTAGTTCCACAATACTAGACCTCTGATTCTATTTTGCACCCGTATTCCATTTTGTATCATTTTGTACTAAAGTGTCCACACTTTGGAGCTATGGATATCGATATTGAATATGCTTTTCAGCCACTGTTTTCTTTTCACAAAAGGAAACATTTGAGCACCAGTTTTCACAGGTTTTCAGAAGACAATAGCCACCAGTTTCAATATTGGATCATAGATAGCATAATCTAAACTGTCATTTTGAGTGGCGACTGATTTCCTTGATTTTGAATTCCTTGGATACTTTGAGATAAAAGATGAATAAGGAAGCTGGGAACTCTGTCGGAATCTTTGCAACAAGGGAGAGTTGTCCTTACGAAATTAAGAACTTGTGTGGGGGTTCAATTCAGTATGTAAACAGAAGAACTGTTGTCATTCTGGAAGAAATTCAGCAGTTGTTGCAGTTGACATTTTGGATAGAAATTCAAGATTTACAGAGAAACATAGCTTTTAGAATTTGACCGGTTTTTTTAAACCTATGGAACCGGTCTAGATAGGCACCTTATGTTACATGAAAGAACAAATATTTAACCTAAAAAAGTGAAAACTAAAAATTAGAAACTTTATCACTGTCTCTGTTAATACGGGACAGCATAACATTCCAAGTTGGAAGTTTGAAAATTTCAAGGAAAATTCAGAAGCAATGTTTTAAGGTATTGTTTATGTCAGAAAGAAATCTAAAATCAAGATTTAGTGAGTGGACAACTTTGTACATATACAGCTTGACAACATTGTATCAAGTTATCTTGTCTATCCCAGAAGATACAACCTTCTGATGCAAAGACTCTGATGTTGACATTGGTAAAGAAAAAGATGTGCAGAAAACAATATGCAGAAAAACATGATTACAATATGCAGAAAAATTTAAAGATGGAAATCTTGGTTTATGTGCTTTCAAGGTGCTCCAAAACTATAGCTGTGGCAGCTAAGATTAATAAAGGCAAGGCTCAGAGCAACTCAAAAAAGATTTAAGGAAATCTTAAATGAGAAAATAATGCACATTTGAAATCATAAGCAGAATGAAATTACCAACCTGGCCTCTTATGATGAAAATGTAAATAGAGTGGCCCTGAATTTTGAATGAGCTGAGAAGACTTCTAATTTTGCGAGGACAACTATCATCTTAAATGTTTTGTGATCATCAAGATAAATATATCATAAAATTAAAATTTTAATGTGATTCCTATATATGCATTTATTGGTAGAAAAATCCGCATGTAACACTAACATGTAATATTTCTCATCTCACTGCCATATAGCATTATTTGGACATCATATTAAAGTCATCTTTAACAGTTTTCTCTAGCCTCTGGTTGTTCAATCTTCCATTTTCAAAAAGCTTTCATCTTTGTTGTTGAAGCAAATATGACTAAAGGATTGTCCTAGTTGTGTATAAATAGATTGCTTTTGAAAATTTTTATGTCTTGATTTTGAGCAGATTAAAGCTGTTTGATAATATTCACAAGATTTGCTAATCGAAGTCAAATTACATACCATTCTTGGTGAATAAACTTGATACTGCCAGTGCACATGCAAGGATGATAAAGAGGTCTATCTCCAGTTCCTTCAGCTCTGCAAACTCTACAAATATCAGCTAGAAAAAACAGCATTCAGTTAAATATGAATCAGGAAAGATAAAAAGCAAAGACTGGCGAAAACCCTAGAACCATTATCTAAAATTGCTCTGCTGCTATTCTTTTGGTGGGTTACAGCTCTTTTATAAATTTGAAAGAAAACCATGTAAACATAAACATTTACAAATCTACTAACAACAACATTTTTCCAATCATTGAAAGAAAAACAATATAATTTTCAACCAGTTTGCTAGTTCTTTAGGAATAGAATCAGAAACCCAACAATCAAAAAGACTCTGCCAATGCTTTTTTGATGTTTTTTCACAAGAAAATACAGCTGAATGAAACTGTTTTTTATTTTGTGTTCCCATTAATGGATCATTTGATAGTGAGGTCTAAAGTTATTATGAAACAGAGTCATTTTAAGGGGAACAGACAAGTCATTTTAGAACGGAAGCATTTTGAAACAAATTGCTTTTGAATCGAAGTGAAAATAGAGTCCTTTAAAAAAGAATTTGTTCATCTTCATTTTTAAAACAAGCTCAAACATAGGATTTGTGAACAGACAAAAACAGAGTAATGGGAACCCCTCGTTTTCATCTTGACCAAACAATATGGGCCACGATGGAAACAGTTTAAGAAAAAATTGAAATGGAATGTTCGTATTCTCATAGTAATGAAAAATTTCAAGTAGTTTTTGTCTGTTTTCATAAGCTACTTTTATGTTCACATGATTAAAATTTCCATATAGGCTAAAAGTCTTGCTCTCAATCTTAATCCGGGGTCCACATTTTTGTACAAATAAATTTAAAAAATTATTCAAAATGAGGCTGTAAGTTGAATATGTGTATTAATTATCTGAAGCATATAAAAATCCCAAGGGAGATTAGTGGAATTCAATCAAAATTCAAGCTATAACAAAGGATTTGAAGCTTCCATTGAAAAAGGGTGATTTTAAAGTGAGGGCATACATGCACTATGCATATGATCAAAGTTATAAAATGATACCTTAACTTTACAAAGATACTTAGCCTGGTACTTTCAATAGTACATTTCTTCTGTTGAAATTTTATATATTTGTCGTTGATTGTTAAATTGTTCCTAAAATTTGCAATACTTTTACCGCCTTCATGTCACATTTAAAATAGATAAACTATGGGGCATAATGATAAAAATAGGCTTATGAATACTTTCTAATAACTCCTTTGAACCTAAATCTATTTATGTAGATATTTTAGAGGCAGTTTCTGGTCATCCCTAGAAAATTATAATTTCAAATTTTTTCAAATATCATGGTGGTGGCTTTCACTATAAATTTCTATAATATTGACATTGGAGCATAGTGATAAAGGACATTTTTGAAAATTCTCATGGATCTTCCTCTTTTTCTAAATCTATGTTGTGAATGTTTAAAATGAGTTTTCAGTCATTCAAGAATTTTATACTTGTAAAAGTTTTCTTGCTACCAATCATAGCTTTCATTAAACCTCTGAAAACTCTAAACATTTGGGCATAATGATAAGAAAAGCTTATCAATACTGCCTAGGATCTTCCTTCAATCTAAATCGATGTTGATAATACTTTAGATGCAGCTTCCTGCAGTCTCTAATGTTACACCATAGAATAGAAAAACTTATTTTATTACATGGTTACACCTTTATGGTTACACCTTGGTGGCAGATTTCAAAAAAGCCTTTTCCCTTATACAATGTTAACATTGTGCCCCCCCCTCCCCCACTTTAAATCACGTTCAACGGTCGGATAGAGTTATACCTCTGGGGCGCCAAAAAAGTTTGGTGCCTCCTAGCCAATTTCGAGCCACCACGCAACTGTTTTGAGTAACAGTTATTTAGTTTACTTGCACATAAAAATTTTCTGTACCTTCTCCGGGATCGTAACTATCCATTTTGATATGACTCAAGAGATTTCTCACTTGCTTTTCTGTCTCTCTTTAAGTAGCTACTTTTGAGTCTCTCTTATTGACAGCTTCCCTTTCACAAACCAATATTTCTTGACTGGCCACGTCTTTCTGCTTGGGCCTTCCTTTTTCTCGAATCGTCTAGGCCAATATATTGAAAGTTCACTGGAATCAAGACTGACGGGGCAACAACAACAAAGTATAGAGCACGTACTGTTTGCCTACAAAATTTGATACTACAATTTGTTTATTCCATTCTTATCTTTGCGTTGTTTCATCTTTTACCGTCTTGTGATTCCAGCTGTTTAATGTTATGTGAGATTTAAAACCAGTAGGCCGCTCCAACATCAAAGAATAATTATGTCATAACAAGACGAAACGAGGTTAGTGCCGGCCGGGTCGAGGCCGCTATACGAAATTTTCAACGAGAATGGGAAAGGATTGTTTCAAAGCGAAAAAGTAGTTTTGAAATCAACAAATCATAATTACTGTAATTTATCCCCATCTTTACAATTATTCCATTTTTTTTCAGTTCAAAACGATAGTGCAGATACTGTACATTCCCACAATATAATTCAATCAACGTCGCATAATGCATTTTTAAATGTCCTGTGAAACTAGTGCCTTTAACTTCCCTTCCGTAATGCTAAGATTCATTTATTTTGCGTCATACAATACATCGTTTAAAGACAGAAACATTTTCTTTATCCATTCATTTATCTCCATACCACCGAGAGGATAATAATGATTAGAAGTGGATTTTAAACGACGTCAAGAAAAATTGGGATCTTCGCGTCAAAGAGGCTTTAGGGACCTAAGCCTTTCTCTCGTGAAAAGTAGCCATTTTTACACTTTGTTAATATTTTGAAGAGCGACCTTGTTTTTCTTTCTAATCAATAAAACCTTTACTTTTAATAACAAGATTCTTGGCAGTTTTCTGAAACAAAATTAACGCTCAAACAATATGAAAGAAAACAAAGCACAAAATACATTGTGCCAAAAAACACACACAGCATTGACATTCAACAAAGCTTTTCATTTTATATGTACTACACTGAAATTTTATCGGTACTGTTACACAGCAGAGAATAACGCTAAATGAGCTCTTAAAATGAAAATTCTTTTCCAAAAAAGTACAAATTTTTCGGGTGGCAAGCACAAAAAACTCATAAGATCATTTACTGTGAAATGCAAATTCTATTAACAGCACTTTGTCACCCTATATTTACAGAATAACTATGTAACAATTTTCATTCTTTCAGAACAGCTCTTTGATTTTGATCTAATTAGGAAGCTTCAATTTCATTTGTAACTTTGACGAAAATACTTAAGGCCTTCCTCTTTACTAGTATAGTTTTTTATTTATCGAACACCATCGGTCCTTGAAGTACATCTAACAAATAGTAGCTACAGCGGGATGTAACCAGTATTACAAAAGCGATCGGCAAAATACCACCAGTAGCTTTTTAAAAGTTTTCGATAAATATTTGCTTTTGGATGACAAATATGTATCGATTTGCTTATTCGACCTAATTACTTGCAGATATTTTCCTAACCGACAATCTGCTTTTTGATAATCCCACAGCCTTACAAATAATCACATAATTTTCCAAAAAGTAAATAAGCCACCACCAACGACTCCCAGAAGTGGTTAGATCCTCACTAACGCCCAGTATGAATATGCCTCTTTACAAATATCCAATCCCAAATATCAGAAATACTATCCAACATACAAACAGGTGACATTTCGTTTTGATTTTCTATGGTGACATTTTTGGTTGGTTAGAATTTTGTTTTTTCTTTCAATTTTTTTCAAATTTCAGTATACTTTCGACCTGCCGATTGCTATCAGAGCTTCATGAGTCCCCATTATTTTCTGTGGCTTGTGGGCTTCAATAAAAATGGCTATTATAATTCAAACACGGGGTTTAAGACTTCAATGTTTTTACTTTTATATGAAAATTCTTACTTCCGATCATTTAGTACCAGTTTTCATTATTTGGAAAGTAAATTCTTGGTTCATTTACGAGTAATACGTATTAAGAACAAAGAAATCAAACCAACAGACGGTCCAGAATTTAGTGGAAAACTATTTAGAGGTACAGCCATAACGAACTGATTTTTTGAAATGTTAGTCCGTTGCAAAGGATTCGAATGCAATTCCCATACAGTGAGCACATATGCTTCCATCTTGACAACTGTATGGCCGCATGATCTTTGCTACACTGCAAGACTGGACAGGACAATGCAACTGGTAATGCCTTCTTTTTTGCCATTGGTAGCGCTTTGATCATCTATTGTGGCAACACATCATTGCTCTCCTGTTGACACGATGAACTGGAGAAGAAGGCTTGGTAATTCTCAAAGCAGAACCCAGTTCACCTTTAACTGATAACATGCGAAGCTACTCTATGACAGCTATCTAAACCTCGCTATTCATTTGCATATCGTCGGTCTTGACCTCGTTTTCATAACAACCATTGATATCTTTAAAGTGAAAAACCCTTGAAAGCACTCTGTCTTTCACTATCTTTGCATCAGTGTGACCTGTTTTCTCAAGCTCCTTCATTTCTCGCACAAACCTTGCTCTCAGTAGCACGGTTGTGTGATCTATTGCTGTTTTAGTCTCTCCTGTGTACAAAGACTTGTCTGATACAGATCCTGAAAAAATCATATGCTTTGAATGATTAGCTGCTGCAAATTTCAATATTTTAGACCCTTTCGTAAACTTTTAATACGTTAGGATTTTTAACTTGCTGGTACTTCCTCGTGGAGATCTAAAAGTTTTAACGAACGCTTAGCGAACAAAAATTTGCTCGTATTATTCGCAAGTTTCGTTTTTTTCATTTATAGGCTTACTGGTCAGAGTTTCAAGTTTGTTCCTTCTCTAAACACAAAAAAGGCAATGAAATTCTGGGATACAATGTTTGACTACAATCAGGGACTATTTGACACCAAAGATGAAGACATGAATAGTGTTCACGGCTTCTTTTTCACACGCCAATGTGACCACAATATGATGAAGTACAAACACACAGTATATCGCTTATACTTGATTGAATTCAAAGTTCTTATCAATCAAATAGATACTTTAAGAGGTCATGGAGAACTGGGTATTATTCCTTTTTCACATATCATTTTACGCTTTGTAAGTTGGAAAATAGTCTAAATTAGGGTGAAATAACCTCAAGTTGTATCAGATACATTTTTGCTACGAATGTGATGACCAATTATCAGGCAATCAAAAGGGATTCATTCTTGCTGCTTGGTGCAACTTCAAGCAACTTGTAAGGTCGTTTACACGATCAAATTCTGTAATCACACAAAAAGTGTGAAGTGAATATGATGTAAATTTTACCTGAATATGATCGTGCAAACCGGCCTAAAGTCAATGAACAAATGAATACACACGTCAAATTTTAACGTACCTAGTTGACTGCATTTCCTTTCACCTCGCTTATTCAAGTACACTTTCAGATAATTTTTGATTTTTTCAAAAGTGAATCCAACAACGAACAGGATCAGGGTTGTTATACCAATGTATTTGAACAACAGCTTATATATGTCAGGTGCGTTGAATATCGATTTTGTAGTGTCATAAATCCCAGCCTCAAGCCCTTTTGCCAACTAAGAAAGGAAAATGAAATGCTAGAAAAGTTCATATCAAATAGACGTTTTATAATGACGAGGTTGTCAAAATTACGTCTTCTTGTTATAATATATTAACTATGTTTTATAGCTGCTACGACAACTTTAACGGAATAGGACAGTATATTATAAAAGTAAGATCTTATTACTGCCTAAGAACCATTATTTAGGTTTCTATGTATGTATAATTCGCCACAATCATTTTATTTATAGATAAAAAAAATAAAAAAGATTTAAACACAGTTACATAAATTAAAAGCAAAGATGAATGTACAGAGACTACTCAGATTAGTCCCAGTTCACATACACCTTCCGCCAGTTTTGTAATGGAAATTTGTTAAGGAAGTTTTTGACAACAAACACTATACTTACGGGCCTAGTAACGTCCTTTTCAGCCATTTTAATGATGACGTCAATGTTGTCACGATTTTCTAGAAAAAAGTTCTCAAGAAATTTTCCCAATGCGTTGTTTGTTTTGTTGTCTTCTGATTGAGAAAATAATATACCAAAACTTGTTTCTGAGTTGGCAAATGCATTCAGCCTGTAGTGTAAGGCAGGAATATCTTTCTTTAAGTCAGTCCAGTAATATTTCATAACGAGGATGTCCATTAATATTCCTGAAATGCGAGCAGTACGCATTAAAAAGTATGAAGCAAGAAAAGAAACAGAAAAGAAAATGGTTGAATGAACAAAGAACAAACATGACTTCCTGCGTGTGTTTTCTCAAACACCATGTTGTAAATAACATGGTCATTTTCTGAAAGAATATGACACATTGAAATCGAAATAGACGCCAAGGAAAAATAGAAAAAACCGTGCACCTTATGTTCAAGGCAACCGAGAGATTTTGAAGGCCCTGTGGTAAGCCCAGCGAAGGGAGCAGAAAATCTTTGCGACCGCGCCCTTTAGATTGGCTTAAGCCGTACATTCGTTTAGAATGTTATGCTATTTACAAGCATAATCTTGTTACATTTAATTTATTCCATTTCAAAACAGAATTCATTTCTTTACGAGGTCCCTAACACCTCGAGGCACTTGGACAATTTTCCCCCTTGCCCCCCTCTCGGCGGCCTTGCTTATGTTTGAAAATGGTTCAACCTAGTTCTACTTGATCAAAAACTACTATCAAACTACCTTGATTCTCATCGTAATAACAGGGCCTCCGACGAAGGGGGGTGGGGGGCTGGGAGGCCAAGTTATTACACAAAACAATATACCTTTTTACAAAATCTTTTGTTTTAGGTGTTAAATTTTCCTTTAGCCCCCCACTTTCCAACCTGTGTTGGAGCCCATGAATAACACTGATTTTAACTTACAATGAAGTAAACTCATTTCTTTTTTAAGAGTCTATAAGAAAACCGAGCCCTAAGATTAACAAAAGGTCAAGAAAACATAGTTCTCTTCACCATCAACCTTGCTCGAAAATCCTCGCCCGAAAAATGCTCGAAAACTCTTCCTTTAAAGTTGGGATGGGAATGATACTTTTCGACAATTAGGTACCTAGTTCTAATTTAATTAAAAAAAGGGTCAAAAGAATGGTCATTTTCCTATTGACTATGATCGAAACAAATAACCAGGAAGAAAAGCTCTTTTCGACATCTTATGTTTTCTTCTTCATATCATCTCATGTCACGCTTTAGAAAACCAAGAAACTGAATGCAATTAGCTTCTTGTAAGCAACTGAGTTCAGTTGTTAATCGTAATTGCAATCATTAAGCAAAAGCATATACTACTAAGGAGCTGCCATTGTAACGTGAGGGTTTGTGAATTAGTTGTGTTGCATGATGTATCTTTGATCAATCGTTATCCTGTTGTCAGGTATCTATTGTTTTACGTTAACGTGTAGTTTCCGTTATTATGATTAATCGCTGTTGGTTGTCGCTTGTAATGTGTAATATATTCAGTGAGTTCTGTAATAATAGTTAGTCTTGTCTTAAATCTGATTGAAATACGTTGTTCTATTAACTACGCTGTTGTTTTACTTGGCTTAGACCTCAGGGCCTAAGCACGCCAGTTTCTCCACGCTAGCAAAGAACCCAGAACGTTACAATGTTTTAAGGAACAAATTTAGCAAGTGAAAACCAACCGTTTAGCCTTCCACTTTTCATTTCCTCAATCAACTCTGGATACGTGGCAAAACCTAGAATAAATAATCATCGCTTACATATTTTAACATACTTTTTTGAAAATTTGAGAAACCTGCAAAAGATTGCATAAAGAATTAACTTTGTTTATTTTAGCATTTCCTAAAATATTAGATTGGAGTTGTATGAACTGCATGCCATTAATAAATTGTAATGAAGTATGGAAATAGTTGATATAGCAAAACGTCTCATAGTACATTGTTGTATTTTGTTGCGAAACTTAACATAACTTAATATAACGTTAAGTAAAGCAACTCCAGTTTTTTATCCTTTATCATCGGCCGTCCTTGTGGTTAAACTAACAATAAAGGTGCAATTTGGCTGTACGAAACCTATATAGCTTTTAGAAAACTAGGATGGTTATTGCCAGATCATAGAATTTTTGAGCAAGTCTTGTTTGGTTGCTAAACAACTGCTGAAGTAACCAAGCTATAAGCTGAATGGAGATACAATCATTTTACGTTGATGATTTAATGCCTGAGTTCAGAATACATTCACTGTCCCGTCGTCATCTTTTTAACACGAACAAACTGCTCAATATATTTTATTTACCTTTAATTTCTGCTCCCTCTCTCATTGCAATTGTGAGCTCATATCTAGTTGCATTAAGTATTCCCACCTTGAAAATGACATTATTACAAGATAAAAGGAATATATAATATGACGGTAGAGTAATCAAGGCTGTTAGTCAAAATGCTGTGCAAAATCGGACACCAGCATGAAAGTTTGTCTACAAAGGTAGTTTTGGGCGCTGAACAAGATAAGATGCAGACCCCAGCTGAGAAATGCCCCTAGTGCTTTTACATAGAAATAGACTAAATTTTCTCCTATTATTTTGAAAATAATGTTTCATTCATCATCCAACGATCCATTAAAAGTTGACCCAAATTCTACCTTTTATAAGACCAAAAGCATCCCAAGTTTAGTATTTCTAATTGGAATGATCTGTTCAATCGCTCAAATTTTTTTGCAGCTGAAAATCCTTCGGATTTGGAGCTACTCTTATTTGATTAATTATACTCTTCTGCAAAAAATGAAATCTTACAAAGTAAAAATTACCAAAACAAAAACAGGGTCTCTAAAAAAAGAATTCGTTGCTTTGGTAAGCCGCCATTTTTCTCTAAGCCAAAGACTACAATCTTTCCAATCAAAAGCTCAAATCAAACCACTCTCGATACCAATGCATTAAATGAATTGCTGCCATGGTTTGCTCGGCATCTATTAACTCTATTTTGTATCAACTGACAAGGGCAATTTACGTTTTGTTTGAAAGGAGATTTTTTTCAAAATTTCAAAAATTAAAGCTAGAATTGAAATGAAAACGTCCTTAAGCGTCTTGTTTTTAATAAGCTTTTGCTAATTTTCGAAGCCTTTCGTATCGTATCACCTCCAACTCCCAAATAGTCGGGGACTAAAAACTTACGCAAAAGGAGTGTTTTCTTCTTTTTGTGTATTTTCTTCTTTCTAAAAACTAGGCTTTAAGTTACTGTAATGAAATCTGTACCCATTATTGCACCTTACTATGATCAAGACAAAGTACTTATTATTTTATATTGCTATGACTTCACCAGACAATCGCGCCTCTGCAAAAGCCCATTCTGCCGTTGCCGCCATTAATTTTTTGGGAATATTGCATCACGCACTGTTCAGTTTTGCAGTGATTTGCAAGTAGTAGCAACGCTTGTTCGCGGCCGTTTCGTTGACCGTCGCGTTGCATGCTATTTCGTCCTTTATTGGAAGTAGCATTCATCAACGTGCTTGGTCTTTTAAACCAAGATAATAGATGCATTTTCCTGAAACGTCTTCTTTAGATATCGTATGCACCCGGGGAAGGTGAAAAATTATGTTTACATACAGAGATGAAATTGATCACCTTTTTTGATAGTCTTATCATTTTGAGCCCCCCCCCCCCTTGTACCAAGCCTGTAAAACCCTTGAAACATCCTTAGAATGAGACCTTTATTGATTGAGCATTCATTTGTTGTTGTAATTGTGATAATGATACATTTTATGAGAAACATAAATGATTCATTCTTAAGTTTTCTATAATGAAAACTATTACATTTAGTCGCTCTGATTTCACTGTGAAACGACCCCAGTTTTAGAAATCTATGTCCAAGTTGAGGTACGTTTTAACCCCCCCCCCTCCTTTGTCTGAGAAATCATGGACACGAAAGAGGATATGAAAATGAAAGGATGCACCCATCGGGCAGATACCTCAGGCGGAAAAGAACGATTTAAAAGGTAATGAAATCGAGCATCCAAATGCCTCATCTACCTTACGAATTCAAAGTAATGAATTCGAAACCAAGCCATAATTGTTTGATAAATTCTAACGTTTGTGAATAGCATGGCTTCGTATACAATAATGTGTATTTGGAGCAATGGCAAAGTGACTTGTGCAGTTCAAAGGAACAAGTGGAAAAATACTGTGCCTGTGAACAATCAGGTTTGATATCCATTTTCAATAAACAAATGCAAAAGGAAGATAATCACAAAAATTTCGAATAATTACAAAAACTTCCCTTTGTTGCTGAAAGCAAAGTATCTTAGACTATGATCTACAAACTCGATTAAAAATAACACTAATCATATTTTCGCTCAACAAGCCTTCTCAGAATTTCGTAATCCAAAGATCTCTGGAGACTGGATTACTTGCATTAAATACACATTCATGCCTGTCTGTCAATAAGAATGTTTAGCACACGAGAAAACTAAGATTAACATTACCGTCTTCCCTTCGATGTTAATTGGGCCATCGTTCAGTGACTGGGTCATACCAGTAATTAGAGATGCCGTAAAAATACCGGATAATGAGATGCCAACTGTTATCCAAACGATTCCAAAGGCCCTCGCTGCTAATGTTTTTGGAGTCTTATCTCCGTACCTACAACAACGAAATTTAGAAAGTTGAGTTCTCTGATATGTTTGGCACGAAAGCAGAACTAAATGTTAGTGTTATGGTTTCGTATTTCTTTGCTCTAGCCACATATTCCCAAATATAATGCAAGCATAATGAAAATCCCACAATTCTTTCTAATTTAAAGATTATCTACTTTCAACAAGGTATCTTTACTTTTGATAATTCAAATCTACTGATGATTTGAACAAATTTTTACTTCCCTTGAAAGTACGAATAATTAGGACCTTACTGTCCTTACTGAAATTACCAGGGGATTTCTCTTTAAAAAGATTAAGCTCTTTATTGAGATCAAGGGCTCATTACATTATAGTCCATACAATAATATATTTACGTGATTCTTAATTATAAATATCACCAAGCTATAGAGAAAAGGGTAACAGTGTAGATAGCAATAATATTGGAATTAGCATGCATTGTCATCATAACGTTTCATTTTATCACTGGCAATAACATAGGAAAGTCTTAATAAATGTAGCTATGCAAGCGTTAAATAAAAATGTTTCAAAGAAGGATGCTTGAAGAACGCCGCACGTATGTCGACAAAAAACATGTGCTCTGTTGGTTGCCTACAAGGTATGTTATTTAAATGAACAATGCTTAATTAGTATATTGCATCGTACATCACTGCGACCATATGTAACGGGCAGTCCTTATAACACTCCCTCCCAGTCAATACGCAAAGCACTTGGCTAGCTGCCTATCAAAGAAGTGATTTTGATTTTGAATGGAACAACTATTATGATGCACAAATCTTTGCAAAATCATGTACAATAATACAATAACCTATTCGTTAGCCGCTTGTTTTACAGGTCCAAATTTTTAAACATTTTATATATATATTTTTTCTGTATTGATATGTATGGATTATGAAATAACATGTGCCTTTCAACGCACTGGTTGATGCAACAAAGTGTCACGTCATTGACATCATCTTAAAGGATGAGAGACGAGAATATTTGAAGTAGCTGCGTCTTCAACAGTCGTTTTTAATACGCTTAATGCAGCACAAAAGCTTAAAACTTCAGCCGATTTTTACCAGACGCAAAACCATGTGACAATGAGAATGTTGACAATTTATCAATCCATAAAAGCTCTAAGCCTAAATCTAGGCCTGTTTTCTGAAGAGATGTACCTTCACAATCCAGTCCATCCTTTTTGGAGTCTCGCAAGGTATTAAAGTTAACAGCCTGATTTCAAAGTGCAATGGAAATTTTTGCATTAATTAAAATGCATTTGCAGTAAGCTATTTAGACCGAGCCCGCCAGGGCTTCTGTTTAATCAGCTTTTGCAAATCCTGAGTAACCAATAACAAATGTGTGATTCAAAGCAAGTAATCGGTTTTATTCTTAATCTGTCTTCTAAGCTTCTTGAAAACATGATCAGGTCGGCAGCTACTAAAATTTTTAGCAAGAGTCAGAAGAATTTAGTGTATAGTATACTCCGTGCTGGGCACGATTAGTGAAAGCACAGACCAGGAATATCTTAATCTCGTAGATTCCTTTACAGAACCATGAAAAACCCATTAGCATGTTTTCATCTTCGCAGAACTCAAAAATTCCTTGACAGGCAAATTTCATGCTAGTTCGAAGGTTGCTCTTTTCTAACGTCAGCTGTAAGGGCATGACCAGCCAATTCTTTGCCATCATACAACCTGCTTTAGGGCAGTATCATTTGCTAAAATTTTTGTTTTCAAAAGAAAATTAATCTGCAAGAACTACAGTTTTGAAAACCATGGATATCTATCTCCAACAATCTTTTATTCCTAGAAAAATGCAGTTTTCCTATAAAACTTTATGTTTTGTTTGGACAGTCAGATTTCTCTCTCCGCACATTCATTTTTTCATCAATTCAAAGTTTACCGCAATGTACTATCTGCATCAAATTCCATATGAACAGGCGTTATGCCAAGAGGTATCAAATGAAATGCACGATATTTTTATTCTTTTCGTCCAAATAAACCAAGTTCAATCTAAAGCTGCACAACTCTTAAAAAATATTCTCTTTCGATTTCCTCTTGTTGCATTGCATAAATTGCGGAGAGATCAGATAATTACTAAGATGAATGGAATGATGAGAGCATGTTAACAAGCAAATAAGAAAAAATAAAAACAAAAAATGAGCAAAGAAGCTTATTATTAACAAAAAATCAAAACCTTACCCTACAGTAGTCATGCTGACATAGGCCCACCATAATCCTTCCCAGAAGCCATGGAAAAAGTCTTGAGGAAATTCATCTCCATTTCTTCCACAGTCCTTGAAAATAGAATATGGCAAAAACGTCTTTGTACGAATGTCAGTAAAATATGCTGTCTTGAGCCATGAATAATTCTAGAAGTCCTTAAAGGCTCTTGCGCAACCGGCATGCTTAGCGGCAGTTGTCTTGAGAGATTGACTGTGCTTGCATTTTCATGCAGTACGATATTAGGCCGGTTTTGAAAATTAAGTCGCAAAGCATGCCGGTTGTGCGAGAGCCATTAAGGTCACATCTACTTTTCAAAGCGGTATGAAAATATATCCCAAGGATTCATAACAAATGTGGTACATGGCTTTGGAAAAAGCAAACATTAAGTAAACTAAAACTTTTCGTCTGACACTCTTCAGAGTTTAAAACGTCAGAACATAGATCGAAAACTCTACGCTAGGAAATATATATACCCAGTTGTAGATCGAAATAGGCCAATCAGAAACACGAGCACATGACTGTTGAGGTTGACCAATCAGTGCCGCTTGCCTATTGATGAAAACGAAAACGAACTCCTTTTGTCTACACAGTAGCCGTTTTTTCGTGCTTATGTAGATAGATTCCAAAACTGCTAGGTAGAACGACGATCGGGCTTTACCAATAATCCGAAACACGTCGTCTTTATAGTTTTTTGCACAATCTGGGTTTTCCAGTAAATGCTGCCCGATAGCAGAATCGCAGGTTTTAGTTGTAATTTTAGATTTGCAAGACCGAGGTGGCGTTTGCTTTTTTCAAAGCCATTTTCAAGTTTTGTACCACCAAAAGATGGTTTAAATGTAGTACAGTTGACATCCGCTATCTCGAAGTCTGAAGGGAAACGAAAAATTGTTCGAGATAGCGAATGTTCGAGTTATCGGAGGACCCCAAAAATCAAATTTTGTTCAAATTTGGAAGGTTTAACATATGAAGCATATGAAGTCACTAATACAAAAATACAAGTCAAACTAAATCACTAAGAAAAATAAGCATCTTATGTTATTTGTTTTCTCTTTCTAACCAGTTCTGTCTCTATAACACCATTCATTTTAACGAAATGCTCACGGAGCAAGTCTTTAAAAGGGCCATCTTCGTCTGATGCTGCTTGATATTGATTTTCGGAAGAAAGGCCAGCTTTGGTAAAGCAGCTAACGCTTGTCATTTCAGATACCAAGAACCACGATGCGGCTAATATGTCCATTACATCCAAAATGCTAATTTTTGGTAGAGACTTTTGTTGATCAATTGCTCGGATGTATTTCTGCACCAAAACTGTTTGGCACTTTTCCTTTAAACTTTGGATTACCCCTTGATCTATTCCATTGGCTGTGTCATAGATGTTGTGTTTGGCGGCAGGAACACAAGCTTGATTGCTTTCAGGTTTCCTACTTTTCGATGTGCTGGACAGTTGTCGACAACAAGAGCAACCTTTTGTTTTTGTGCCAGAAATTTGTTGTCCAGTTCTTCTACCCATTCTTGAAACAATTCGCCACTTATCCAGCTTTTTTTCTGATGTCTATAACGGCAAGGCAAAGACCTAATCCCATTGAAGCATCTTGGTTTTTTTGATTTTCCAATTTCAAACATAGAAAGCTTTTCTCCAACAGCACTGGCAGCTGCCATTCCTGTCAGGTGGACTTTGCTGTGCTTACCTCCAATGCAACTTTCAGACTTCAAATGCATTGACTTGTCAGGCATACACTGATATAACAGTCCAAACTCATCTACTTTATAAATATCTTCAAGTTTGTACTGTGAAAGCAGGGTGGGCAAGGATGTCTCATTCCATGGTGCTACCATTTCTGTAGTGACTCAACTTGCTTCACCAGAAATCTTCTTGAATGTGACATTGTATCGCTCTTGCCAACGACGAATCCAACCATCTGACCCTTGAAAGTCATATAACCCTGCTTCCTTTGCGTAGAACTTCGCCTTTCCTTTAAAAACAGCGCCTCCAATAGTTACGTCTTGACTTCTAACAGAAAGAAACCACTGGAAAATTGCCTTGTTTAAGTTTTCATGATTTCCACCTCTTGTTTTTCTGCACTTTGGATTTCTTGCTTGGAAGTCGTCAAATATTTTTGTTTGTTTTTCACTCATGTTGAAAGTGTGTTCTTCGGAACAATGTACTTTTCCGCAAAACTTTTATTAGATGCCCCTTTCTCTAACTCTTCTAGTGCTTCGTACTTTTCTTTCAAAGTCTTGTTTGTAACAGAACGTTTTGTAGCAGTTGTCATTGCTTCTTTGAATTCTTTGACTGTTTCTCAACTTGTTTACTTGACCCGTACACGAGAAAGGAAATGAGCGAGCACTGAATTGGTTTTGCTTTCTCAAATCGAATCGCATGTTTTGACTGATTTTCAAGATTTTTCAAGACTTTCATTTTCAAACAATAGCCAAGTATAATACACGCATTTTATTTTATAAGCAAATGCTCTATAAGCAAGTCAGCACTCAGATACGCAAAAACTTAACGAATTCCTAGTACTGGATGGGAGACTGCTAAGGAAGCTAAGGTTGAGCTTTGATGACGGTTCTGACGACTACATATCAATCAATGAAATGTATAATTTTTGAAAAGTACAAAACGTCTGTCAAGTTTTCTTCATCGAGAAAAAAGTTAGAGAATTCGAACCAAAACGCAAAGAGAAGTGTCAAGAAACGCATTCAAAATTCAGGAGGACTGTACATGCAAATTCATGAGTGCTGTACATGCAAATTCATGAGTGCTGCTCATTAGTAACATCACTTATATTATAGTATATAACACGTTCAACAAAGAAAACGAAAATGTGTTATTTTCAATTTGTCCAGCCTCCCCCACCCCCTATTGTTCGAATGCCGACTTTTATTATACAAGACCATTTCCAACCCACCCCCCCCCCCATCCCCCCAGATTATTCTGATCCCCCCGTTAATTCGGCACTCGAGAGTACGTAAATCCTGTAAGCCATTCACTCTATGATCTGTGACGCAAGTAATCTAAACCTGTTACTTTTGGTTAGTACCTTCATGTTAGTATACAGTGGTTTTAAAAGTATGGCGAGTGCAGCAAATAGACTTAATAATAGAGTAACAATTGACGGTAATATTGTGTATGTTGAGGGCCAAATTCCTATCGCGGTCGTTACAAGCATTGAAATGGATTCGTATATCAAAGGGTATCATACTTATCAAGATAAATGGACACCGCAGATTGGCGAAAAACTAAAGACTGCAATAGAACCTGATAATATTATGGATAAGTATGCCGTTTGCGTTTTGAAAAACAATGACATTGTTGGTCATCTACCAAAGGGAAAAATGGGAAATTTGCGAAAACAATCTTTTTTTTCTTGAGAGCTGACCAGTACAGTTATTGTCATGCAATTGTAAAAGGGTGATGACATGTACGTCCCTTGCACATTGATGTAGAAGGGTCAAAACGTTTTATTGTCAGACTGCAAGAATAGTTATCACTTACTTAATAAAACATTTAAATTGTATTATAACACTGTCTTTTTGATCTGTTAACTGTCATCTGCCGTTTAAACAGATTTTTTACTCGTATTTTTAATTTTCTCACATAACCAATAACAAAAAAGTTCGAGATAGCGAACACTTTTCGTCCAGGGGAAACAGAAAACGGTTCGGCATAACGAATATTCGAAATAGCGGGCAGTCAATATAGCGAACGTTTTTTCTGTATACGTAACCCTATAGCAAAACCAAGGGAAACAGAAATTGGTTCGAAATAGCGAATGTTCGAGATAGCGGGCAGTCAAGATAGCGGATGTCAACTGTATTCAACATGCAACACATCAGATATGCCTAATATTAGCATCTATAAACCGCGCTTTCGAAGTTCTTAAGTTTCTATACCAATTCACTATATATATTTCTTTACATTATCTTTCTTTGTGGTTAAATTTAACATTAAAATTCAACAGCTTTCGAGGAGTTGGTGGCCCCAATATTAACGGATCATGGAGCGAAACCCTAACGAAAATCCAAGTACAATGCTATTGATATACTTTTAGAGAACATGGCAAAAATCTTCCTGATACTTTTTTTAAAGCTATCTGTTTTATGACTTCATTTACGTTTATCCTAGTTAGAAGTATTGATAGGGAAATAGGAAAGAGAAACAAAACGTCCTCCCCCCCTTAATCTTTCTTAAAAATATAAATAAAAATACACACCAAAATCCAGACAATGATGCCGGCATCTATTGCAAGAAGCAGAGAAATGCAGAACAAGGGCCAGTTGGACGAGATCGATGTTGCAAATTTGTTGAAATGTTTCATGCTTATTTCTTCGCTGGTTATATAAACGACGCCTTTTGTGGGTATGGTTGCAATGAATATATCGCCAACAGCCTTCTTCGCATTTGAGTAGGTAACAAATGGCAAAAGAACAGTTGAAGACATAAACATAATAAGAGCTTCAGTAGTCGTTTTGTACGGTTTCAAGTACCGGATACTTGTGCATTTGTTGCAACACACCGATAGTGCTTGCTTGAGAATGCCTGTGAAAGATAAAAGTGTCACATTTTATTTCAAAATGTAATAAATGTGATATGCCATCATCCTTGAGGTGTGCAGATAGTAATACCATTGGTACGGCGCAGTGATTAGGGTCGCGGGCTACAGATCCAAGGGTCTGGGGTTCGAGCTCCTGCTATAAGCAAAGAGAGGGACCCCAGCAATAGTTTAAAAGAAATTTATCTAGTGCCACCCTTAAAGGAACGATTTTGGTGTACATAACCGGACCCCTTGTCTAAAAGAAATTACTCCGCAGTTGAGATGATGGGTTCTGTTGTTAAGCTAGTGTCTTTGTAATTAAACAGAGCAAAGAAACGAAAATTTCTTTGCGGGCTAGCATCTAAAGATGACAGCATGTGGCCTTAAGAGTTTCTTGTTCCTGACGGTGGCATTATTGTTCAAAACAGATCATTAAATGTGTATTGCATAAACAAGTTTATTGCCATCCCCAAACAGCAGCTTGACTTTTATTTCCGCTTTTTATGTTGAAATTCATGCGAACTGATCCGTCGAGTCTGCAACAACTTTTTAGCATGCTCGCCATCTGCTTATGCAAGAAACCCCTAGATCTTTGAAAAAGCTTAGATGCAAGAAAATATCGAGATTCGTTGTTTTACTATAAATTGTGGCTATAAATTGTGGCTAGAAAGCAAGGCCAAAAACACAAACAGTTGCAAAGTAAAGATACATGCAAAGTGCTAACAATGTCATTCACTGCGAATGAATGAAACCGGCTTCCCAATTCACGGTTGCTGGCAGTGATAAAATATTCAAACTTGAAAAGCTCTTATCTTTAGTGGGTCCTGTGTAAAGTAGCTCCGTATCGAAAAGCGTGTACTCAAAACGATAATCAAAATTTTTGGATTGCATAATCCGGTTATAACGTACTTTAAGGGACCAGCGTATTAAGTTCCTTATATCCGAAGTACGTTGTAACGAGGGTAAGTAAAAATTGACTAAAACCAAGCACACCTTTTGCTGGGACCAAGCACATCAGTACGTTATATCCGAAAGTACGTAATAACCGAGTACGTTATAACGGGATTCTACTGTACACACACAGAATGTCTTTAAAGCATCATCATGTGTCGAAAACGGAAGGAATGATCTGTAGCACAGAAGCTAAAATCTCGGACATAAGGTGGTGAGATGTTTCACCGCCCCCCTCCCAAAGTCCAGAAAAGTTGTCAACCTTCCTCTAGATACAAACATCCTAGAAGGCAAACCTTCCTCACAAAACCATAGCAAGTGATTTTGGCTTGTGGTTTAGCTTGTGGCTTGGGTGCGTCATAGGAGCTTCCATCGTTTTTCGTGGACCTTCCTCCGGTCAGTGGACGTGCGACCGTAATGTTTTTCTAACTCTGCCTCCTCTATGGATATATGTTTCTAAAACACATACGCTCCAACTTTGAATGGGGGGAGGTAGGTCGAGGCTAAACGCTACCAGGCATGTGTATAGAGATTTGTCTGGACAGCCCTTTCTAAGATTGTAGCTTTAGAATTAGCGAACCTAATTCCATTATTAAAAAGTTACCAGGAACTAGACTAAAAGAAGCAAGAAACAGCATTATATTAGCATATATTACATAGTAGCAAGAAATAATATTACAGACCCGATACACCTGTAACAAAGTTTACATATTACGACAACGGATTGTGCTTTTACGTAAATAGCTTTTACTTCCACTCGACAAGTTTATACTTCCACATGACATGTTTAACGGTGCAAGAAAGAGTGTTTATTCTATGTTTGTGTTTGGGGATGTTCGTTGTTTAAAGTTTAAACTTCATTAGAATAAAGCATGAAAAATCCATGAGAATTTATTTTGAATATTTGATGAAAAGGTTTAATTAAGTTCTTTCAATACTTTAAGCAATTTTTGAAGAAGAAGGACCTTAGTAGATTTATATTGGGTCATCTGCGGTTGGACATTCTGGTATCCCTATTGACTGAAGCCTTTCAATTTATGTAAACAATCCTCGAAGAGTTCTCTTTAAAAGATTCAACTAAAAACGTATACTGGGTTCCGGAGTACACTTTTTAACTTTGCGCTACATAATTAACCAATTTTGAAAACACTGACTGAGTCTATGACACTGATCCCAAGCATAATGCTTTGTGGTAAGATATATGTAACTTTTTGAAAAAGAAGTTGACGGATTCAATACCATAAAGAATTTTCACGACCCAAATAGCCCATTGTAAACTGTCCACTAGTACATTTTGCGAGCTTAGTTCTTCCGAAAGTAATACATTAAACTGCATTAAAAGCAATTTCAGTTTCAAGTGAATAATACAGCCCGTCCCTAAAAGTTTTCCTTGAAAAACCCATTGTTACTTTCCAATGAAGATCTATTACGTTTTACAGTTACGTTTTAGAAGCCCTTCCCCAATAAGACTGTTTTGAACCGCCCCCTTGTCTGGAGCAAATGAAACATTTGAATAGGTAGGCTAAACACTTTCACAAATCTATTCCTCAAGCTGGTGGTACTTTGTTTCGTCACCTTCATAGTAAACTTTGAAATTTGAAAAGAAAATGAAATGTTGATAGGCGAAATATTTTCACTAGCCTTCATATTTGCCTTGCTATCAAACGAATATCAATGACTAAATAGGCTGTTTTTTCATCCGTTTTGTTCCTCTTCTTGAGGAAATTTTTCTTTGAGGCATTGACTTATTTCATGAAAGAGAAAATGGGGTTAAGGGCTTGCTTGACAAAGCTTTTTGAGAACTCCACGATGATCGATCAAGGAGATTTCATCGCTGAAAATAACTCTAAAAAAGTCACTGCTTTTGCAAGAAATGAATGAATCCGAAAATCGCATTGTGGTGCCCAGGAAGGAATTCGATAAATGGAAGATAGCTAAGCATCTACCACCCATTCCGAAAATCCTTGGAGCGCAATGTGACAAGAACTTACAATAATGCAACTAAGCAACAGTATTGGTTGTATCTGAGCAAAATTGAAGCTCTTTAAATTGCTTCAAAAAATATGTCTAGATTGTACCCAACATATCCCCTGGTGCCTGAATTCCCGCTATGTTTTTAGCCCTATTCCCGATCATCAATTCCTGATTCCAGGTGTTATCGATTCCAAATCCCGCTCACAAATATTTGTCCATTCCCGATTATCGACCCAGAAAATGATGATTCCAGCCACCCTGCAAAATATATTGGTTGCCCTCTATACTGGTTAACCATGCTTTCGGCAAGCGTACTATGTCATGCCAATTCTCTTGGAGAGAAGTTGTTTTTCTTTGTAAGTTTGAGCAACGCAAAAAACGAGCTAAGATACGAGATAGACCTTGAAGATGATACATTAAAACGATACATTAGGGTAAACACAAGAAGTATTTGGGCAAATAATTTTTTGTTAGGCTATTTTATCAATGTTTCAACGTCAACCCCTTATAATGTTTTCCAAAGGAGCCTTGGTACTGCGAATTTCAATAGCACGGAAGACAGAAACATATCATATCATACTGAGGTACTTTTTGTCTGAAACTCTTTATTGTATTAACGTTTGCAGACATCATCCGAAGCTTAAGTATTGGACGAAAAGAACTTCAGTATGATATATGTTTCCGCTCTTCCGTGCTATTTTCATACAAAGATTCCCTAACCGAATCTAGACAGACTGACAATGGTCAAGTTCGTAAACACGATTCGTTTGCACCTTAAAACGGTAAGTAATTTATACCTATTCAAGTGTTGTAATCTTGTAGCTTTAAAATGCGACTAGAACGATATAATTTAGATCCTCTACTAAAGCTGCGAGAGTCTTTCTTTATGGATTACCTAATTAACAGTACACTAACCCTCGACTAGTAAAATCTCATCACAAAATCTCATCAGAATTACGAACGATTATACTTCCTATTACTCGTCGTTTTTACAGCCGTATAGCTTACCACAAAGGTAATAAATTAAGGCTCAGTGACATTATCGTTAAATGTTCCGCATAGAAGTTTCAGAATCAATCTGATAACAAATGATATGCGCTGCATTTATATATCGATAAGGAAAAGGCCCACCGAAAGGCAAAGAAAAATATCTTACCAGGCAACAAGCCAACGACGTTCTTAGTTGCAGGATCGATGTAAATATACGGAGGATGCTCGATGAACTGGACATCAACGGTTGTGTTGCAAATACAGTCGAAATTGTACACATCTTCGCAACCCCTATATCCTCTCAACAAATGAATTTCATCAGCTAACTCAAAACGCAATTTGCAGATCGACGGAGTACAGTTCAAAGACGCTCCAACGGAACAATATACGGTCAGCAATTGTAGCAAAAGTCCCAGAGCAATCTGTTCTGTGTTCATTGCGTCTCATTGAATAATTTCATGTATCCGTCAACTCACGAGCTCAACATCAAATTTTGGTGTTACTTTATTCGATTATGAAAAGTAAATAGCTCGGCTCTTCACCACCTGCATGCAAGTTATATGATGGAGGATTGATAAGCAAGCGGATATATGGAGTCTTTTTCACCAAAAATAGCAGAACATTGTGTATTAGACAAAGCTAAACTGCTGACTGCAATCAATGGCTATTTCAAGGCATAGTTACTGGTGCGTAGCTTTCTGATTGAAGAAATCCGATATTCAACTGCTTAAGCATTGGACCAGTATCAATGAATCAACACGACATAGCAGGTTGCAACATTGATTATTGTGCTGCTTTGTTTTAACAACAACTAAACAGCCAGTTTAACGGCTATTTTGTCAAGGTCTATAGTAAATAGAACCTAATAGGATCTACGCATGCCTGAAATGATAGGTAGATATTACAAAGAGAAAGAAGTTAATATTTCGAAATGCAAAGGGTACAGAGGTGTACCAACAGCAATACTGGGATGAGGTAGCGTTGTAAACCTTTTTGGTGAATATTAATGCTCTTTTCCGTGTTTGATTGCTGATTATAATGATTGTATCAACTCTAGAAACTGCAGTCTTCAAGCGCCCACCCACTCTCTTAAGCAATGTCAAAAAATTTAAGCCTCGTACACTTATCACAAATATGATAAAAAGTTATCATTGATAAAATGAAAGGGACAGATATGAAGGGTATCTACGGGCAATAGGTTTTAAGAAAAGTGATGGAACGATTGAAGGCACCAGAAAACTACTCGATAAGCACAAAACTTGGACACTTAGAAGCTACCTTCGAACGTTACAAAAAAGAAAGTAAAGGTTTAATCCGTTTTTAAAAAGAATCATGTCATTGACAACAAAATTTCGTAACTAATTAGGAGTTAAATAAAGATTAAACAATTCATAAACGTTTCTATATAAAGAGATCCCTTTAAAACAGAATGCTTATTATCAAAATGTTTATAATGAACTCAAATATTTGGATAAAAAAAAGGCTGTCTTACTCATAATAATCTCGAGAAAAAAATTTCTTACTGCCTGACCATTATCTTTGCAGTGCTTGACCATTAAAATTGGGCAAAATTTCTTCCGGAGGAAGGTCAAGGCGTTCTTTGAACTCTGAAAATAATAGCGTGAGAACATGCCTAGCTCAAGACGAAAAAACAATTTTTTAATTCAAAAATATCTTTATCAGCTAGTATATCTTGCTACTGAAAATGTCAAGCAAAACAATTAAAAATAATAATACTAATACTTTTCATACAGGATTGCTCTATCAGCTATATTTTAAGCTATTATCCAGTGGTCTTGAAATCAAGTTGGATAGTATTTAGCTGCAAAAAGGTCAATGCTGAAATGAAAATGCTCAAGACTCAAATTATCCAAAAAATAAGCACATCGAGCCAAATTATCTGCTTGTGAAAAAAGAGTGGATTGTTATAACATGGAGTCGCTGTGTTATCACATAAACGATGTTTGCTCATTCATCGCCATTTTTCATATTCACACATAATTCAGAACTCTAATAAAGGTAAGGGCGTGATTTGGCACCCTTGTTTTCGAAAACGCTTTTAAAAAGAGTATCTTCGGGTGTTGACTAAAATTTTTACGCCAATGGTGTGTCATTAAAACGACAGTGAGCTACGTGGCATAGTACTTTTGTTCGCCATAGCCCTTAAGATATTGCGGCTATTTCAAAATGTACGTCTATCTAAATTACGAAATTCGGCAGAAAGCTTTTTCAATCATCTCATCTAACGCCCCGGCCAAACGACTCAACAAAGTCGAGTCAACAAAGTTGAGTAACATGTTTACTGAAAAGTTGAGTCGCTTGGCCACCCCATACTCAACAACGCTGAACAACACTGAACATAACTCAACATTGTTTAGCGAAATGTTGAATGAAAAGTTGAGTCGTTTTGCAAGAGCTTAATACCCTTAATATCATAAATATGAAATATTGGATTCGTTTGGGACGTTATTAAAGTCAAAATTTTCCGTGAAATTCAACAAAAGAAACCGACCTTCTGATCTCACCATTAATGGATTTTTTGGAGTCAAAGTTTGAAAAACAATATCTCAAGCAATAAGTTCTTAGAATGATTGGATGATATGCCGATGTTTTTTTCTTTAGAGATATCGCACTGGGACAGGTGTGGATCAATTCAAAAGATGGACTGTTGAATATCTTTAAGTGGCCCTCATTTCAGTGGCGCTAGTATTGAACAAGATGTCACAGTAAAATCGAGATTCATAGCAGATCAAAAAATTGCATTTATTGGAAAAAACACATCGTTTGTTTCAGCAAAATATCTTGATATTTTATGGATGCAGTAATCTACCGATTTTTCAAACGATTTCAGCAACTGGGCCAATGATGGCATTAGAACTTGCCTTTGTTTAAGACAGCATTTTCTGAACACTTGAGCTAGTGTTATGCAATGTAATCTTTTGGAAACTTGTCTCGCAATGGTACTTAAAGAGGCTTCCAAAGATTTGCTACACGAAACAACGAATTTGCAACTTACAGCAATTGAGACCATGCAGAAACATAGTCAAACCTAACATTGCAACCAAGTTGCACAATCGATGTTATACAGAGAAATGGCCACAGAAACACCAGCCTGAAGTACAATTAGATCATTGCCTGAAGTAGAACGGTGTTGAAAGAGCGAAAAACTGCGACACAGAAATTGCATGTTGCATATAAATTGCATGTTACACGTTCCAATCGGGACAATGTCATTGGGAGACAAGTTGCAAAAAAATTTGCACAGTGTAACACTAGCTTTATCAGCATCAACGGCTCTAAAAGGGACCTATTAAAGGGGGTCTAGAGCCGCGAAACCGTGCAAAAATCAACTAATATCCGCAATCTGCGGACATTAGTTATTCCAATACGCGCCAAGACGCAACCGCAGTAGCAAAACGTGCCGTTGCACAAAAAGTGAAATGGAATGCTTGTAAGAAAAAGGGAAACATTGCAAGAAGTAACTTTATGACAAGTTCTTCTGATCCCTCTCTGTTTCACGTTGCGCTGGACCGATGTGAAAACGCATCAACATCCTAAAAGCCGTAAACCGTTGCCAATTTACACTGAAAGACGCAAGATGCATCTTGTGCTGAAGCCGTAATCCCCAGAAACCTATTGCCAAATCCGTAGGCCACGCGTAGGAATACGGTCGAGGCCGTGAATGATATGGTTTGATATAATATGTTATGATATATGATTGATATGATGCTCGTTTTGATAACATTCGGCTTAGAAATAACTCTTTCACAAGATTTACTGGTAAGGCGATTGTCAAATTATAAATCGGATACCGGTTCATACACGCTCCTGAATGAAAGTTCTATGGGACCCTATCAACTCGTGATGGGCATGCATTGCACACGGCGTTTTCATTGCAAATCACATTTTCTTCATTGTCAGAACTTGCGTCACAGCAGAAAAACGTTGAAGTTGTTGCTAACATGCAGCGTGTTCGGCAGGTTTTTTCCCCTCAAAACGGCTTGTTAGTCGTTCTTCATCTAACAGCTGTAACTACATCTCTTGCTCTTCGTCAGGCGCCAGTTCTACAGGTGTAACTCCTTCCAGTCTCTTCTTGAATAAATGTTTCGATGGAAATCTTTGCTGGTCATCTTCTGACGCAATGACTGATCTTGCATTCGCAACAAGCTTATCCTTAACACTTAACTATATACTAATCCATGGATCAATTTAATAGTCAACCACCAATCCTTAATCATTTGCAGGCAATACACTTTCCTTGTTCGATTTTTCTCTTTAGGCCGCAAGGCTATACGTCACTAGACGGACCCACCGAGTGAGAGCACCGGAATAATTTCATTGGGAAGAAACAATTTTGAGATGGCAAACATCTACCTATACCATCTTCTGTCTTAAATGTCTTCCCCGACCCGATTTCTCAAATGGTCTGAGACAAGTGTCACAGATAGGTGCACAATAAGATACATTATGATATCAACACTTCTGGTAGCCTGTAGCTTTGCGAAAATGACGTCGAAAATTTGCTTCAGAAAAACGTCAACCAAGGCTATCTCCAATGTGTGACTGTTGGCCTAATCGATCGATTAATTTTCTATAGCGCCATTAGAAGCTCGGTGACAGGGGTGGAATAGCGTTGCTGGGAGTTCGTTCGTGCAAGGCTTTTATAGTTTGAAATTATATTAATTATCAGAAGGGCGAGCTGCTATGCTTTAGGAAAGGTCTAAAAAGTCAGCACGTATTTGCTTTATTAAAATGTTTGTTATGCAGTAGATTGTATCAAATATTCGATAAAGTTATCTTATTATGCCTACTATCTTTCTTGTGGATATTTGCATTTTGCTACATAGATTAACAAATTCTTTTTTGCAAATTTTACACATAGGATGAACTTTCAAGATGCGTGTTTTCTACATACTAAGATCATTTTAAGGTTGGATGATATTAAAAAGAAAACGCTGGTCCTTCTAACCTATCCTTTCCAAAATCACGTATACCTCTTTTTGCTTAACCGACTTGTTTTCCAACCCTGTTGTACTATCACATCCTAGACCATGTGTCAAACTCATGGCCCGCGAGATCATTTTATATCACTGTGTTCAATAAATGTTTGAATCTTGTTTTGCCCCCGACCTAAAGTATGTTTTGGATTTTGGCCCATTTTCAATCAAGTTTGACAACCCGGACCTACTGTCTTTTCTAATTTACCTGGAATGTTGCCTAACTTTTCTGTCACAATTTGTCAAATTAGCTTAGCTGAACGATTAGGTCATTATCGTCACCCAAAAGATTCTACGTCAAAGGAACATCCCGTATTCAAAATTACTTTCGGAGAATCTGTTGAATAACCTGTATTTTAAATCTACAATGAATGGATTTAAATTATTTACAAACGGTCCGACCAACTCCTTGGCCTTCCTTGGTAAACCATAACTAAAACAGATATATAATCTTTTACGTTTTTTATTAAGTTTTAAGCCTTGATTGAAGTTTTATTAACCCTTAACACGAAGTCATTTGTCGTCATGTTCAAAACAAACAGAGGTCTTTCCAAAACATTGATACGAGACGAAGCCAAAATAGTACTTGTATGTTTCCATGGTGATGTGGCCTTACAAAGCGGTTTAGAGAAGCTTTTTTGCTAGGCCTTTAGGCCTATTTACTGTTTTGTAATGCAATTGCTGCAATCTTCTTATTCTTATTCAGCTGCTATTTTATAGGGATTGTCGTTGACAGGCCACACCTTCCGTTAGATAAGCACCTGTTATCAAGAAAAGGTGACCATCATTTTTATGGGTGAACAGCATTTTGGCGGTACACTTCAAAATGGCTTTGAAAAAAGCAAACGTTTTATAACATATTGGCTGAAGCTTTTTCGTCTGATACTCCTCAGAGAATAAAACTTCAGAATAAAGGTCTGAAAAAATATAAAAATATAAGAGTCAGAAAAACGCAATCATAAGACCGGTACCAATCAGTGTCGCGTGCCTAGAGAAAAATTACCACTGCAGTCCAAGGGAGAAAACTCCTTCTGTCTACGCAATGGCGATCTTGTGCTTGCGTTTTTCTGACTGGCCTATTTCGATTCACAACTGGGTGTATAATTTTTCATCGTGTTCTTCTAAGGAGTGTCAGACGAAAAAGCTTTTAGCCAACATGTTACAAAATATTTGCTTTTTTCAAAGCCATTTTTATAGGTATTAGTTGACCATGCTCGTTCAGCCTACAATGTGCTTTATCAAAAAATAACCAAAACAAATTTGAGCAAAGCCAATTAAGAGAGTAAAAGTGAAGCTTTTGAAAAAATTGCAGGAACTTTGATTTAAACATTAATTCACTGGTTGTTAGGAAAGTCAAGTGGATCCATGGATTTGCTAATACGGTGTATCTAAAGCTTCTTACTAATATCATGATCCACGATCTATTTGAGTTTGGCAAAGGATATCCCCAATGCTCACATGTTGGCTTGATTTTGTGATTCCATAAGCTATTTGTACAATACCATGGTAACAGCTTTGTTCGCCTTGTCTAACAAATCTGATTTCAAATCTTTAATCTGATTTTGGATTTTATCACCTCTTAGTAAGATAATAGAGAAGACTAGAATCACAACAATTTACTTGACTGATACATATCGTTGTGCATTCCATCGTGTTGAGAGACCGGGTAAGATAAGTAGAAGGAACGAGGGCTGTGGTGAGATGGCGTCAAGAAACAGGTTCAGTCTAACTGATGTGGAAATATTTATGTAAATAACAGAAAAGCCACGGTGGCAAACTGTTTGAGGGACTCAAGTAGAATACTTGCAGCGAAAAGTCGATAAAATGTCGAACAAGAAACACCGCAAGATGCTGAGAACAAACGACAACCAATACAAGTAAATAATAGATAGCTAATACTGCCCACGGTAAACGGGGCTTTTTAGTAAAGTATGTAACGGACTAGCAAAGAGCAAAATAAGGAAAACGTTTATAGCGGGAAGATTTCTAAGGAGACCAGAGATATTTCATATGAGAACAAGCTACAGAACATGGGATGTTACGCAAATTCGACGAGTTAGCTGATGGTTTTGCCGAACGAGATCATGAGAAATATTCAAATCATGGAAGATAGATTGACGAAAAGCAGGTTTCACATAAACCATAGAACTGAATCTTAGATTACTTTAAGTCATAACTTCTTTTCATGGCTAGAGATATACAAGACCAAGGACGGTACCATAGCGAGATTGAGAGGTGCAAGAAGACTTTCCTGCAAACCAAGATGACATCCGCATAAAATACTTCCATGCCTGCTAGTCCCACTGCTGACACTAATCTATGCCACTCAGATTTGTCGAGAGCCACCTCTGGCCCTAGGGCTATAAACAACACGGGACATTGGGCAGAAGTTGTGGTGTATGGGCAAGGTTGATGAAACAATAAATCAAAAACCAAAAAATAAACTTGGCAAACCAACAAGTCTTAAAAAAGTTAACGAATGAGCGTCCAACAAGCGGCCTGTTTAAAATTGTATGGCATCAGCAAAACTTTTTGCGGACCCTTTTTGAGACCCGGGCCCTGTAAATTTACCCCGGCAACCCTTTTTTTAAATCTGAGGCAACCATTGGAAAAAGCATCCGAAGAGATGGAAAAATCTTTCAAACACCAACCCTGTGACGTTTATATTTTAAGAGATATGAACCGCTAAACTTTCGATGATGACGTCACAAAATATCTAACTTTGCCCAATTCCTAATGCGTAAAACAAAATTGTTTGTTAAAAATTGATACACATACTTCAAAGCGCAAATTCACTAACAGAATCAACTGTTGTCTCATCAAAAGAATCAAGCCAGGCCAAGGCACTATCTTGGTTAGACACTGATGTATAGGATTCAAGTTCTTCTCTATTTTTATCATATTCGCTCTTATCGGCTCGGTTGCTGCAAGAAATTTCTGCTACTCTCCGATGTATTCGCTTTCTTTTGCGAGCTGAGCTATGTACAACACCATCTACGTCATCGGAATCCTCATTGTCAGCTTGGTAATCTATGATATTATATAAATGTTAAAAAAATCAAAAACAAAACGTTAATACATCAAACGAAGTAAACATATTTTCAATAATTTTCAAAAACAAGTAAATATAATACGTAATTGCTAAATTTGGCAAATATTCCTTACCATGAATTCTCTTTTTAGACACCTTTGCGGATAAACACGGAGGAAGTTGCGTGCATGTGAACCATAATGGAGTTAGTCCTTCATCAGTTTTAACCCAGCCATTGCCATGAGCATCTGGAACATTAATATTTCTGTTTATACACTGCCTCTATATACATTTTTGTAGATTCGCTCTTTTCAAATGCTCAAAACTGCAGCTCGGATCAGGATTATGAACTTTATTTCTCTTTCAACTCTTCGTAAATTCTAACTCTTGTCTGCACCATGTCTTCATTGTCTTTTCCGGGGTATACAACAGATAGCACCACCTAGTTCATTAGTAAATACTATGGAAGTCCCTAGCTCTTGCAAAAGATCTTCCTTCTTGGCCTTAAGCATATTCTTGAAGGGCTTTATCTTTCCAATACCAAAAGGATAAGAGGTTGTGTCGCATCTCGTCATGGAATGAAAGGCAGGTAATAGATCGTATGCATATGTAACGATCTGTGCTGATTCGCATCTGCCAGGTGATTGTTGGTTTTACGAGGGCAAATGCAAAAACTAGCAATACAAGTATGTCCGTGTCAGTGGCATAAGCAATGACATTGTTATTTGATACTGAAGCAAGGTAGACAACTCGTGTCAGCTTCGTGGTGATTTGAATCAGGCAATTTCTCACATAAGTTTGGCGATCTTCTCCACGTAGCCTCTCGATTGTTGATAATGAGAGAACATTTCAGCGGTATGCTGTTATTATTGCTCCTATAGTAGTTGACCAAAAATGTGATTAACTCGGTTCTGTTTTCAGAGGAAGTGATGAAGCCTGCTAATCGCTGGGTTTAGGTATTGCTTGTGACGAACTGGATATAACAATCCGCTTGTTACCTGGCTTCTTCTAATTTGTCTCACTTGCTTGATCATTCCATGCCCATAGGTGTCCATGGCAATTATAATTTGTTGTGGATGTGCCGATATTGGAAGTGTGCAAAACTTTAATAACTCATCCGCATTCTCTTTACAGGTTGATTTCGGTGGAACAGATCTTACAACCGCCATCCCATCAAAAATCCAGTCACCTTTTTTGTTCGGAGTTTCTTCAGTGCAGTCTACTTCTTCTATGATGTAATTTCTGAAAGTAGCTTTGGAACCCTAACGATAGTCCCCATCAGGTGCCGCTGATGTCAAGAAGTGACTGTGTGCTTCTTCTGACGAGGCTGATTTTCCAACCAAAAGTCCAAAAACCTGCGTCTCCTCTCTCAACACATTGACAACCTTTGGCTCCTTTTTTGTCTTTCTAGACCTGTCTTAATTTTTGGATTTGAGTTGCCATAACATGGCTTGTTTTAATAAATGTGTCAGGAGCGTGAACAATAAGCCCTGGCAAAACGACTAAACACTTCACTAAACACTTCACTAAACACTTCACTCAACTTTTGTTTAGTTAAAAGTTTGGTGAAAAGTTTAGTCGTTTTGCCACCCAGTTTAGTGTTATTTAGTCGTGTTGAGTGTTGTTGAGCAAAATTTGATCCTGGTCAAAAATGTTTAGCGTTGTTTAGTGTTGTTTAGCAAATGTTTAGTCGTTTTGCCACCAATTAAACATTTGTTGTTACCGCGCAGGCGCTCTAGCTGTGAAAATCCAAAGGTTTTCGTCTGTTTTCGTTGGTTTTCCTGTCTCTACGTGACCGAAAAAGCCTTTATGAGACATCTGCATATCTCGTTGTACGCTACTGTGTCTTCTTCAACAGTCAACTTTGTTGTCAATGTGCTAAAAAGTCCCCGTCGCTTCATCCGATTCTTGTTTTTATCTACTGCTTGTGCATGCAACAAAATAAACCAAAAGCCAATTCCTATGCAAGATCCCCTACAACCCAACAGCGTCGTAGCTAGCTCTCTGTTCAAAAAATTTGAGTGAAGTTTAGTGAAAGGTTTAGTCACGTTTTGCCACCCTCGCTAAACTTCGCTCAACTTCACTAAACAAAAGTTGAGTGAAATGTTTAGGGTAATGTTTAGTCGTATTGCCAGGGCTTTAGTGCTGAACCCACCTTGAATCGGGCCTTCTCTCATTTTGACTTCACGAATGATTGTAGTTTCAACTATCAAATCACCATGATTTGTTGAAAATTTCTGACCCCTCAAGAGCGAAGATGATAAAGATAAAGAAGAACTTGAATCCTATACACCCGTGTCTGACCAAGATAGTGCCTTGACCTGGCTTGATTCTTTTGATGAGACAACAGTTGATTCTGTTAGTGAATTTGAGCTTTGAAGTATGTGTATCAATTTATAACAAAAAAATTTGTTTCACGAATTAGGAATTGGGCAAAGTTAGATATTTTGTGACGTCATTATCGAAAGTTTTACTGTCCAAATCTCTTGAAATATAAATGTTACAGGGTTGGTGTTTGATAGATTTTTTTCATTTCTTCAAATGTTTTTTTCAATGGTTGCCTAAGATTTTAAAAAAATCACTTTAAATTTTTTTTTACCGTAAAATAAAATTTTGTCTTGTCACGTGACCGGAAATAAAATTTGAAACGGTACTTGGCAGATTTGAATTCTCTGGCATACTGGCATCATGAAACAGTTTAGAGAGCCTTGACAACATCTGCGGTTAGTTAGTTACGGTTATTTTCCTGTCTATGGATACTGCATCTTTTCCATAATCGTGACAACCCGGCCTTTAACTTTTTCAGTTCATATAACTTCAATTTGAATGTTCAATGAGGTCAACCCTATGATTCTGAGTTTCCACGAGCTCTCCAAGATAGCTGCAAGACCTTGAATTGCACCGAGAACCACATTTATCACACCATTCGGAATACCTCCCACCACCGACCACACCCTATTTCTGATAACCATTCTCCATCATTACTTACCAGTACTCTCCTTAATACTTTACACTTATCCATCCAACCTGGGTACCAGAGCCTGAGCGGGATCAAGAGAGTAGAAGTTGGAGAGGTAAATTGAGATAAATAATGGGAAAGAAAGGCGGGGATTTTTAGGGACTCCATACCATCTATCCATCCCTCTAACCGAGACTTTGCCCCTTCCATCTTAAAAACCATCATACTTAAAATGACCTATGCTATACAAAAATGGACTTTCAATAACTGTAACAAGTCATACTAAAATGCTTCGATCATAACAATCCTTCATGCACCTGATGATAACCTTTCATAGTTGATCCTTCACAAAATATCTCACCCCAGACATTCAGCAAGCACATTAGAATTGGTACATAACACAAGAACAACTTGCAATAAGTAATAAATTCATTTTTGGTCAAATCAAAAGTTAACTCTTGTGTTCTAAAAAAGATAAAATTTCGTCATGATCAGGGTTTTGCATTATACGTTGATTGATTGTTGAATTAAGCAAGTCCAATTTTGAAATATTCACTTTCCGCCTGGGTAAGCGTAGACAACAAAATCGTGCTGCCATCCTTGGGTACCTGCATTTTGGCAATTTTCAGACACCATGTACTTCCAACCACCTTTTTGAAAATCTGCATGACCGACAGCTATTGGAACTGTTCCTGGCTTGCGGCTCGGGAACACATAAACAGTGAGCACATGGTTCCATCCGTTACCGCCAGCATGGGTACCCTGGTCAATACGACTCCTAAGTGAACGAGAGTATGGATCACCGGCTTCTCCAACAGATAATGGAACAGTACCGGGGTACGGAGATCGGAAACCGTAGAATGAAAATGTATGCTGAAAATAGTGGTCTTGAACTCTGGGTCCAGCTTTCAACCAGGAACACCATTGCTCAGTGTCACAACCGACAGCTACTTGCATGAGAAGTGATGTATCGGCTGGGTAGGCATACATGACAAAGTCATGGGTCCATCCATTATCCCCTGCAAAGGAACAGTTTTCTGAGACACGAAATTTCCAGCCTCCTGAGTAGGTAGCATGACCAACAGCAATCGGAATAGTGCCAGGCTTCTGCTCTTCAAAGGCATAAAATACCATCTCGTGGTTCCAGCCATTGCCACCGGCATTTGTTCCTTTACAAAGCTGGTGTCTTCTATGGTCGCCACTACCTGCACAGAAAGCAACATAACATCAGTATTACGGCTAATGACAAAAGTGTCAACCTACTAAACAGAGAATCCAAATTCAGAAAAACTGAAATTCTTATGCAGAGAATCCTAAGGCAGGTTGATTTCAGATATAAACAAAGAAATCTTTGTGTACGTGAATAGTCCTGTTTAGCTATCTGGAAGCGACGAAATGACGTATGCCCGTTTTTCGTTCAATTTATCACCAATCAATATTACAGAAGCGCCGAAGGCGCTAGATTTCTACTTGCTGTTTTCAGCCGAGGCAAAATCATTCAAGCGGAAATACTGGCAAAATGAAGATCCCGCATAAGGGCTCAGTACGGGAAATTGGAAGGCTACAATCAACTGAATTTCCCATCATCTTATATCATCTTAGGAGCTGCAGTAATCTTATTTTTTGTTAGACAGATAATCTTGGATAATATTTCCTAGCTTGGAGTTTCGATTTATGTTTTGACGTTTTAAACTCTGAAGAGTGTCAGTCAAAAAGCTTAAGTATGTTTCAAAATGACTGCCTTTTTCAAAGCCCTTTATAATTTTTGCACCACCAAAATTTTTTTTGCGAATTCCTTTCTACTTCATAGGCAATTCGTTTTGCTCGAAAAAATTTTTCAAGTCAATAGCTGCAATATATTTCGTCCACTCCAATGCTATTTTCCAGTCCTCAACACGTCCGAGAACAAGTGAAGAAACGAAAATTGTCACTATATAAGCATAAACACTTTGAATTTTTTTCCCAAATATGGGGAAAATTGAAGTATTATTGCTTTTTCAAATATCTTGTGTGAGTACTTCTGGGTTCATGATCTTCTTTGCTTTTCTTATATACAGGAAGCGACAGCCTCTTTAAAGTTGGTAATATGCCATTAAGTTGAATTAGATTGAAAATGAATTGATGGTTTTGCCACGAAATGACTCACCTGCTGAACCAACGGCAAATGGAATGGTGCCTGGTTGTTGATGCTCCAATGCTTTAAACGTAAAAACGTGATCAAAAAGGTCGTCCTTCGCAGATACACCACTGACAACTTTAGCAGTCCAGTGGCCTGAATATGAGCCTACAGATATAGGCATTAATACTTCTGGATTGACTGGAAAGACATAGAAAACGAAGCCATGTGTCCAGCCATGGTCACCTACGTATGTTGCGTTCTCTTGCAATCTAAACTTCCAGCCATGTTCGTATGTAGCGTGCCCAACTGCGTAGGGAATTGTTCCTGGTTGCTGCGAGCTGAAGGCGTAAAATGTGAAGTCGTGGGTCCAGCCGTTCCCAGCAGCGTTTGCGCTCTATAATGTGAAAATTATTTTTGTGAGCATACATATAGATGGATTTCACTTCAATATGTTGGCTGGCAAGTGAAAAAAATGAATATAGACAATAGTAAGAAGCTAATATTCTCAAAACAATTTCGTGAATTTTTAGATAAGTAAAATTACGACTAATCCAACTCAACAGAATCTAAATCTAAGGCCGCAACGGCAGTCATTTTTTCATTAAAAGAATTTCGCCAGTAAAGGAGTTGTGAATGCAATTCTTTTATACAGTGGCGGACATCTGGAGAAGCGAAGGATGGCGGTCAACCCCTCCCCGATATTTTGGAAAACAATAGACTTTTGCTCTAAAACAAAGGGAAAATGTGACGTTATATTATCAAAACAATAGGCTTGTTCCCCCAATACTAGGCCAAGTATCCACTACTGTTTTCGCATGTATGCTAATTTTTGTTGTTGACAGACTGACAGTTCACCTGCGGGAATTACTTTATCTGTAAAAGATTAGGTTTATGAACGAAACTTTTTAATCTAAACTTTATGAACTAAGCCAAACTACCTTACCAAATCTGCACCATATTTAGCTGATTAGGCAATCTCTTGGTGTTCTTTCATGGTGTAATTTCATGAGCTATTTCATGCCATTCTGTCAGGCTATTTTGCCAAAAATCCAGAATTCTAAAATTACTTTTTTGTGACGTTACACTTGAGAAACAAATAATTGCGTTACTGAAAAAGGCTCAGAAGTATGAGCAAACATGCCCGAATCTCATTTATCTGCCCTAGTCTCCAAAAGAAATCAGTAAGTGTGTGGGACTGACCTGAACAACGGTGTGTCTCCACTCCTCGCCATTTCCTGCGTGTCCGATGCTAATTGGAACTGTTCCTGGAAGCTGTACATCGCTTGCATAGAACAAATGGTCGTGTTGGCACCCCAAGGAGCTTGCATGCTCGCCTCTACCTACTCTTGAAGCCCAACTGGAGTTATGTCCGACACAAATTGGTATGATCATCTTTTGCGTGTTCAAACTGCAAGTAAACAGTCAATAAAAATATTTAATGATACCTGGAAAATTGATATTATCGACAGAAAACAGAATATTTGGCTACGTTATGAGATAATACTGAGCTTGGTCGGCAAACATTGTCTTCTCGTGCACTATTCATTAAATCATTCAATTCAATACTCACTTTATTCACATGTGGGGATGGACGCAGGGCAGATTGAGTGTTATGCGTGCCCTAAGCACTAAACGATTTTGATGCCCCGTTTCAGCAATGTCACATTCTATTAAGGTTGTTGACCTCATGACCAGCAGTGTGACCAGATACAGCATTATATTATACTTTGATCATATTTTTGACCAAAAATCGTCATTTAGCATAAAATCTGGCATAATCGGAAATCTAGCATAATTCTGGCATAATTTTTACATTATTAAAATAATGTTATGATTCTGTTAATAAGTTTCGGGCCAACTGGGAAAATGGTGGATGTCAAGTATCTGCATGCAAACTTTTAACACCCATTCAACATGAGTTCATATTAAGTGCACCAATTTTGAACCAACAAAGTCCATGAAAAATAAAATGAACCAGAACATTTACACCAGAGTGCAGGATATCTTAGTTAATTTTCCTAAAGACGATCTTGATTCCAACAGCGAAGATGAATTTTAAGAATTCCCAGCAATTGACATTGTATGAACTAATCATGTTTTTGTTAATTTGAATTGATTATGCTGGTTTGTAAACTGTTCAACTTAAATCCTCTATTTGTTGAACGTTGTTCTGGGTTTTTTGCTATTCTGCATATGCGCTGGCTTCTCTTTCAAACGAGAGAGCCTCGATTTTAAATCTAGCACGAATTTTGTAAATCTGACATTTATGACATTTAGTTTTATGACAATTTCAGCATAATTGCGAAATTGAGATCTGGTCACAGTGATGACCAGATACACCATGTAGGTTGCAGTGAAAAATCATTTTTCAAATAAAAACAACGATAAAACCTCCCCAATTTATTGATAAAACAAGAAGTTTCTCATTAGCAGCACCCCGCCCCTCCCAAAAATAATTGCTAATTCCTTCCGTGCCCGTGCAATATACTGTACAAGCCAAGCCCTCCTTATGATCAACTTGCACTAATTATATCAAATTTTTTACAAATCTTTTTTCGACCGTTTCTCGATTTAGTGATGCCCCCTTTGACAAAGATGCCCTGTACGAACGTGCTTTAGTCTGTGAGGGTTAATCCGGCCTTAGATGGGCACAATCTGTGTTGGCAACCTTTTTCTGCTCTAGATCTTCCATGAATGAGAAATTTCCTATCATTCTGGGTTTGGTAATGGGTGTGGCTTCTAAAGGTTGCATACAGCACAGCCTCCTCCTAACTTTTTAGGACCGCACCCCCGTTCTAGATGGAACGTTTTTGGACCCAAACAGCGTCCCAAATGGAGTGTGAATCAAAACGACGTTTATACTTTCAAGAGGTTTTTGGGTGCCAATCTTATGGGAATTTTATTTATTTGTGTTGAATTAAGTTTTTCAAAGTAAACATTTTTTTGGCTGCTGATGATGATGTCAGGGGCGGACGTCTCATTTCCCATTGTTTTAGGACAAAGAACATTGTCCACTTAAGTATTGGGTGGCAGTCGTCCCCCCTCGTCCCCCAGATGTCTGCCACTGGCTGATGTTTAAGGCACTGAGTCAAAGCAAACAGGCGTCCTCTGCAGAAAGGCATTTGTTTCAGGGGTGACCACTGTTTTTACAAATACTGTAGTTTTACGTGATTACATAATCCCTCGTCCACAACTAACGACTGATAATATCTGTTTTAAAACTAGGTAAAAACAAATCTACGAACTCGATAATTGTGGAGCGCTGACGACCTTAATTTTGGACACACCAACCAAATAAAAAAGAATAAATGCCTCAAATGTTATTGTCTACCGCACCAAAGTGCTTTCGGCATTTCAAGAACGTTTAATTATTTCTCTTCCCATATCTGCATGGCAAGCTATAGTTTTCCTTAAAACATTCTCGGATATTTTTGTGCTATTCAGTGAGTTTTCTTTGAGTCTGTAGAAACAACATTGGTCTAACATGGTTGTTCTGATGTCTGCAACTAGAAAGTCAACCAATTTCATTTCGTGGTAGACGAGAGGACTCACAGAGAAACTACCAGCAAGTTGTTTCGTTTTCTACGTTGTTAGGTTGACCAATTCGCGGTCAAAAATGTCTGCTCATCGACTAGGCAAACTAATGATCATTGTCTTGTAAGTGATGTGACAGACAGCATAGACATAACCAAGTTTGGCTGTCTGGTACATAAAATGAGCTCAGTAAAGATTCTGGTTGCAAGAAGGATAGCGCTTTTCTATGAAGATGTTTATAAGGAAAAATTATCAGAATATAGGGGTCTTGGCGAGAATTTACTCTCGTTGACACTGTCATTGACGGCAACAAATTACCAGTCAAGTTTAGTGACAGAGGAGGCCCAACCATGGTTGGGTACAACGCGCAAGTAGATTTCTGATATTAAGCCTTCTAAAATGGCTAAAAATGCATCTCACAGAATAAAATTTGATAAAATTCTATACCGTTCAGAAAAGACGATTCGATGTTTATCAGAAAAAAATTGATTATTGATTATTGAAAAACATAAAAGTTTGTTCTCCTTTTAGTTAATACTCTGTTTTCAAAAAATTAATTAAGAAACAGTCAAAAGCCAACCCTCACTCTCCTGTCACATGTCACGCACGTGCCGTCACTTAGTAGTTACTTTAACTATAAATATTGTAAATAGAGGATGAACTTTTCAAGCCGCGCACGAGATTTCCACGAAAACAAAAAACCTTCCAGGAATTTTAAAGAGGACAATAGGGTAGGGGTTTCCGCCACAGCAAGTCAGCAGAGCATAGCAATGGTGTACACATGGTAGCGTTAAGGGCTCACCTAAACTTTATCTACTAAATTATACACCGGAAAAGTTTGGGCCCTTTAGGAAAATCAATCAGTCATCAATAGAACACCATACTCTAACGCCAGACTTGCTTAGTTGTCACAACAATTTCCAAGCAACGACGTAAGATTGCGAAACAACCTGCTGTATAAATATGACACTTTTGCTTAACGAAGCAAAACAGCATGCTTAGGCTTGAAATTGAAACCGTTCGCACTCGCACCTCAAAAGGTTAAAACACATTTGCTTTGCATCATCTACGCAACAGATTTATGACATTTTACATTCACTTTTGGTGAACTCAGTCCTACTGAAGACAATTTTTTCATCTATGCTTTGAAAAGTTTACAATACATTAATACTACACGTCACAGATCTACATGGCTCTATACTATAGCTCCACTGAGCTGTGTCCTTAATTATAACTGCATTACTAAATTGTTAAGGCTGGAATACACTAGGCATTTAATTGCCAGTCAACTAAATGCCTGTTGTTTAATCCAATTAAGATGCCTTTCATCGATGATTCATTTTGCGTCATTGTCCCTTACTCGTAGATAATTTTGATAATTTGAAAATGTATGGCAATAATTAGGTAACCTCTGCGAATACACTAGTCAACTAAATGCGGCAATTAAATGCCTAGTGTATTCCAGCCTTTAAAGAAGTTTCTTACATCAATTATTCGTTTGTATATTGTACGCACCCCTCATAGAAAGTCCTTAAAACAATCAGATAACAATTCCAAACCTTTGACTGGAGTCCTACTATATTGCTTATAAGGCGGCCACTTCCTCGATGTCTTCCTTCAGATGAGAGACGGAGTTCAATTGCTTTTCCAAATTTATATGCTGTTCGCAATATGTATTCATTCGAACTGATTGGTTGGAAAACAAAGAGATGATCTCATTCTGTTGAAGCAAACAAATAAACCTGACGGATCTCTATTGTTTGGTTTGATGGTTTAATTATTCGATAAAATATTCAAAAATACGGAAGGAAGTACGGAAGCAGCCACAAGTGAGCCCGTGCAGTGTGCAGGCACTGAAAAATTAGGGGGAAGGGCAAAGCCGAGCAAACGTCGGTTTGTCAACTGAGCAAAACGAAGGAGTCTGTAGCTTGTTCTTTGGAGTCACAAATCTAAGCATTATGAAAAACCTATCCTGCACTTGCAGCATAATTTTTGCAATAATAAACTTTTTAATATTACTACACTGACGATAAAAAACGGAAGTAATCGAAGCCAAGCATAGCCTATTCTAAGGGGAAATTAACTGCGGGGGTACGCCTTTGTTTATAAAAAGAGAAGGACAATAGCCTATCGTTTAAAACAATGAAAGTCACTGGGGCTTGAGGGGCCCTGAAGCAGTCTTATTTTCTACAGAGACGGCGCCACAAAATTGAAACTGGAGGGGGGGGGGCTAAAAGTTTAGTGACATGGAAGGACCCACCATGGCCGGGTCCGACGCGAAAGAAATTTTTTGAAATTAAGCCTCCTTAAATGGTTAATGCATCTCCCAGACTAAAATTACTTTACCGCTCAGAAAAGACAGTTCGACGATTCTCAGAAAATTATTGACTTTTAAGGAAAAAATTGGGAGGGGGAGGAAGGAGTCAGGCTGAAACTCTAGTAAAAGTCGTCGGGGAAAGAAAATAGGTGACCTTTGGTTCAGAGTGCACATCGATGTGAATAACAAGAAACTGTTTTATTGATTGACAGAAATTTACTTCCTGAACAGAAACGTGCATCATCTTTCTCGTTCTTTCTCTCGAGTATTTTTAGTAGGCCATGTCTACACATCCAGAATGCAGAGATTGCAATGATACAGAAAGTTATCTACTGAATTGATCATAGTACGCAAATAATAGACAAATAATAGAAATATTCATAAATAAGTTAGTAAATAGAATAAAATAAAATCAAGAATGATAAAATAATAAAAAAGCCGGTCAGAAGATTTTATCTCTGAAAAAGTGGAGGGAGCTGCAGCCCCACCGCCCCAGTCGTGTCTGTTCTGGGGAGATGCAGACCCACCATTGGCGCCGTGTCTGTTCTATGAATTTTTTTACACAATAAATGTAGCTTAGCCATTATAATAGGGGCAACGTAGCCTTTTATCATATCGTCTGCTTGAATAAAAGCCATCGAGATTTGACTTCAAAATAGACAGGGAAATTGTAGTGACAAACTAAGCAAGTGCCTAATACCAAATGCCTTATCTAATCCATCAAAACTTTTAAGCAGAAGGTGCGGAACTCTACCTACTCTGCAAATTGAAAAAAAAACCAGTGCATAAAAAGATGACGTCATCAACAAACATGCTTACATCAGCAAAATTGAAAAAATATTGTACCAAAGGAAAGGCCTATATAAGCTGAAAAATATTGACCTTTTTTATTGTCACAAACACCGTATTTCAAAAGTTATCGTCGTTTATAAGACAATTCCAAGGCAATTATTGGCGTCATCGATCATGTAATTTCCCGGAAATATTTTTTTGGCCAATCCTGGAAAATCAATCAGTTACCGATATACAACCATATTCTGAAGTAAGATTTGGTTTTAGGCACTTGCTTAGTTTGTCAAAACAATTTCCCTGTCAAAGTTTATTGCTCAAAATGAAGGAAGGTCAGGTTCGAATCTTATTTTGTAGCTTGGCGTCTTTGCTGGGAAGCATCTATCTTGGCTCAACGTAGGTTGAAGCAAAGACCGAGATTTTCTTTGGGGGGGGGCAAAAGAAAAAAAATAACCTAAAAGTGGCAGGGCCGTAGCTACAATTTCGTGACAACACCCTTTAAAAGATCTAACGAGGAAATTTTTTCTTTACTTTTGCCCTGGCTATTGCCACCTATTTCAGGTAGTGTATTCTTTGTGGCTCAAAGATTTTCAACAAATAAACGATGGCTTACCCACTTTCTTCATTGATTTCATTGGGAAAATAATAATCAAATATCACTTTTTAGGATTTCAAATTTGTTTTATGGTAAACATGGGGTGAAGTATGCTTCATATGTGAGTTTCTGGTCAAAGGTACCCAGTGAAAAGCAGGGGGGGCGCCAGGTCCCGAAAAAATTGAGATATTAAGGGATCTAGAGGAATACACAATAGCATGCGACCACGTCCATTTTAAAAAAACATTCACACATTTCATCGTAAGAAAATGTAAGTCAACCCCTTTACAACAACGCTTCTTAACACGATAAAATTTTGAATCGATGAAAGTTGATAGAAATATCATAAAAAGCTTTTTAGATATGGGCGAAATGATTTTTTATTTTCTGTCACTTTTTAACAGAGTCCCTGTTGGAGTTTATTTATGGGGTTTCGGAAACCTTTTCAAGATTTTCAATTTTGATCTCAGTCTTAACAAGCCAAAAATGCAAAGAATAATCTACTCCCTCTAGCAAAATTACAGCAAAACAGAACTGGAAAAAAGAAAAAAAAATGAAAAAGTTACTAAAAGAGAAACACAAGTCTAGTGGCTTTGTATATGATAACAGCAGAAGCTTTCGCTGATATATGAATAATAACTAAATAATATAAATTCATTTTGCAGCATTTGAAGTGAAATGTATTTTACAAAAATAAAATAAATACGTTTGTATAGCAAACAGACGGTACACATGAAGAGTACGCAATGGACAAAAAGATACAAAATTACATTTACGAATAATGTAAGAAGCGACGTGTGTATTATAGTGAAAAAAGCATGAGACCAACTACCTTTGAATAACATCCAATGGCGGAAACTTTGCTGAAATTTATAATATGGTCAGGAAATTCAATCAGAAATAATCTGTTCGTTTGGTAGTGGATAGGCATAGAAAACAAAATCATGGACCCATTCTGACGTCACAGATTGATTACCCTCCTTGGTCACCCGGTATTTCCAACCACCTAAGCTGAAATCGGTGTGACTCACTGTCACGGCAAACGTTCCAGGCTTTCGCTCTTTGAATGCATAAACAGTAAAGCAGTGATTCCAGCCTCTATTTCCAGCGTCTTTGCCTAATTCTACGCGACTTCTAAGGGTGTGGTTATCCTCAGCCCCTGCTTCTCCTATTGAAATCGGAACCGTGCCGTAGTGCTGATACGAGTAGCCACAAAAAGTGAAGTCGTGTTGAAAGTAGGCCTCGTGAAGGCGGTCGGCTTGCCCTAATCTGGAGCAGCCATATTGCGACTCAAAGCCAACCGCAACCGAAACAGCCAATGAGGAATCGAATGGGTATGCAAAAAACACAGCCTCTAGGGTCCAGTCTTTTGGAACCGTATACGAATTGTTTGTGATGCAGAACTGCCTGCCGCCGGAGTATGCCTTGTAACCAAGAGCAATAGGAATTGTGCCTGGCTGCATCTTTTTGAATCCAAAAAGTAAATATAACTGCTTTTTCCAGCCATCGTCATACCCGACAAGTTCTTCTTGCATTTCTTCCCGTATACAATATCTTGGGTCATCATCGTGCCTTATATTTTCTAAAAAGAATGATTGTATCAACCGAATAGACCAAATTCTCAAAGGTTGCAAATATTCAGAGCATAATGGCAGCGTGCAAATCTAAAATCTGCAATGTCAAGCATGCAGAAAAAAATAATACCTTCGCTGCAAACGTGAATGTGCTCGAGTTTGAAGCCTTTATAGAGCCCTGAAAGTATGGACAGCTCTGTGACCATGATGTTTTCAGTTGCCCCCGCAGTAACCAAAGCTCGAAGTTTAAAACAAGTAATCATGACTATGATTCTAAAACATATCCTCAAAATTAATTTAAGGTAGAGCTGGTCATGTAAAAGACTATTCAGTATATTTTTAAATCTTTTAGATTTGACCACAATTTGTTGTTGGGGTCAGACAGCAAAGATAAAGGGGAAAAAGAATGCTCTTTGCAGGTCGACTTGACTCCGAGAAAAAACATATCTAAGACTATCGCTTTACAAGTGTAAAAGAAAATTGATTAAACAAACCTACTATCACATTGCCAAGATGGATGTGGAATTGGTATGTTGATAATCTCATGCGGCAAAGAAATTATCAACGTGACAAAGTGTGACAACCATCAGCCTAGTACCAAAAGCCACAGTAACCATGTCTTGGCTATAGCTTTACCATGTACAATCGAATAAATTATACGTAACAAATGAGAAGAAACATATAAGAAAAAGTAGTATGCATACCATTTCTATCCACAGAAAAAGGAAAACACTCAGGTGGATCATATGACAATGCTTGGAACGAAAATGCATGAGAAAATTTGGTATTCTTATCTGCCCCACAAGTCACATCAATATTGGCAATGTTGTGGTTGGGGAAGCTACCAACAAAAATCGGCGTAAGGTGTTCTGGATTTACAGGAAACGAGTAGAAAACGAAATCCAGGTTGAAGCTATTTGGCCACTGATAATCTGTGGCTGACTTGACATTCTCCTCCACGCAGTATTTCCATCCCCCACTCTCATTTCCTGCGTGTCCTACAGCATACGGAATGGTATAAAGCTTCTTGGAACTGAACGCAAAAAATGTGAAGATGTGGGTCCAGCCACGCTTTCCAGCATCGGATCCCTATGATAAATGCATATGGAGAAATTATATTATTTTACATTTTTCTGAATTTCAAATTGAAAAGGCAGTGTAACTAATGTCAAGTAGTTGTCATGCTTCCGATTAGCTTTCTTTAACTTCATTTTTCTTACATTTTTCATTCGCTTTCTCTTGTATCTCTTTATACTTTACCAATTCTCATACACTAATTTTTTCTTTTACTTTTTCACTTTCTATCTTGATCCCTTTCATTCTCTGTCCCTTCTCTTTTTAACGGTTATTTTAACGGCTCTTTCGAAGAACCGCTTTAATTTCTTACTGCTTCTCTTACCCTTGACATGCCTCTATTTATCAAATGGTAACGAAAATTTATCAATTCTAAAGCAATAGTATTCTGGTACTCGAGCCAAATTGTGCAACTATCAGTGAAACGGAAAGATTCCATTTGCTTCAATACACCGGTCATTGACAGCAACGCTGCTGCGGGGCCCGGGGCCCTTGTTCTTTACAATTTTAACTTTCTTCTTAGGTGTGGTGCACCTTCTGGCTACCATAGGCAGGGAGTCTGGGGCTGTGGCCGGTCTGGACCCTTTTAAACCGCCATTGAATGCATTTGTGTAGACTTAACTTCAAGACTGGAATCATTTTTTGCTGCTACAACTCAGATCCTTGATTAAAATTATACGATATATCTCATATTTGAAGATATACCTTATGGATGAAGAATTTGGTGGAGTAAGCAATTAATTGGATTCGTAGAACAAGACAAAAATAAAATTTTCATCTCCTATGTCTGCAAAAAGACCGGTGAGAGATGACTTGAAAATGAAATTTTTTGATAGCACTTCAAAGCGCTCCTTACAAATAAAGCATTTTTCAATGTGTGGTTATTTTAATTCAGAATAGTAAATTATATTTGCATTGCTACAACCGTCTTACAGACTCTGTCTTGAAACTAACGTGCTTCCTTGGTTTGATAAGGATTTTTCAAGTCAACAAAATGTACCAAAAAACAATTTCAAGGTTCCTGCTTTCTTTTGAAGTGGTTTAATGATGTATTTGGATGTAGATAAGCAAACAATTTTCTATTGATTGAAATTTACTTCAAATATTTGCAAACCTGGACAATTATATGCCTCCAGCTATCACCCTCACCAGCTGACCCTACACTAAATGGAACCATGTCTTCAATTCCTGTTTCACTACCATAAAATACAAAATCAGGCTGGCATTGAATGGCCTCAGTCTTGTCTATTCTGCATGCATGTTCAGAAGAATGCCCAACACAAACTGGAAACATCTTTGTAGCTACAGCTAAAAAGAAAGATCATAAAAGCTGAATAACAGGGCTAAAATTGGAATTATACGACTACAATGATAAATAAGAGTGAGAAAAAAGGGAATCTTTTGAGTGCAACTTAAAGTTCTTTTATCCTAAATTCAATAGCTCATAGACTTTCAAGAACAGTGTTAAGGAGCAATCAATTTAAGAGCAGACTGATTCTTTTCTAAGATAATTTCAAACTTTCCAAGTCTCATGTGTTTTGGGGTCTTTTCATAGTTCAATCTTTTTCCCACACTTACATGCATCAAAGCAGAAATATCCTGCATTCTTCAAGAAAGTTGCTTTACTTTAATTCTTCAAATTTTTCAAATCCTATAAAAAACCTTTTCTCTTATCTTGGCAAAGCACCAGCTACAGAATAAAAAAGTGTCTGTGTAACATTTACTTACTGAAAAAGGGGGTTTCCAAAGAACTGGAGGGTGCAGCAAAAGAAAATTTTCTGTGAGCAATGCTCCTCAGTCCCATTGTTTGCTCGTGTGGCAATGAGGATTAATTATGGATCTGTCCATGCCCCTGCAATCCCATGGCAATCCAAACATTTTTCCACCATTCAGCACAAAACTCACTTATTTTCTGCTGTTTTTGCTGTCTGTTACTGTGGAAAAATTCACTGCCACACCCTCCACTTACCTTGATATCTAAGTTGCTCAACTGTTGTTGTCAAAACTTTAAATATCAAGAACTTACCAATATCTGCTTTATTTCTGTCAACAAGCTCTTGTGAGGCTAAAAAATGATTTTTGTCATCATACCAATAATAACAGAATGCAAAAAATTAGCCTCAATACTACATTTTCTTATATTGCCTTTGTTTTGCAAAAGCTATCAATATTTTTCACCAGATTTTGCTGAGAATAAAAAACTGCACTGTAAAAGTAAAATGATCAAAAATTAATGTAATTAAATAGCCACTTAAGCAATTAGAAAAATAGTTTATTACTATAGGTTCAAGTGATTATTCAAATTAAACTGTGCCCAGTGGCAGACACCTGGAGGGGGGAAGGGGGCACAAAGGGAGGACAATGGTACATTTTATTTTAAAACAATGGGAAAATGTAACATCATCTTATCAAAACAATAGGCTCCCCCCAAAAAAAAAATTGACCATGTTTCTGCTCCTGGCTGTACCCATTTGACTATTTTGGCTACATGTATTTTCCTGAGCGACACTAACCTTGCTCCAACTCTTTCATATTAAGACCAGCCCTTCCCCTTATGAAAAACTCTACTACCTTTGATTTCCCCAAGCAAACTTCTAACTTCTCTTTCCAGACTTTTGACATTTTCATCGAACTTTGACAGATCACTGAAGTCAATGTACAATTTTCCAGCTGTGATAAGACCTAGTGCTCCAGTTGCATTGAATCCCTTCTCCATTTTAACAGGTAGGATTTTCTTTCTTTTTACTTGTGCATATTTGAATTCCTTATTACAGTTGTCAGACAGCTGGTATTTGCTTGACATGCAGATAATAATGATGGCAGCACCCTCAACTCCTTCAGCCATTTTGTTAAAAATATCTCCAGACATTGAATCCAAATCCATCCAAACTTCAAGTCCCAAATTTCTTAGCTCCTCGCATATCTTTCGAACTTCCTTTTGGTAATCCCATTGGTAAGATAGCATTATATGTCCTGGCGATGCCATCTTCGGGGTCTTTAACAGGCGAATAGAACAGGTTTCATTGCATGGTTCAGGTTATTCAAAAATGCTTGTTGCAGAGAAAAAATCATGTGTCGAACAATTGAAAAATTTCCACTACTATCTACTCCTATAACTGTAAGCAAACTTTGCTTTTATAAAAAAACTCAAAATAACTTTTATGACTAAGTTTTCAATTCATGAAAGAAACTAATATCACATACATATATACAAAACATATCCTACCCAATATCTTTTCGTCCATTTTAGACGAATAAGGAGCAACTGTTGTTTGGCAAAAGTGCGAGGACACCCTTGCAAATTGCCCAGTTACCATAAAGGATGCAAAAGTAACCAAACAACTTGCATATTTTCAACTTACATAAACCTGTATGCTTTTTTCCAAACTTGAATGCTTTCCCAAACAAATTCTCGGCGTTCTAAACAACCTTTATCGATATTGAAAAAGAAAGTGGCGCTAATGCAGTTTCGAACCTTACCCAAACCCTATCCATATAGACGATTGTGATGCTTGGTTATTCTTTTTCACCATCCTTTCTCAGTCAGTCCAATCAGTGCCCAGAAGACAACAAATAGCCTTTCTTCCATCTTTACATCGCAGACTAATCATGGTCAAAGGGCAAAGGACGACCACAGGGAAAAACCCAAATTGGAGAAGCTCCTTCCTAGCGACCCGTACGTAAGTGACAGCCATGTAACAAATTGTTTAGCCTGTGCTCCAGACAAATTGTTACGAAGATAGTCGTCTTGAATATTCACGAAACTGTTATTTTCGTTTCCTGGAATGTAAGTCCAGGGATAAGAGTCCTAAAACATTAGGAATGTAGTTGTGATTTAAGCAACTTCTAGAATTGAGGGCGTTAGAACGTTTTTGGGGAGCTAGACATGTTAGAAAAGAGCCGGATTATTTCTTGTATGGTTTTAAGTACATTATGGAAGTTATTGGGGGGGGGGCTAAAGCCCACTCAGCCTCACCTCTCCCCCTTCCCCCCTGCTTCCACGATCTCTGTCTTCTCTATTGTGTATATGAAGTCACTCACACTTTTCACCGGCTCAAAAAAACGATAGGAAGTTGCTCATTTGCGGGAACTGTATAGTATAATCCTATGATATATTTGACGTGATAATAAAGGTCACGAAAATTTCATAACATCATTCATGATATGATTCATAATTAAGAAACTCTTAAGGAACAATGAGTATCGAAATTTCCAGAACATTAAGAAACTGGATTACTCAATATCGACCTTTGTTTTTTATAAAAAATGAGTTTACTCACTTATTAAGGGGAGCTCATTCCCCCAAAATCACTCTGGATTTTGACAATGTAGCTGCTTCCCCAAACCCACTTCACAGCTTCCTACCTGGATCTCTTATTCTCCTTCATTTTCTATATTTCATTGGAATTGAATACGTATTAAAAGGTTGCTTTGCTTAAGAACAACCCGGCAAATGATTCTTTGAAAAGAGTATACAGTAAAACGGGAGAAAACGGGTATAAAAAGGTTTTAAAAAAAGAAAATGCTCTTTCCCACCACCTGACGTTTTGGTCTTAAATAGAATTGTAAGAGTTAATGGCAGAAAAGACCTTCATCAGAACGTGAATGCTTCAGAAGATTTGGTATCAGAAACGAATTGCTGAAAAAGAAAAGAACACCAGAATTCGACACTGTCCATCGTAAAAGCTTCCGACACTGTCAATCATGGAACACTACTAAATAAGCTAAGTTGCCATGACATGCAAGTCACGGAACTTTCCTGCTTTGAAGATCACTTATTCAACAGAAAGCAGTTTTTCTGCTACGATCAATAAACATCACAAACCGAACAAATGACACATGGGGTACCTCAAGGCTAAATCCTTGGGCCACTCCTATTAATCATTTTGATCAATTACGTGCCTTTGGTATTGGACAAATGCAAAACTGTTTTTATGCAGATGAAACTGAGACATTCTCCTTGGAAAGATCAACAGCCAGAGCATACTCTGGGGAATTGCTCCACCAGGCCCTATAAGTTCCCCCAACACTGACAAGCAAAACTTTACTTTTACCCCAGATGCCAAGCCACTGTGGGACCCTTTCAAAAGAACAAAACATAATGCAAATGCACTGGCAAGAAAGTCAGTCATACATTTTCTATCATCATGATGTTTTGGTGAAATGGCTCCACTACTGCAACTGCAAGCAGTCAAACAAGCTATGCCTTCAGTATGTAGGACATTCAGATTCTTCACTGAAAACGTTCTAATCAAGGACGTAGGAAGCATTAGCAAAGTGGGAGGGGGCATCGGCCTAAAGGGGCATAAGATTGTATAAGGTAGAAAAACCTGTTTTAAGGGACAGCCTAACAAAGATTCCAGAAAGGTCGAGAAAGGCCTGGCTACAATGATATAGATATCATTTTCTGGCTTAGTTGCGAGCAGTGCCGCCGAATAACTATAGATCTTTATGAATTATAATTATAAATGAGAAAATCTTTAGTAAAGCTAAAAATACGTTTCAGAATATTTCTTGCATTCATTTTCTTGCAGTCGGTTAAAACCTTGTACAAATTTTTAGGAACAGCTTTGTTAGTCTTACTAATTGCTTCCTCAAACTGGAAACCTCGAGGGGCCCCGTTAATCCTAATGGCCCTAGGGCAATTTACCCCTGCCCCTCACCTTTTGGCAGCCCTGGTTGTGAGTTTGTAGTTTTGCTGTTTTCAAAAGCAGATCGCAAGGGAAAATTTTAGATCATGGCTCAAAAATGTCACCCTCACTCCCTTTTTTACATTTCGTATAGTGATTAAGCATTTCAAGGAAACGTATTCGTATTTGACATTAATACCGAATCATACAGGACCCTTTTTGATTCTTTCATACAGGACCCTTATTGATTCTTTCATACAGGACCCTTATTGATTCTTTCATACAGGACCCTTATTGATTCTTTCATACAGGACCCTTTTTGATTCTTTCATACAGGACCCTTTTTGATTCTTTCATACAGGACCCTTTTTGATTCTTTCATACAGGACTCTTTTTGATTCTTTCATACAGGACCCTTTTTGATTCTTTCATACAGGACCCTTTTTGATTCTTTCATACAGGACCCTTTTTGATTCTTTCATACAGGACCCTTTTTGATTCTTTCATACAGGACCCTTTTTGATTCTTTCATACAGGACCCTTATTGAAAGCAGTGCTTCATTGTACTGAAAATGCTTATTCTGTTTAAATATGTATTGTTATTATATTATTTCTATTGATATACCAATCACTGGCATAGTCCTATTCCAACCAGCCTTTTTACACAACTCCCCCCTCTTCTTTAAAAAAAGTCAACAATAGCCATACCAAACATAAATTCAAAAGGCGCAGTTTTACAATACGATTGCAATATGTAAATATTTCATAAAAGTATCTTTGAAATCTTGATTTTTGACTGATAATTTGTCTAGCCATAAAAGCTAATCATAGAAGTCGAGTTAGCTCTTTGTAACAAGGCACATGAATTGCACCCTGTTTCTGTAAAACCTGGAGCTGTTCTGTTTTTCGTAAAGGAAAACTTGAGGAAACTTACTGGATACCGTAAATCAATCGAGCTTCATAGATAAAGTCTCAAACTGCTGTAAAACAAGTTGAGTTTGAAGAAAAACACAAGAAACTAAGATCAACAATAAAATAACAATTTTTTAGCAAAATATAAACCAGTAACAAAGTGCCAATTTTTGGCGTTTAACAGAGGGCGTAGACCCAATTTGTATTTAGGGAAACATAGAGCTACACGTTTAACGTATCTACAAAGGAAATTTTCATCACACTTGGCAAATGCTCTATCATGGGTTCAAAACATAAATTTGGCTATTCATTTGTGGTACAGGAAACGAAGTAAACTATCAAAAATAAAATGTATGACAATGGAAAAAGAACTTTTGCAAACGTGTCCAAGATATTGCCGCCAGGAGGTTTCTGAGACCGTACGGGAAGAAGTTCTGCATCATTACCGTTTAAATGTCGCTGCTGCATTTCTATCTCGTCCTTTTTTCGGAATAGAGTGGTTGGATTCTACAAAAAAAGACAACAATAAAGCAGAATCAAACACAATGATTCATATATTTACTTGATTGAGAGATTTACGAGTGAAAGTTCTCAAGAACATGCGCAGTTATAATATAATTTATGGCACATTCTCTTTCACTTTTAAAATCGGGGGAGGAGGGGGGGTGGTGGCTTCCTTGTAAAATACGATCTGGGTCAATAAGAAGCGGCCTAGTTTATGAAGAACCCACAATCAGAAGGATACAAAAGGGACACAAGGTGAGCAACAGGACTTGTACTAGATTAAAGAAAGTACCAGCATGTGCAAAATTTTGTCTAGAAAGGGTCTAGAAGAAGAATGGAATTAAAAGAACTTGATTGGAAATGACCTATAGGCCCTTGGTAAATACTCGCAAAATCACATTCAAATATGCAGCCTTTAATATAACATGAGACACAATTAAGTAACTATAAGAAACATTATATCTATTATTTATAAATCGAATTTAAGAGGGATAGAATAGATAGAAATTCAGATACAAGGCAACTTACAGGCAATTTTTTGCCTTTTAGTGATTTAATTTTCAGTACAAGTATATACTCAAACATCACCATGATAATGAATACGATGTTGACTAATGAATAAATCTCCATTGCTGTAATGTAGGGTTCCTTTGGAATTAAAGAGCTTGTACTACCAAAGATGAACATGGTCGACAAGAAATTGGTAACAATCAAGGTGACTCTGGCTGGAACTGCAGTTGGCGGGATAAAAAACGTCGTGAATGACAAACCAACAAGAAGTGCTCCAGGAATGTATACATGGTAAAGGAAATAAGGGAAGGACCTCTTCATTCGAATCACCGCTCTCAGCTTTGGAAATGGCACTGCAAAATAAGAAAAAAATTGAGACCTTCAGTTGAAAAAGATGATATTCAAAGTATCACATTGTTCTTTAAGGTGAACCATGTTCGTTTCAATAACTCCGAAATAATAACTTATTACAGCTAAGCCTCTGTTTAGCTGTAATTTTACCTTATCAAAACCTTATCAAACCAGAAGCGATTATACCAGAAAAACCCAGCTAAGCCTCTGTTTTAATTTATGTCATAGACTAGCCCCCTGTATCTTTTTCGAGTATCATACAACATTAGTAATTTATTTGTAATGCAAACATGTACAATAACTATGGTCAATAGCTTAATTCTTGATCTTTTGAAAGTAGTCAGATCTTCTTTACAATGCTTTCTATCTTCTCTCAGAGTCTGGAACCATGTTCAAACGATCCTTTGGTGGTATAAAACTTAAAAATGGCTTTGAAAAAAGCAAACATTTAGTAAACTAAAGCTTTTTCATCTGACACTCTTCAGAGTGTAAAACGTCAGAACATAGACCAAAGACTCTACGCTAGGAAATATATATACCTAGTTGAGGACCGGAACCATGTTCGTTTCAATTTTCTTAAGGAAACTGTGAACGTAATATTAAAGCTCGTCAAATTTTTCATTTTCAATAATTTTAAACGTCATTTAATATTAGGACGTTCATACAAGGGAACCTATGTTCAAACATGTACTAGAAATAGAGTAATTTCGGAATATAGATACTAACCTTTTAGATAATACATAACATCAAGTTTTCCTTTGATTGACAAAACTTCGTACCCAGACGTAGCAAGGTCTTTTGGCGAAGCATCAATGGGAAAATTAGGATCCTTCCAAAACAATGATATTTCTTTTCCACTAAAGGCATCTGAAATAAAAATAATGCTGCAAATCATTTTGAAAAAAAATGGTAGCAATGAAAAAGACTTACATCTTTCATATATTTATATAAATAAATAAAATCTTGCTTCAAAACCTTGTAAATATTTTCTTTGTCTTCTTCTCAAATTAAGGCTTTCCGTGTATCGATATGATTAAAGAAAATATAGAAAGAATTATTGAGGAATATCACTTTCGGCTTTTGGCACAGTGTTTGATATCTAGAATGTTGAAGGACATAGCCTTACTTAAAAGATGATTACAATATCAACAATAAAGTGCATCTAGCAAAGTTAGAATGGAACTAATTTTTCATGAGACTTTAAGGCCCGTTCTCATCTCAGTTTGAAAGAAAAACCTCAGAAGGAGCATCACAAAGTACTTACAACTTTCTATATCGATGGAGCATTCCTGAATGTCGTGGGGAAATATCTTCAAGTTCATTTTACAATGACAATTTATTGTGAACCTGAAGAAGAAAGAGAGCTATAGTCTTATGTTAATAATACAACATAGCAATAAGCAAATGCAGTAACATGAAGGAAGTTGAAAGGTTACAATAAGAAAGTAATCAATAAAATGGTGGAAGTTGTCAGTGTCAGGTAATGAATATCAGTTATTGTAAACGATACAAGAAATATGAGAAAGGCTAGTGCAAAGATAGCTCAGTGACTAAAGGTGCTGACTACAGGTCCAAGGGTCTGTGGTTTGAGCTTCTGACTTCAGTGGCGAAAATTGCGGGGGTGTGGGGGGGGGGGCGAACGGCTTTTGCCAACATGTCGGTTTTGTCGGTAATATTATGTCATTTGTCGGCAAATTTGCTCGCTTTTGTGGGCATTACCCCCCCCCCCCCCCACTTAAAAAATGAATTTCCGCCACTGTCTGATTTGACCAAACCTGAGGAAAATCTCCAGGTATAGGAATCACGAGGGCTGGTCACAGAGAGAGGAGGGACCAAGATACTGCTCGATAAGTACAGCATCTTAGTGTCCTTAAAACTGCCTTTGGGTGCTAGGTAGCAAGCGCAAATAGAAAGACTAAACTAATAATTCGCAACAATTTTGATAAGGAATGATCAGTAAGTATTTCCTATCTAAAGCTTAGTAATTTCTTCTTAACATAGGCATGTTCGGTATTTAGAGAGCACTGCTCTAATCTCCTTAAGCTGAAGTGGCCTAGGTGAGATATGCTTGCCATGCACTTTTAAAAGCAGAATATTTCCTGGAGCTGGGGAGGCGTGTTATGAGCGATAAGTTATTTTCAATAAAAACATTTTTTTTGCATGTGAAGAAAAAGCACTGTAATAGAATATAAAGGATTGAGTAAACTGGAAATTCATTTTACTGAAATGAATAGAGCTTTTGATTAGATATAAAGAAACCCGTCTTTTTGCTGTTAGCAATTGTACGTAATGTATTCTCCAAATGATCTCTTAGATCAATGACTGTCCTAAATAGAAGGCCTGATATTGTAGAATAATTTAATTCTGTTATTGTTATTGTTTCTGTTGACCTTCATTACTATATATTTTGATTCACTCATATCGCTAGGAAGACCGTCAATGGAAACCATTTACTAAGTACGTTTTCTGTAAATCCTTTAAAGAGCTTAATCAAAGAAGCTTTTTACCAGGCTTAAAAGAATGATGGAAATTCAAGAAAATCTTAATATTGAATCTAACTTCATATCTTTCAGTTGTTGGGAAAACTAGCATCATAGCTGAAATATGAATTTTTAGTCTGTTAAAGAATGAAGCCCCAAATGAAGAGGTTGAATATTCGCTTAATGCATTTCTAACCTAACAGTTATGCGGGTAGCTCTCTCCTGTTAGATATCATTTTTGAATGTCTTTCGTACTGTTAGTTGTCAGTATATGTTTGTGAAAATGCAGAAAATACCTTTTGCTTGCATAAACTCGGCCATAAGGGCCTATCTGTGTTTTGACACTTTGTGTGAACATTTGGTGGCTTTCTGTTTTCCTTGCATTTGAGACGAACGTGTCCGGCACCCAGAAAAACTCCGTTGGATCTATAGCAAAATTCAGTTGATCCTTTCCAGTTTCAAGTCTTTCATCGACCCACCATTGCCTTATAAATACATCGCTTTTCATTGTCTGTAAAAGTAAAACAAAAAACGGGTAACGCAATAGTTTTAAAATGTGCAAATTAGGTGGAATAACGATGCACAAAGATTAAAACAGAATGACGGAATTTAGATATAGAGCCCATCAAAAATAATTGCAATTGTCAAAAATATTTGTTGAACAAAATCTTTCAAACATAAATACATTGCTAGCTGAAAAAGTTAAACCAAAGTTTTTTCATGATGTACAGGCTTGTCATTAGCCTCGTTTTCTGGTATTATTCATGTTTGAACATTGACTATTTTCTTGCCTCGTTATCAGGATTCTGTCCAGTCGGGAAGATTCTTTAAGCTATGAGGAACGAGCTTCAATGCTTGTGGCCTTTTAAGCTACATTCCTGTTTTATTAGTTGTTTGTAAGCTAATTTTTCAAATTTAGTACTAACCAATGTTTTTTCACTGATTGGTCCCAATGCAATCATTGCGATCTGAACAGAGACGTTAGTAGGGCCACCTGTTAGAAGAAAAAAGACCCTGCTAAAATTTTAAAAGATATAATTCACATGGCAAAACTTTAAAACAGCATTCAGAACACTATTTCCAGGTTTTTTGTTGATACCTCATATCTAGGAACTAAAATGACACCAACTGAAAATAAATTAGACGAAACGTTACCTTTAGAGAAAGGTCTTGACCTCTTGTCATAACCTTTAGTCAGGTTCCGAAGTTTCTCCGTCGAGGATGCCGTTGCTTCGAAGAAATGGTTCGCAATATAAAACAAAGTGGTCAATTTGCAGAGTGAACAATTTCAGTATCAAAACTCTAAAGATATTGATTATAATGGTGACTTTGAAATGAAAACTTCTTTGACTTCGTTCGCTTCAATGAAATAGCGTCTAAGACTATTTTTTCTCCTACACTCCTTTTTTTATAAGAACAATTTTATAAGAACACAAGCCTCAGAATTGGTCGACAGTTAAAAACAAATCAAAAATAAGCTGAGGCTGAGCTACTATAAAATGTAATTTTAAGCAAGGTTTCATCTTTAAATCGATGATTTTTACCCATGTGTGGGTGCTTTTTCGGTAAATTTTCAAATTTGTAGGCAAATGATGGTTGTCTCAACCACTTTGTTGGCAAATGAGGCCTGAAAACCTCCCTGGAGCGAAAAGCTAGCAATTGCACAGCTTACACCCTATTAATTTAGGAACAAATTAAGAACAATCCAGCCTCAGATTTTCGAACGAATTGAAAACAGTCAGCCTGAAGTTAAATTTACTGATTCTTATAAAAAAGAGTGTAGATGACACATTCCCTTCCAGAGGTTTAGGTTTACGAAATGTGGCATCCGAGAAAGAGGGAAATCTCTTCGATCAATCTCAGGCATATCAAAGGTAACAGTTCTCGATAAGTATATCTTTAAATGATTCATGTCTACTGTTGTTACGTGGCTCTTGTAGTGTACAGGTTCTTTCGATGGCGTCGAAGGACACGCACTTAGGCCCCAAGGCCTAAGCTGAGGGAGACATCCCTTTTAGGAACTCAAGATTGATTTTAATCGTTCAACGCTAAATCTCAACTAACTTGAATTACAAGAGTTACCAAATAAAAACAAAAAGACAAAATATTGACGCCAATGACGCAATCACACATAAACACATTGCCGGGATCCAAGCACGTAGCATTCACATGCTAAAATGAATTGCATGAGCAGAATTAAAACATGACGCGGAATGTGATGGAATAACATAAAATTAATCAAAAGAAAAAACAAAATAATACGTTACACTTCAACAAAAATATATCGAAACAGGAGAGTTAGTTCATGGCTCTTCAAACCGATCTGAACCTTGGACTAACAGGGCCGACGCAACGAATTTTGAGGTGGAGGGGCCAAGTTCTAAAAGTCAAACTTGAATTTAGTGCTTCAAAACAGGGTCTCGTTGGAAACAATTTTTCTTACCAAAAAAGTGTGGGGACCATAACCCCTCTGGCCCCCTGGTGGCGTGGGCCCTGACTAAATAGAGTCCTTTCGAGAGCATTTAAACAATTTTAAGAGGAAATAGCCATGGACTTTTAAATTTGCTTGTCCTTGGGAAGTTACGAAAGCCACACGGTTTCTAGCATGTAGTCTTCTTGAAGAAATACCAAAGCAACATCTTTGCCTGACACCTTTCCAAGTTTATGGTTATTGAAGAAATACCAAACCAATTCGGGTTTATGGTTATTGAAAATCTGGAATATTGAATTGGCAGCAGAATCGTTCAACGAGAAATTAGAATTGCCTATTATTCTGTTAGAGGTGTTGAAGAACCTTTTTTGAAAAGTGCCTTTAGTAAACCTAATAAATTGCCTTACCGACAAAAAGGAGCGTGCAGGTTCAAAAATCCTAATTGAAAAATTTCCATATTCTAATTAAGAATCCCAAATTTTAATTAAAATCTCCTAATTCTGATATAAAAACCCAAAATTTAAAAAATTTCAGGGAAGCTTTGATATTTCAGTAGGCCTATCTGGCATGTCCTTTTTGATTTTGACGTTGCTGTTGCTTGCCTCGAAACTTTTGTGCTCGACTAATGGCTTAGATTTCCTTTGCAATGCGAGTCGTAGATGTGCTGGAGATGTATGCGTGTGTTGCGGTAGACAAAGCTTTTGCATGAATCATAATGGCATGTAGTTTCCTGTGTGATTCACGTGCACTTAGGAAATTATCAGTAAAGTTAGGTTGTGAAACAAGTATCTATTGTCGTCGTATAGAATAATTACCCAAAAATTTCAATCTCAAATAGAGATAAGTTCTGTACACGTGAGTTGAATAGAGATAAGGTATTTTGAAACCCCTACCAAACGAGTTGAATTAAAGCGTTTAATGCAAAAGTAAACGAACTTTGGAATCAAAAATTATAAAAAATCCATTTAAACCTTTAAAAGCACTCAGCAGCTCTAGGTTCCATTTAGAAACAAGTGGAAGCAAAAGTGAAATTTATCAAGGTATGGAAAAATTCCCAAGACCTAGAACTCCTGTAATGTAAAATTAAAAAAATACCCAACATAGAAAATGCAATGCATGTTGCTATTTTCATTTACAAGTCAATCCATTAGAAGAAAATAATTCTTTTAAATTGTTGCTTCTATGGCGCAGTGGGTCACACTGCTGTCTCTCGCCACTGTGGATAAACATACGAACCATAGTTCTAGTTCTACAAGCCTCAGTAAATGAAGCATTCTTTTGAAATAAGAGTTAAGATGTCAGAAAGGCCTAGGTACCTTTAAGTAAGAAATTTGGAAGATCTAAACGAAATAAAGTTTCCTGTAATCCAGTTCATGACCATATGGTTTAATACTAGCATTTTATGCATTTTTGAAACTGCTTAAATTTGCTTCAAGCATATTTGAGTACAGCAAAAATCACAAAAATCTGGCGGCAAGTTAAAGAACAAAATAATCGCACAAACCTGTCAAGAAGGTAAAACATTGATATTGAACGATAAGAGTAGCATTTTCTTGACAGCAAAATAAAGGCACATGAAGGTTCACACACAAAAAACTCATTTGAAAATGCTTTGAACGCAAACTTGATTGTGGTAATATATCAGTTGATTTTTGAATGAAAACAGTTTTTAAATTCATCTTGATAAAAATTGCCAGAGCTGCAATAGAATACGATAGCGACTCAAACTGTTGCTAAGTAGAAGATATCTTATTTGCTTGAAAAACAAAATAAATTTTTAATTACCGTGGAAAACATTGATAAAGACAAGCAATAGAATCCAGAACCTAAGGAAAAAGAGACAAAAATTAGCACATGATTGCATTGAATAAAAACCAACTGAACTTGGGTAATCCTAGCAAAACCCAAAGTGCATAGCACGAAACGAGATTCAAAAACGAAATAATATTTTGATATCCTGACTCTGAACATTCTTACCAACGTTTTTCCAGAGTTTTGAAAAAGTCTTCCAGATAGTTTCCTAAAGCCATTAAAACCTTCCTCAGAATAACCATTAAATAAAGGCTGATTGCGGTCTTTGCACATAGATTTATTTTGCAATAACTTTTGTTAAGTATTCATAAAGTTAGTGGAAGGAATTTGTATTGAGTACCTTCCATTCTAAGAAACGTTTGGCACCAAAATGCGGTAAAAAATCAGGAAACGTATTTACCAGCATATTGCAAAGCTTCTTAAAAATGGGTACATTAAAAATACACAGCATTTCCAGCACAATACAAGTTTCAGAATTAAACACAATTATGTTTTTACGCATTTCGCTCCACTCACGATACCGCAAAACGAAGATTTCATCTGGCGCTGGAAATTCAACATTCCCTACTGGAAAAAAAAATTTTAATTTCAATTTCTTGAAAAATTTCTTGGAGATTGTGTAAAATAAAACTTTAGAACCTTCATATTTGAAGAGAGCATCAAAAAGTGCAAATATATGATGCTTAAGTACTATTTGTCTTTAGAGTATAAAAGTCGGTTAAAGGTAATGTGTCAAGCTAAAGCAAGCAACTCTGCGGGGGTTTTCAGAAACATGTGATTTATCATGTCATCACCCCCAGCGATTACGGTTGTTCTGTTTATCTACCATGTTGCAAGGTTAGCTTTTCATGTGAACAGTTTTGCATTGCAAGAATTCTGACCAATCACAGGCCATTATTTTGATGTTGCTTGACATTAAGTTGGGTATACGCAGTCCTTTTATATGAACACATTACCTTTAATCACAAGGAAGTCATTACGATTAGCATTACGTTTCATGGCAGAGGGGCTCTTACTTCGAATGCCTACAATATCTTTGCAGTTTCATAGCAAACAACTTAGTGGGACGATGCCAAGCAGATGATACTGAATACAGAGCTAGACTATGAGTGAAACATCAATTACCTGAAACTGTATATAGTCTGACTAAGACCATCTGCAACCTGTCTCATTTCCATGGCACACAAAGAAGAATCATTTCCTCATACTCTGATAATATTCAGGCGTCTTGAAATACCATTTAAGAAGAATAAGTTTATGTAAGCTGCGTACAAACCTAAATAATCGCGACCATACAATGTTGCAAACACAGCGATGCAATGTTTTCAAAACTGCCTTCATTACTCCCAAGGATGATGTTTTCATGTTTAATTACGCGTAGCTACATCTTTGACGACTGCTCTCCTGATTTGAATAGTTATGTTTGTGGTAGACTGTTATGAATCAAGTAACCTGTTTATTGTATAAGCACTTATACACCTCTGTCTGGTACCACGTCGACCAGCTCGTTTCAACGGCCTGGTGTGAGCAAATATTCTGATGAATGCACTGATACAGCTAGCCGGTAACCACTTTCCAACAAAGGGTAACCCCACCGACTTTGCTGTAGACAAAGGGCCCGTTCACACCTTATCGGAAAACTATTGGAGCTCAATGATACGGATATCTTGTTTTTTACACTGACCGGATAGGTTCGCTGTCATTATAGCTCACACTCGTCCCAACTTTCATGCTTTGTTCACTGAAAACCTGCCGTGATCTCTTTCTTGCTTTTTCGTAAACAGACTAAATTGCGCAATTCAAAAAAATATATAATGGTTTCAATAAACTTTGAGTGAACAAGCTTTTCAGGACGAGAGAGTCTGAGGTTAAGCTGTTGTTTGAATGTGCTTTGATTCGATTTTTAATTATTCATACGCGATATCCTTTCAGCCAGTGCAAAGTAAATGCATCACTTTCTCTAGTTCATTACACACAAAGCTTCAAAGTGCAAATTTTCAAGCACCTACTGAAAAGGAGCCCAGAGTGACTTTGATGCCTCCTCCATAGCGGAGTTAATGCGATATGGCATTCAGAGCAGAGTGAATTTGATGTCACCTTCAGAGCAGAGTGATTTTGATGTCACCTACAGAGCAGAGTGAATTTGATGTCACCTACAGAGCAGAGTGAATTTGATGTCACCTTCAGAGCAGAGTGATTTTGATGTCACCTACAGAGCAGAGTGGATTTGATGTCACCTACAGAGCAGAGTGAATTTGATGTCACCTTCAGAGCAGAGTGATTTTGATGTCACCTTCAGAGCAGAGAAACTGTGATATCACCATCAGAGCAGTGTGAATTTGATATCACCTTCAGAGCAGAGTGATTTTGATGTCGCCTTCAGAGCAGAGAAATTGTGATATCACCTTCCGAGCAGAGTGATTCTGACGTCATCATCAGAGCAGAGTGATTTTGATGTCACCTTCAGAGCAGAGTGATTCTGATGTCACCTTTAGAGCAGAGTGATTTTGATGTCACCATCAGTGCAGAGTGATTTTGATGTCACCATCAGTGCAGAGTGATTGTGATTTCAGCTTCAGAGCAAAATGATTTTGATGTCACCATCAGAACAGAGTGATTGTGATGTCACCTTCAGAGCAAAGTGATTTTGATGTCACCTTCAGAGCAGAGTGATTTTGATGTCACCTACAGAGCAGAGTGATTTTGATGTCAGCTTCAGAGCAGAGTGATTCTGATGTCACCTTCAGAGCAGAGTGATTTTGATGTCACCATCAGTGCAGAGTGATTGTGATGTCACCATCAGAGCAAAGTGATTTTGATGTCACCATCAGTGCAGAGTGATTTTGATGTCACCTTCAGAGCAAAGTGATTTTGATGTCACCTTCAGAGCAGAGTGATTTTGATGTCACCTACAGAGCAGAGTGATTTTGATGTCAGCTTCAGAGCAGAGTGATTCTGATGTCACCTTCAGAGCAGAGTGATTTTGATGTCACCATCAGTGCAGAGTGATTGTGATGTCACCATCAGAGCAAAGTGATTTTGATGTCACCATCAGTGCAGAGTGATTGTGATGTCACCATCATAGCAGAATGATTTTGATGCCACGTTCATAGCAGAGTGATTTTGATGTCACTACAGCCCAGTGACTTTGATTTCAATGACTCGAACAAGACAGCAGTTGTCTTGCAGGGCCGGCGAAACTTATTTGAAAGTGAAGGGGCCAAAATATTAAGATTGTTAGAAGGATTTAGTGAAGGGCGGCCACCATATTTGGCGGCAAGAAAAAATTTTTAAAATATGGTTTTCCTAGAATGGCAAGAAACTGCATCTGAAACGTATATAGACCAAAGGAAAATCTTGCAAAGGTTAGGAATAACCCTCTTAGTGCAGTGAATATATTCAATTTTTTGCATTAAATACGAAACCAAAATAAGGTGGAGACGAGAAAAAGTGAAACAAAACTATGCAACAAAGCATAAAAATATGAATATCAACAAACTATATCAACTTCAAATAAATGCCGTCGTGAAAAGATGGGGCACTATTTTGGAAAATCTGATCGTAAATATTTTCGGGACTAAAGCGCTTCTAATTAAAATGATATTCACTCTTTCTGTAACGTTCCTGATGCCAGGAAAAATCCACTATAGAAATTGATCCGCGGACCGGATCAAGTCGTGTTGGTCTGATCCGGAAATCATTCCAACTTTTTTTGGATCTGTTTCGATCAGTCGCGGCTCAGTCATGTGATCATTTTTGCACCCAAGGCGCGTGCGCAACACAAAATCTGACCCCATCAGAGGACCATTTTCCGGAGTGGGTTTTCGGCTTGAAAGTTTGTCCGTTATCAAATAGACTTCGGTTTCCTAAATCAGACATATTTAAGGAAATATTATGCACAAAAACGTACAGAAATGTTAGACTGCGTTTCTTTCTACTTTTGCCTAAAAAATTATTTTGCTCTGCAGAAGAGTGGAGGGGGGGGGCACGGCCCCCATTGCTGCTAGTTTGATTCAGCTTGTATTTAAACACGAGCTTCTGAGATTTTGCTACTTGTTGCATGATCTCTTCTTACGCTTGATAATCTTGTCTTAAACTTTCAAAGCCTTTTTTTAAAGATGCGTAAAACGGATGTGTAACTTTTCGGCGTCTTTTAATGGCATTGATGGATGCTCTTCAGTTTTATGGCCTAACTCAAGAATAACAACTTTATCCAGATGTGATATGAGGGTTGAATGCTAAATTTCAATTTCACTCCCCCCCCCCCCCCTACATGCCCCACCCCTGCATTACTTCGTGCATCGAGCACCATTTGAGCAAAAACAATAAGTACCTCCTGTAGCAAACATCAATTAAATGTTTGCTTTTTTTGACACAATCATGGCCTTCGCCCTCACAAAATTCACATTCTTGGCGACAAAAAGGTTTGAAAGACATACAAATTTGAGGGGTTTCTGCCGCTGAACAACATTTGAATACTCACAAATCTTTTGTCAGACGAAAATCCATAGCTTATCCTACTTCAGGGTTAACTTTAACATTACAACAGCATTCGTGCGGCACTGAAAAGCAACTAGTCAAAGTTGTCTTGTGGGCACGACTTTCATGTAGTTACGAACCAAAGTTATTACAATAATTTACCGCTTGTCACGCTTATGCGGTAACAAGATGTGCTTTAGAACGTAACATGCAAACCATATGATCAAAAAGCTTACCAATTCTTCATGACCCGGTCCTTCATGGCAAATCCAGAGAGCAGGAAATCCAAGGATATCAGTCTGAAAAAATGGATTGTAATCAGTTCAGATTGTTGGCATACAGAAGTTCTACAAAAAGGGAGGTTTAGGAAGGACTTGCACCAGAGTGTAGTTGATCTGAAGTCCGATTGTCAGAGGTTTGAGTTCCTGCCGTAACCAAACTTTTTTTCAGCGTGGCAAGAATCGCAAGCTGTCTGTAATTCCAAGCATAGGAATCACCAGGTATGGTCGATATTGAGGAAGGACAAGGGCACTTGTCGATAAGCAAAGCTTTATAGTGTTGAAGAGCTACCTTCGGAACCTAGGCAAAAGCAGACACAAGACAAATAGATGAGAATGCAGTGGATTACCTTGACTCTTACTGAAAAAAATCTCAAAGCAACACATACAAACAGACAAACTTGCATGTGTTCTTTCGATATTAGTAGTTACAAATGTTCCACTAAGTGAGAACATCAAATTATGTGCCGATGCTTTGAACCGGAACGAGCTTAATAGCCATTCCCATAGGAAGTATCCATTGAATTGATGGAGACTAGGACACGTGCCAATTTAGCTTTAACAATGAAATGTACCATTGGTTGACAAGTTTGACAATTGATATCTCACAATTGTATATCGCAAGCCAACTTTTACCGCATAGCGATGGGCAAATCACTCCACAGAATCGCGTACGTACAAAAGTACCGGCCATGTGATTGCATTTTTCTGTTTTTTCTATTTCGATTCACTACTGGATGTATATTTCCTTTTTTTTCAAAGCCATAACCAAATTATTATAAGTTAGGAAAGTGGCAGAGGGGAAAAAAAAGAACCTTCGGGCGGAAAGTAAGTCAAATGGGATTTGTTTTAGACTGAAATTCAAAAGATGTTCTAGCGAAGTCTTTTGCCAAGATAAGCAGCTAAAAACTACAAAGAGTTCAAGCTTTAAGATGGCGATAACATTGCTGACTCTAAAGATTAATGAAGTAAATATAAAAACTGCAGCTGTATGGCATGTTTTGTAAGAAAAAGAAAGTTTTTCACAATTCAATGCTTTCAATTTAGCGGCTTTATATTTCTGAAGCTAGATTAAGTGAAAAACCATCAAACTTAATGACAAGTTGAAGTAATTCAAATTACTCTCATCGTGTTTGAAAATAAGGTAGGTAATTTTTAGGGTATTTACTAGACCTAATCCATGACTGGCTAATAAACGAGCATATTTGCATTGTGCTCGTAATAAAACAGAAGCAAACATATTACTTAGCTCTCTAGTTATATACTTCTTCCTTTAGAATAATAGGCTGGTTATCAGGCTAACACATCACTATGCTCATGACTTGTAAACATTTTGAGGCATGTTCATCATGCAGTCGTTTTAAAAATTTACAAAATTGTGGACTACTGCATTAACACTTAAATAACAATGACAGCATGAAATGGCAAGCAACGATGAGAATTGATACCATCATCAGTTACCATCAACTTTTATGAGCTCCCCCCCCCCCCCCCCCCCCTCCTAAAAGTGAGCATCCTAGAGCAGGCAAAAATTTTATGGAAACGAGCCCAGCTCTTGAACAAGAACTCCGTCCTTAAAGTGTGAACCCTTATCTTAGTTAAAACTGATTCTCCGACAGTCTAGTTTTCTTTTCTTTGTCCGGCTTTTACAATATGACAGAAGTTGAGAGAGTTTATTTGCAAATCTGCATAAAAGATTAACTACGTGAACTTTGTGCCAGCTATGCTGCAAAAAGCTCCATTCTACAAACTCCCGGCGGGTCCACTCTTATTGTCAAGTGTAAGCACCCGTATCTTCAATATCTCTAAGAAAGGGGTTCAATTTTGTCATATATCTAGGACATAGAAAATAGTACAAAAATGTGTATAATATGGGAATCTTGATAAAGTTTCTATTTTTTCTTAGGGTATAAATTTTATTTCGTTTCAAAGAAAAGGGGAATCAAATTGGAATCAAATATCAGAGATAAGGGTCAGTTTTCTAGACCCTCGGACACGGCTGCTTACACTTGATAGTGTAAGATGACCCACCAAGTACAAACTCAATCTAAGAAACTAAATATTTTATATATAAACGGTAGTGCTTATAAAGTTCTTAGTTAATGAATTCCCTTTTATAGATATTGTAAAAAAACTTTGTAGAAGACTCACAAAAGAAGTTATCAAATTTACTTTAACAAAATATAATTTTATGCTGTAATTTTCCACTTGCTTTTGCTTTGAAGAATGGATGAACAAGGCCCATGCGAGGAAATTTGCATAGAAGTGAGTAAAAATCCCTTTGCATTCTAAGTTCTACTTCAACCTTAAAACTTGGATTCTATCGTGTATACGCTAGCTATGTAAACATAAATTAGCTTTTATTGTAAAAGAGAATTCCATTAAAACCACTGAAACACAAAAGTACCTAGCAGCTAATTTTGTATCTTCCTGGGATAGTGATGAAGTATAAGAAGGAGATGGATACTTAGCAAATATGTTTTTTTAATAGACATATTCAGTTCAACTTAAATAACCTTCGGGTCATCATAATCATCATCATAATCTTCAATAATCCCCATCATCAATCACCAATATTGTCTTCGTCGTCCTTCTTAAAAAACCAAGCTTTTAAGACCTAGTTCTACTTTTGAGAAAAATTTTCTTTTCCAGGGGGGGGGATACTTAATTATTACCAATATAAACAGGGGGTCCATGTCATTATACTTTCTCTGACACCCAAATTTTGAGTTTTAGTTTCAAGGAACCAAATAATAAAACTATGATAAATAGTTAATTTGCAGCTTGCAACGAGATCTAGCATTAAGCTAATTGCAAGAACAGCACTTTGTATTGTTAGCAAAACAAATCACTTTTTTATGCAGCAGCTCAAATGTAGTGTGCTGCAAAACCAACTCTTTATGCAGCAGGTCTTACTTTGTGTTCACTGCTATAGAGGTTTGTGTGCTGCAGCTTGTGATCATGCAAACCATGAATTTGGGCATTTGAAATTCATATTGTAAACGCTTTTGTTTTGGTGGGTGTGCAAATCTTCGTGCTTGTTGCATGTTCCTTGTGGGCCATCATAACTCTGTCAGATTACTTAGGTTTTTTAATTTTTTACAACGGAGTCAAATGGTTGAAACTTTGATTGAGTAGAAAAATCTTACTGTATGCTAAAAGTTTTATGATCAGATTAAAAAGGATATAACAATACTGTACGATTACAAGTATTATTGAAAAAGTAGCTAATCGATTAGCAAAATATACACAAAAACAGATAGTTAATATGCAGTTAACTGGAAGATTAAAAACTTTTTATGCTATTTTTACAAAATGCCTGACTGCTGTGTTTTGCACAGATATCGAGAAACTTTTTCATCTTCTCAGATCAAGAGGTTGTGGCTGTAGCTCCCTTGATTCAAAAGTAAAAAAAGCGAAATATGGCATATCCATTATCATAGCATATCCAGTCATCTGTAGCTGATGACTGCACCCAAAGGACTACTTCATATTCATTGCAGTACTGGATTATATGGAAATGATACGCTATGTTTCCATCAACTATATTGCAGAATACATTCCCACTAGCATTGCAAAGATGGCTGAAAGACTTGTTCCAAAACTGCTGGCATGGCTTTGCTTCCCGCCTCTTTACTTGAAATGGCGATAAATCAGAACTTACTTCAGCAGTGTTCTAGTGAGGGCCTGGGGCTAAAGATGGGAAACCTGCGTATTTAAAAGGCCTTTGAATATTCTGTTAGTTTTTGTTGAAGCCCAAAGAGGAAACTTTTGATAACAGTATAAAAATGAAATACAGAAACACTACCATCAAGTAGTTTAACTCCAACATCACCATTCAACAAATATTTTATTTCATTTAAAAGGCTTCTCTTGTAAATTACGTAGATGACAAAACCTAACCACACAGCTGACCAAGTTGTTGTTTTTGCCAACTGCATAATCCGAAAGTGCCCTTGAATTGCTTACGAGCCATATCAAATGAGCAAAGGGGTGACCTTTTTAGGCCAAGATCTAAAATTTTTCCATTTTATATGCTTTTAGAAACACAAAAAACAAAATCAAAACCAGGGTTACCGAAAGGTGGTGTCAATGGGAAATTGGCCTCGAGGTTCAGGTTCAGGTTCAGGGGGCCCTCGAGGTTTCCAACTTGTGAAAGAAATTAGTAAGACATAACAAAATTGTGCAGCTTTTTAAACGATTGCAAGAAAATGACTGCAAAAAATATTCTGAAATGGATTTTTCGCTAATCTAAAGGACATGGTCGTCAAATTTTTTCTGCTCGCTTCGCTCGCAAAGGCTTCCTCTATCGGTTGCGCCACGAGGCCTCCGAAAACCTCTCAGCGTCATTGCTCACAACTAAGTCAGAAAATGATATCTACATCATTGTAGTCAGGCTCTATGAAACAGCCTTTTTAACCTTTCTGGAATCTTTTTTTAGATACCTCTTAAACAGGCTTTTAAACCTTATCAACTCGGGTTAGGAAAGGGAAAGGAACAAGAGACGATATTTGCCAACTTCGCATACTTTGTGAACGTATGATTGAGAAGAAAAGAAAACTGTTTGTATGCTTCATCGATTATACAAAAGCCTTTGATAGAGTTAAACACGAAAAGCTGATTGAAGTTCTTGAAAAGTAGAACATTCCGCTCATCAGCAACCTATACTGGAACCAAACAGCGACGTTCAAAACTAACAATGGAGAATCCAGAACCTTCAAATAAAAAAAAGGTTCAACAAGGATGCATTCTATCACCAATCCTGTTCAACATGTATAGCGAAGAACTAATTCAAGAAGATTTAGGCAATGCACATGGAATCAAAGTAAAAACGAGGTATGCAAAATCTACGGTATGGAGTTGGATGCCAAAAAGACGATATTCATGGTAATTGAAAAAACACCAGGGACTAATTTCTGAGAAACATCTGAGGAAGCAGTTCTAGAGCAAGGAAAAAGTTATTGCTACCTTGGGTCTCAAATCACATAAGATTGCAGATGAGTAGAAGAAATCAAGAAACGCTGTGCAATGGCAAAAATTGCATTTCAACATCATCAAGACCTTTTCAACAGTAACATCCACTGTAAGACGAAACTAAATGTACTCAGGACCTATGTATGGTCAGTCCTTACCTACAGATGCAATGCCTGGACCATCGGAAACCCCATGAAAGACGAAGTACAGGCTTTTGAGCTATGGTGTTATAGAAGAATGCTAAAGATCAAATGGACAGATAGAATCAGAAATGAAGAAGTATTATAAAAGATGAATACAACCCCTAAGCTGCTTAACATCATTGTAAAAAGAAAAGCTGCGCTTTTTAATCATGTTGCAAGAGGATCCAGTGGTTTGGTTTTCTGCAACATCGTGGAGGGTTTATCGAAGGTATATAAAAGGTATAGTGGAAAGCTAAGAAGAATTTGGATGTACGACATTAAAGAGTGGGTTAATATCTGGGAATACCACAATCTGAAAAGGAGGTCAATGGATAGGGTTTGGTGGAGGAGTATAGTTAGCAACCTACGGACCACGTAGATGCTACTCTGGATGATTGAATGAAACCTTATAGAATGTTTGTTAGGGTACCACTTTAAACAGGTGCCCCCCCATTTTCATAATTCTTCTTACGTCCTTCAATTCATGACGTTTTATTCAAGATGTTTTTTGAATCAAGAAGTTTTCATGCAGCACAGTTTCCTTTTCAACGCTTTTAAGGTACGACTGGTTGGAAATTGGTCCCAGTGGCTCCATTTGCTTGCCCTAGCGGGCCCTTTTGAATCCCCACTAGTTGAAGTCCTTAAAAAATATCCTGAAGACTTGGCTTGAATTTGGCAAGCAGTGCCAGAATGCACGTGTGGCAAGCAGTGCCAGAATGCAGAATGCATGAGCCAATGCTAAAAGCTTCTTAAAGATTCTTAGCGATTTGACTTTCTTATGAGATCCGAACCCTGGTGCAATCTGAAATTTTAAAAGCAAGTTTTTGAATCCTTTTTGAAGCCGATTAAAAGTCTCTCTTCAGAAGTAACAAAAATAGAATGATATCATTCCTTTTCGATCACTTTCAAACGAAACAAGTACTCCCAAACTTTACAAATATTTAAGCAAAGATCTCAGAATTCTCATCGTTCAATTGTACTTGTGATTTTTGCAAGGAATATGTACGCTAACATGAGTTAGCGTTGGTAATCCAAATCAGTTGGCTTTATTTAGCTTCAATATAGATAAAGATTGTACCAATTTTAAATAAAGAAAGGAAAAAGCTGTATGTTTAGAGGAGTTATATCCAAAAGTTATATCAAGCCATGTAGACGGTCATCAGAACAAATTTTTGCTTTTATGTAAGGTAGAATAGGGTCCAGCCTCCCTTGATGATTGATGTTGGGATGAACGAAATTTCGAGAATGAAGTTTGACTGTCTGTCCTGATTTAAATGTATTTTTATGGGTGTTTCCCCCATTCCTGGGAGTCTTTAGGGCGTAACAATGCAAAATTTTCCCTAGGGCCCCCCAGATTACCGACCCTATCTCCTTTAACAGCACCTTCACCAACAACCAGGCTTCGTCGTTGGCAAGACGACGATTCCAGATCTGTTTCATCAGCAAACTTTTATACCCCCAAGGTGGCCTTTCTGCAGTTCCTGCCCCCGCCGCATCACGATGCTTCCGGCGCCTCTGTAGAATGCATGAATAATAACATATAATCTCCAGATTTTCAAGCTGGATTTTTTTCGTGCACCGGCCTAGACTTTACGACAACTGAATTTTGAAATTCACATATCCGAACTTTGTAAAAGGGCAGCAACCCAGATAAATGTGCTTAAAATACTAATAGCTATTTGTAGATTTTGAGGATAAAAAGGTTACGTTCCAGAGCTTTGTCTTCTCTTATTTTGACTATTGCCCTCGAACATCATTTCTCGCTTTGCCTAGATCTATAAAGAAGATCTAACAAATACAGGAAAGAGCCCTAAATATTTTTATAATGATCATAATTCATCTTATGGAGATTTGCTTTGCAAATCTCACAAATGCACAATGCATGTAAATCGGCCAAGGTACCTCTACATTGACATTTTCAAAACTGTGAACAAATTAAATCCTGAATTCATGCAAATTTTTTCGAACCAAGAACCTCTCGTCCACAAGACTTGCAGCACTACAGGCCCAACCAAACAACTTTCGGTTCAAACAGCCTCAGGTCCCTCGGATCACAAAATTGGAATGGCTCACAACAGAAAAAAAATCTGCAGAAAACCTCATCCAATTTAAAAGATTAATTAAAAACTGGGACGGGGCCACCTTTTCCTGCAACGTATGCAAAATTAAATAATTTTATTGTAAATTTGTAATTAAAAAATTATTAAAAATTGTTAACTTGTGTATTTTGTAAATGATCGAATCAGACAAGTTACTGTGTTGTAGCTTAAAATTATATTCAATTCTATTATATTATATTATATTCAAAATAATATCATAAACAGACAAACAAAACTACAAATATGACTTTCCATCTGTAGTCTCCACACCTTTTTATGCAAATACTTTTTTTTCTGCCACGCTTTGATATTCTTAAGAACTTTCCACTTTGAGCTCTAAAATAATCTTAGCATTCTTAATGATACCATGGGCAAATTCTGTTGGGAAACGGAAAAGCGAAACGAAACTGAAGCCTCAAGTTAAGCATAGTTTAGAAAAATCTATACATTATATTATATACAATCCTTTGCTGCTGCATTGTGGCAAAAAACGATATTATTGAAAGATGCAAAATATGAGAAATTTTAATGTAAATCTGTGAATAAATTTTAGATTTTGCTTTTTTCTCTATTTATTCTTAAATTTTAACAGTTTTGAACATTGTTTTCTTATGAAAATATGCGGAAATATTCAAGTAATAAACTTTCACTAGAAATGAAACAAACACAATAGCATATGGACTAGACACTGTATCCTATAGATGTCAAGAAATATGGAACTCAATTCCTACAGAAATCACCTCCAGCTCAAATATAAACACCTTTAAAGCAAGTATCAAAACTGTTTCAGCGATTTCTTGCTCATGTCACTTTTGCAAACCATTAAAAGGACAAGCGGGCTATTAAAATTACATGGAACCTACTGTTTATCTATGTATTTAGTAATTTATTTACTACTGTTACTGTTAATAAATTTGGTATTTGTTAATATATTTAGTTGGTTTTATTAGCTTTAATATAGTTAGTATCGTATGTTACCAACTTAAAATAAAGTAAAAAAAACTATGCAGCACTTGGAGTCGAGACCCTTCTTTTTTAGTTCAAACTTTCTCCGTACCTGTTATTTGTTAAATGTTATCATAAATGCAAAAGTAGAACATTTGTTTGATAAATATACGTGAAGTTCAATGCAATTTATATCAATCTGAAATTATAATACTTAAAATTTAATAATACTTCAAAGATCCTGGCAGTACAAATAATAAAACTCTCTTCTTACTTAGGATTGACGATTAAGTCCAGCCACTCGACTCTGTCTTCAAAACTGAGATGATTCAGCTGCTTGGAGTGTATTTAAGCTGACTGCATCGATACCATCTGGCTGATTTCTATTCTAAAATATACAAGAACGTCAATTAGCTTTCACGGTAATACTTTGTAGATTATATCTTCTAAAAAGATGGCATGCAAATTCTTTTTGATTCCTTATAAAGCATTGCAGAACATCGTCATTTTAAATTATAAATGAATGCAATTTATTTGAAAGTCATTTAAAAAAACAAGACGTTATCTCGTAAGTGCCGCTTTATTCATGGAAAGAAACATTACTTTCAAACATTTCAACGGAAATTGTGACTTTATTATTAACTAAACCGGCATAAAAACAGGAATTTTTTGCAAAGAAAAGGGGTCGGTTTTACGTCTTGGTTTTCTTCCATATCTTGCTTACAAAGACAAGCAATAAAGTAACAAGCCATTACTTGTCGCTTATAAAAAGGCCTCTCAAAACATTTGGTCATTAACAACAACAAAATATGTGCTGTCAACTGGCGAAAAAATGGACACTATTCCAAGTTAGCTCGTTTCTTCGTCTTAAGTCATAGATATTTTTCTAATCATCGGAGAAAGGCTGCGGACAGATTCCTTATAAGTGTCATTCCAGCCAAAAAATAGTCAAACAATCTTCGAACAAAAAGCATTTACGAACGTTAATTGGACCCCACCAGAAGGAAATTGCATTAAAGTGCAAGATCTAAAGTAAAAATATGAAATGAAACTCTAAGGTAGGATACTAAAACCATAGAGGTAGAAAATGGCCATGACAATGAATTGGGATGGGTTGTAAATAAACCGACTGCAAATGAAAATTGCCCCCGGTAAAACCCGTCCCCGGTAAAACCCGTCCCCGGTAAAACCCGTCCCCGGTAAAACCCGTCCCCGGTAAAACCCGTCCCCGGTAAAACCCGTCCCCGGTAAAACCCGTCCCCGGTAAAACCCGTCCCCGGTAAAACCAGTCCCCGGTTGAAACCCGTCCCCAATGAAAACCGTCCCCGTTCAAAAATTTCCCGACCGGCGAATCCCCTTTTGAAAAGTGGAATGACCGGAACATTTTTCCATTTCTGCACAACCCTTTTAATTATTATTATTTATCATTAATACTTTGATTTAAAATTGGCTGTTCGAAATAGCTAGAAATAAAAGCTAATTAAGGCCAACTATTTACAAAAGGTGTATACAAAGGAAATACATAATAATTACAAAAACCTAAACCATATATAAAAGTTTTGCAAATCCTACAGTTGCAATGTTTGGATTTTGTTTTCTTAAGATGTTTTTTAAAAACAGTCGAAGAGACTGAAGTTTTCACTTCTATAGGTAATTTTGCCCATATTCTTTGACCCATGAACTTTACGGTATTTGTACCATAGCATGTGGTTCTCACTTTTGGTAAGTTTAAATTGCTCGAGCTTAGGTTTAAAGTGTTCATCATCAGTTTTATTTTTTGGATTCCATGAAAATCGAAATGCGAAATAAAGCATGCAGTTTTTGGCTGGCCTTTTTACAGAGAGTCTGCACATGAGTTTTGAAGTTAAGTTTTGTATCTAGTGTAACTCCCAGTAATGTTTCTTCGTCACTTTCTTATATTACCGCCATTCCTACATTTAATATCATCTTTTCTTTCTTCTCGCCAAAAATCATAAAATGACAATTCCAAGCAGAGGTTTTCCCCTTTCAATATAAAATTCCCTCTCTGGCAGGACATCACATCCCCTGTTTGCTCAAAGGTAATGTTGTTTTCCCTACCATATGTACTTGCTATACCCCATACAAAAAAGCTGGCCAGGCTTGTTACACAGGGGGGGCAAAAGCGTAGTCAAATTAATACTCTTACCATTTCTCTTACGGGATTAAGCTGTAAGTGTGTTATAGTTATGCAAATGGTACCTATAACGTTCCATATACCCACGTGCAAATTACAGGAAAGGGATCTGTCAAGTTATACTCAAACGAAGAATTTCAACACTTTTTTCAATGACTTACCGTTTTAAATACCGAACATAAAACTCTTTGGAGACATCATAACAATTTTGGTGCAACGATTAATGATTTTATGGAGTATACAAGAATCACAACTTACCTGAAATCGGGCATGAAATTGCCTTCCCAAGGCATCAAGTCTAACTAAAAGACAACCTCAAGCTCTTTTGTCATGCATTGCTGGTCATCGGTTTGCCTATTGTCATGCATTGCTGTTTTTGTTACTCTTGGCCAAAAACTCTCTCTTAAAAGTTCAACCCAAATCTCATGCAGAGCACTCTTTTAAATCTTTAAATCAAACCACCCATAGCATTTCTCATTTTTTGTGGCAATTCTGACCTTAAGGTTAAGAGAATTGATTCCGAAAGAGATTAATATTTCCATGAACAAAGGCGGACAAAGAATTATTTTAACAATTCTTTTCAACACAAGCCGCTTTGGATTCGGAGGTTAAAGTTTAAAGAAGTTAGATCTTCTTAACCAGCAGTACTTTAGGTATCAATGCCGAAATGGCTATTTACAGAGAATATCTTGCTGCTTTAAAACGATGATTCTATGCTTCAAATAATCTTCTTTGCAATCAAACTTCCCAAAACAAAGTTCGAAGATCCCTAAACAAAATGCCTTCTTAACAACGAATCAGAATGACATGAATCATGATATTACTCTTACGTTGTACAAAGAAGATTCACAACACGTAGGAAGCCCATTTAGATTCATAAATCTCCGTTTTTAAGAATTTATTGTCTTAGCATATGGAAAACCTCCGTGATCATCCATTTTTCTAGACAAACATCGCTACTACTCCCCCTCTTGTTCCTCCTCGCAATATGAAACTTAAAGCTAAACCGAACTTATTTGATCCAACAGATGAATAAGAAAATCATCAAACATACCTGGGGGTTCGCCCTGTTTTCCAGCAAACAGTGCGTTCTGAATTGAAGCTGTTGTACAACTTTTGGTGTATATCAATATTTTTTCTTATCTCATAAACTAATAATTTTCTTATTTTTTTCGACGAATTTGTTCGCTTGACTAGTATCAAATCTTCTTTTATCAAAATTGAAAAACTAAAGAAAAGGAATAATGTTAAAACTGCTTTTTCAGTTATTAAGATTTCCCAAGTTGGGCTACGAGACGAGACGAGACGAGACGAGACGAGACGAGACGAGACGAGACGAGACGAGACGAGACGGGACGGGACTAGACGAGACGAGACGAGACGAGACGAGACGAGACGAGACGAGACGAGACGATACAGTACGGTACGACACAATTTCAAAATGACAAGGGAAACACGACAAAAACGGCTACAACATTCAAAACAAGGTACTTTGCATATTTACATTTGTCCTTTTCAATCGGATCTTTCTTGTTGTATGTAGTGTGTTTATTTTTTGCATCAGAGGGTAAAACGTGGACAGATTCAATGTAAGCCCTTCGTAAAACCTTTTCAGAATGAAAAGACAACATAGGGGCGATTTGGAATAAGAGAAGCTAAGTGAATGACAAGAAACGCACACAAGACTGCTTTTTGGGACAGAAATGTATACAGAGCAAAATTAAAAAGCATCCCATCATTCATTTTCACGCACAAAATAGACTAAAATTTCAAAATGGTAGCTACAATCAAAATTTTACTGGTGACACTAGAAGGAAGAATTGCGACTCATTTAAAGGTCTACTTTCTATGGGCTGAACTTCTTCACTTCTTCTGATCGAGTTGGATGAAGAAATAATAAGGTATTGACAATGTACTTTCACAATCTACATACACAGTCAGACGGAAAAATACGGTTTGAATTTAATAGCGATATATAAAAAGCGATCATGTAATCTCCACACGGTTCCGCTACAATTGATCAATGCAATGAAGTACTGGAGACAATTGCTAAACGTTTTCTAACCTTATAATTATGACAAAGAAACGCAGCAAGAAGATTCAGTTTTATAAAACTCTATTCGAAGAGGTAACAGTTGAATTAAAAGCTACATTTGATTACATATTTCTTGAAATTGTCACGCGATCCTTGCGGACAGTGTGTTTTCCCCTCTAATGAGTACAGAGGAAAAAAACATCACAAGCAGGAATTAAAAGAAAAAACTGGTCTGTCATACCAAATGGTTCGAGGGCAAATAGGAAGTCTTTAGACTGTACCCAGATCAGGGTTGCCAGATGATTGGAATGGTTTACGTTCATATACTTTAAGATTTAGGCCCAATTCGGCCAGCCAAAAAAAAATACAAAACAGCTAAATTTTGCCAAATTGTATGGGTAATAAAGTAATCAATTGTTACGGCATGTTACAAAATCATTCATTTGCATTCATTATCAACTGTCTATTATCTTTTGCCTTGTTACATCTTTTATCATTTATAATTTTGAGACTATCTCAAGAAAACGTTGAAAATTATCTGTGTAGAAATTGTCTTTTTGTTTGAATTTTCGTGGCTTTCAACATACATCTAGAATAAGACCAACTTTTGCATTACAGGCAAAATCAATTTTAAAAAAGCAAAGATGGAAGAATTTGGGCAAACCCTAACCCAGATCATGTATGCCCAGATATACGCGCAAACGGCATTGAATACAAAGCTGTCATATTCCTGTCTACGGTGCCTCGCTACACACAAGGTAACAGGACCTTTTTCCTTCTAGGCCATCACAATATCCGTTAACATTGATATTGACTTACTGGAGGGTTTATTTTCAATTGTTGCTGATCAAGGGAGGGAAAACTTTCCGTTATGAAAAGGACTGTGCGAGCAAAAATAACCAATGATAGTCCTTATCGACCAAAATAACAAAAGTTAATACCAGAATGTAGAAGTGTTTGATTCAAACGACCTAACTGAGACAACAGCTCATTGCTTTGCAGATGAAAACGACTATGGTGAGGCTTTCACGGGAAACTATAGTCTGTTGGCTCAATTGACTATGCAGCCAGTTTTCAAAAAGCTTTACACCTGCCGGAATTTTGATTAATAGCCTGGTTACCGACTGGTAATTAAGTAGATCAATTTAGTACCAGTATTACATTTAATATAAACGTCCCGTTTTAACAAACCATTTCCTAATTTGTCGTGCTGTTTGGCAGATGCAATATCCATAAATTCAGGTCATACTAAGGATGGAAGATAGAAAAAAATTAAAACTAACTTATCCAAATATAAATATTTGGGGGAAAATGACAAGCAAACTTTGTTACACTAAATAATGCGATTTTCCATCCATTAAAGTAATAGCGTAATACAGAATTTATTCGTCAGGTATTATTGAGGTGTCTCTATTCCAGGATGTAGGCAATATGAGGACTAAACACAAAGCAGGCCGCCTTTATAACATAATATTTTAAGCAGTGGTCTCGTGTATTATAGAATTCTTTTGAAGTATCCAGACTTTGGCAACTGACAAAACTGCAGATACTGACGCGAGGTTGTAGGCGCTCAGTAGAACGCATCCGAAACAGCAGCTCAACTTACGGCCTCATTTTGAAAACATATTTATCAAACTTCTGTACTAAACTATGAATAAAGATTTGGATTGATGACCAGCACCGTAGAATGAATTTAGAGTGTTTAAGAAAACGAGGCTGTAAAACTAAATTCGTAAGATCTACTTGTTCTATTGTATACAAATGCCAAATAGTTTTTCAAGGTCGACGAAATCCTAAAAACATCGCTGAAAACGGAGATCAGAATGGAAATCCCTTACAATTAAGATAGTTACAGGAAAAAATCTCAATTTCATTGTTAATTGCCGGGATATCAAAAAGATGAAAAATGTTCTATTCAATGCCCCAAAAATCAATCCAGGTGCTTCCTTCAATTCATGTGCTCATTCTTTGCATTCCACAAGCCTACGTTTTGATTTTCAGTCTATCGAAAAAACCCACTTTATAAAAGATTGCATACCTGTCTATTAGGGAAGCTCTCATCGAGGTGCCAATGGCCGAGGGTTGGTTATCTCCAAGTTTGAATATGCTTTCTATTACTGACAGCTCTGTACTTGTAGTGTCAAGACCACAAAATGCGGACCAATCATTTACTACCATGCCAGCACCAATTACATCGCTCCCTCGATTGACTGTTCCAGCCTGCAGAATATGTATTGAAAGATATCTTAATTTGATGCCAGCTTTGCAACTTAACTAATAAAGATGGTGATGGTAAGAATAATGTCCAGCTTTAAAGCTTGCAGTACCTGTTGGCTGAATGGAAATTTTTCTGGCTTTTCGTAAGCTTTTCGTGGGAAATGATTGTATTGTAGGAATGAAAAATTGGTTGCATAAAAAACAAAGTGTATTTATTTGCACTCTTTCATTACTTTGTGAGTGCCATGATTTATTCACACTGAAACCCCTAGAATAGTTCATCTTTATTGCAGAAGAATCTAACGGGCTAGATATAATTTTGGCTTCATCGTTAGAAAAAATGCAAGAAATGACAAAATAAGATGCAAAAGAGCGGGGATCCCGGGAAATGCATATAAGCAGAATAGGCTCGTCAACGAGAACATCGGATTAGAAACAAGTTCACAGAAACTTTTAAGGGGCAAGTGGATAATATATAAAAAAATCTCAAGCTCACTTAATAAAATTTAAAATTGCAAAAACGTGGATGTAATTTTGACGTATTTGTTGAACATACAAAGTTTCAAACACAAGGACATGAATGAAATTTTAATGGCTCGCTTAAGAAATGTAAGAAAAACTGAAAAGCAAAAAATCTTTAAAAATAGCTTTGTAAAATCAAACATATACAAAAAAGGAAGGTTTGTTTTTTTCAAAGCTATTTTTAAAATGCAAAGTTAAACGCACCACTAATGGAACTTGAAGTAGTGAGGAGAGCTCATCTTGGTCCTCGATTGATGTTTTCGGGTGCACCTACACCAGGAAAATTAAAATTCATTATTTGCAACAATGTCAAACCAATTGTTTATAAAAAAATGAAAGACAGCGAGGAAGTACGATTCTCTTGCAAGGTTACATGAAGTACCTTACTTAGATGTTCTTGCAGCGAGGAAGTTACATGAAGTACCTTTCTTAGATGTTCGTCCTTCCAGTTGCTCACGAAGGATATGGTTAAAATAACATTACTATGCATTAAATCTGGAGAAAAAAGAAAGACAGGGTTGACGAGGAAAGTGTAGGGTAATGGGCTTGGGAAAGAGATACAGAGACCTTGAGGTATTAGGGTAGTATTAGGGTAGATCGGTCTAGCCAGATGATCAAGAAAAATAGGCTTGTCTACATCTGAGCTTTGATTCGGCATTCAAACAAAAACTATTGGAAAATAAAAGGAAAGGGCCAAAAAGAGCTGAGAGCCTGTCGCAATTTAAATAGCTTTATACAAGGCATGTTAGATATGAGCTTTCCCGACCACGTCAAAGAAGACAGAGTTAGCCTTGCCAAAAAGAAGCTTATATTTTTAATAGGTATAATAACAAGATATAAAGAAGATCTCAAACAGCTTGGCAGACAAAGACGTTACCTGTCAACTAAATAATTCAACCGTGTGAAAGGGAAAGCCAGCAAAAATACCATGCAATACATTAGTTGAGAGGGGGGGGGGGGGGGGTAGTGACGCCAAGTGTCAGAGTTGGGACAACGGTTATATGGAAATAAATCATATAGAAAGGTAACGGAATAAATTTTAGACATAGATAAGTGTATGATGGTAGGTAAGGTGGTAGTAAGTTGTAAAGAAATTCGTATTGCGCTGGATTCACGTTGGGAAAGTGAAGGGAGCTATGATGATGAGATTAAAAAAGTATATGGGCACGTACAAAAGCGCTGTAGAATACACTGTAGAGATCTACTTGTATGTGTTTTGGGATCACAAGGGAAAAAAGTCCCACTTCGTCAAGGTTGGTTTGTCCAGCTCTGAAAATACTTCCTATTATATTAAATTACTCTGTGCTTATGAAATGTAAAGTGAAGTCTTTCTTATCATTAAGTAATCACCTCATTTGCCTCAAACAAGATGCTGTTTTTAATTGAAGTCGCCAAATGAAGATCATCACGCAATATAAAATCATTACTAAAACGAGTTTCATTTAGCCGATGTTCACCAGTATTTAATTATTTGCAAGAAAACATAACTATAACAATTCATCGTCAGAAATTTATTATTGAAATGCGTCTTCGTCTGTCGTCTCGTTCTCAGAAAACGAAACTTGTGAAGCAACGTAGAATTTTTTTTTACTATACATCAAATACTTCTAAACAGCGCCTACACTGCTAAAGCATTACACGAAATTAGCCAGCAGCAGTTTTTATTGAAACCATTAAATATATTAAAAAACAACATACAGATGTGTTATTCAACAACTATGGCTGATTAACCAAAACAGCAATTTTATCTGTAGATATCAAAACCCATGCTATGAATTCAATTTTTAAGCCTAAATACTGAATCAAGGATTGAAATAATCATCTACTTATATGTTTTATATTTAGTTCTTAATTATCTCTAATTAAATGAAGATAACGATGAGACGCTAATAAGGGTTTACAAAATTAAACTTGGCAAGAAGGCGAAAATAAGCCATTTTACTGTCTTAGTTAAACCTTCCTAGTCATCAGAAAAAAATAGAGTTGCTGTCTTAGCAGCAATGTTTATTGTTTTGGTGTTCAACTATATCAAAACATCATCCCCTTCAAAGATGCTTAGCACTTTTGAGCTTTAAAAATGCGTCTGAAAATGCAAAAAGCTACATGGTTCAGCTATAACCGCTAGATTCTTGCTTAAAACTCTTAATTTGGAAACAGATCAGCCATACTCAGCGTCAAACCCTTCTTATCTAGTTCACGCAATGGAGCTTGGAAGTTTGAATTCAAATTTCTTTCAAGGGCACTCCCCTGGGCAGTGTCCAGAACAGTAATCATCATTCCTCCAGATAAGTAAAATTTTGAAACCTTTTATCCAAACAATAGAATAATGGCGTGTTCTGGACATAACAAATGCAATTATTTTGTTTCCATTGACTTTCCTATGATTGTTGGCCGCGGTGCAGCTAACCTTTTTTACTGTGCTAGGTAGAAAAAAACCAAGACATTGCTCTGAAGATTTATTGCAGACAGAATGTCTTTCGTGACTTCAGTGCTATCAGCCATCGATATCAACATCAGGTTCACCCTTATTAAAATTTGAATGCTTAAAGAGGCATCAACGCAAAGAAATTGGCATCGCCAAAAACACTTTTCGTCGTTCTAGTTTGTTATGTGAACAGCAAAGACTATCACAAAAAGGCTCAATGTTGTCTTGAATACAGAAAGGGGGTCTAATTTAGGGGAAGAAAGTTGAAGCGAGCAAGAGTACGAGTGCCTGCAAGCGGGTCGTCTGGAGGCCGATGCCGGAAGACTTGAACGAAGGCGTGATTGCGTCACGATCGATGAAAATTAAAAACAAACCAATTTTGAACGAACATGGCACAGAAAGGATGAAAGAGGAAAAAACGTTTTCTATTCTGGACAAGCTTTCACAGGGGGGTTAGCAAGTAGTATAATTCTATCATTCATGGTTTGAATGCAATTTTTATAACGGGAAAGTTAGGATCTAATACCTAGTAGGCGTAGAAGAGGTCGGTTGGGAGCGGTTCGAAACTTTTTTTTTGACTGATTTAATTCTTTCTTGGTTATATCAACCTTTTTAATTTCATCGACGTGAGCAGCCATTATCGTTAGGCAGAAGCTTGCCTTGTACCGAGAAATCCCCATCGACCGAGAGCTTTCTCAATTACTTTCGGATTTCACATGATCAATCAATTTCTGTTGATGACCATCGGACCGTAGAAACACTAGGTTACCAAAAATTCAGTCGTACTGGTTTCTCTCCCTTGTTTCTCGCAACATGTATGTGATACAAAGCATGTAAAACCATTTTTCGGTAGAACTTTTATCCCCACTTCATATGGCCAAAATCTTTTTGCAACTTTCGGGGGTCGAAATTTTGAGTTGGTTCCTTATTTAAGGTCTAATGACAAAATAAATTATGCACAGTTGGTGATTCGAATTCTAAACTAGCCAGGTAAGAATCCTCATAGCAGAACCTAGATCCGTTTTGTCTTACCGCAATCCTCCTTCATCCACCAGGTTTCGTACACACATAACTTCTGCAAAACGTCGAAAGAAATTTCCCATGTCTTTAAAACAGCTTCAGATCAAGATGGCTGGCGCTGGACGATATTAACAAGATTTACGCCTCTTGTTCACGGTATACATGCAACTAAAACTTACCAGTCCTCCTTGATTCGTTATTTTGCAGTACGACCCGACCAAAACGTTACCAGCTATCGTCTGTCGGAATACTTCTACTTTCAGTGTGTCGGCCAAAATTTCTTCTGTTTCCTAAAGACATAAAAACTGATCAATTCAAAAACCTTGAACACTGAGCATAGTTTAAAAAGGTTAGAGCGTATTTGCATCCCGCTTGCATAATAAAGACCTATTTGACTAGTTTTTATGACTTTTTAAAGCAAGCTAACATTTCTTAGGTCAACTCTACACTTACAACGTAAGCATTTCCAAACACTTGTCATATTGTGAATAATTACAAAATAACTTATCTTGTGCAGAATTACTGTGAAAATTTACCTCGATGTTATTCAAACAAGAAGAAAAGATGACTGGCTTGGCTTTGAATAATTTGAATATGTCAAAATGTTATGATATTTAAATGACGTCTTCGAAATCGCATGGTACGGTAAGACATTCATATGACATCACAGAAGCAGGCTAACTGAATATATTGACATACAAATGTAATACCTGTTATGAATATATTGACATAAAAATACCTGGTATGACAATATTTATATAGGTTTGCCATTATTAATTTTTAAGCCGATCAAAACTCTTTATCTATATGACGTTGTTGTAGATTAACTTTCTGTATGAGCTGTATTGACAGAAAGCTAGGAAAATTATCTCCAGACGATTTATGGTTGATCAATAAATCCTTTACTACGAAAAATTGCATGTAAAACTCAAGCCCCATGACAGGTATTTCCAAGAAGCTGAAAAATAATTGATGACTTGACTCCAATTGAAGTAGAACCCCCAGGCTTACGAAATTGGAAAGAAGATAGCTAATTGTTCATTCACAAGATGCAATCTTTCCAGTACATAATCCATTTCCACAATTCATCCTTATTATTTTACCATTTTGAGCATTTGAGGAAACTACAGGGTGTAGAGGTTCTGAGGGGGTTTAGTGGAGTGTGATTCTAACCCTCCATTCTTAAACTTTAAGTTAAACACTCAGTTTGCTGGGCTTTGAGAAATTTTTCTTCTAAATGTAAGATTTCTAACAGCTAGACTCATGAAATGCCCACCAATGGCAGTGGTGGTTTTAACGGGGGTCATGGCTCCAGTTCCTGCGCTTATGGTAGACAAAAGGGGCCCCACACCTAAGAAAAAAGATAGACATTGTAAAGAACAAAGGCCCCTTAGATGTTCTTGGCTCCGCGACCCACAGTTCCAAAAACCGCCACTGCCCAGAGATGTGGTACTATGAAAAGTACAATTGGGGCTCTCAAGCAAAAAGTTGCATAAAACAAAAATAGAAATTTGCAAATCAACAAGGAGCACTCAACCACTGCCAATGATCTGTGCACTGAACCCTTGCCCAAGGTGCAGAGGTGTAAAAATTTTCAGAGGATGGTCTCCTGAAGCCCTTGTCTTGGTATTCTACCATGTTTCCCCTTCAATGTTGGAGTTCTGGCTATTTCATTGTATTATTGATCTTTTTAATCTACCATAATTGCATAATTTTAGAAAATTTTGTCAAATCAATATTCAATTTCACAGGGCAAAAGTCTCCTACAACCCCAAAGATAAAAATGGGATTTTCACCCTTGCAGAATTCTTTACCTTTGCTATTCTAGCAATGATTCATATAAGCATGGTCTACCCTAGTGTCTCTAATAGACGGGCCCCCCGTGTATCAATTTCAGAAGAATTTGCCCTCCCCCCGTCGCTAATTAGCACCCCCTTCTATTAAATTTTACAAATCTGTCATGACCAGAACACGCAATTTTCATTTGTCAATAATTCCCCTTGTTATGTTATGTAGTTATTTTTTAATTGTCATAATTCCCCTTGTTTTGTTTGTCTATCTTTATCTCTAACCATCTATCCATTATCAAGTACCCAGTGTCGCCATCCTACTAATTCTATTGCCTTTTATTCAAAAGATTTACCAACATCCTTCCTTCTATTAGCTCCCCTTTGCTTTTGAAATTTGCTAATATTTTATTGAAAATTGACCAACCTGGACAGCCCCCTTCTAATAGCAACCCCTTCTATTAAAAACTGGCCGACATGAACATCCCTTTCTATTAGCACCCCCCTTCTATTGAAAACTGGCCGTGATGAACACCCCACTTTTATTACATCCCCCTTCTATTAGAGACACTAGAGTATATCATTTGAATTTATCTTTGTGTTTCTTCAAATGAATATGAACCTTAAATGCTATTTGCTATAGTGACAGAGGTTGCCTTTCTCAATTTCTTTTTTACCCTTTTAAATATCTATTATCTAAATACCTAAATGCCTCTGAGTGTGCAAGGTAATGATATCTATTTATCCCTGTCAACATTATTATTTTAGGCATAAAAAGGTACCAAATTCTTTCATGGATCAGCAGAAATATTGGACAATGCTAGAAGTAGGTTGGAGACAGTGGCGGCGCCAGCTACTGCCGAGTGGGAGGGTAATGGGCGTAGCCAGTGAGACCACGCCCTAATCGCCTCGTTTCAGTGCATTGTACCAGTTCAAATTTCCTTAGGAAATATGACCTAGTGCTTTTTAACCCGTTTTTAAACGAAATATGTAGACCATGTTTCGAAAAAAGTGGAGGGGGTAATTACCCCCCCCATACCACCCCCTGGCGCCGCCACTGGTTGGAGATTCCATGTATCCTGTTATCTGGCCATTGGCCACTGGCTTTGGGGGAGTGATAACTTGCCCCCATTTTCCCCTGAAAGTGCTACCACAAAGACCTCAACAAATTGTTCAAAAAGACAACTGTTTTTGTATGAAAATGTTTACAAACGAGACTATTTTTAAAATAATCTTAAGTTAATAGATAATTTGGTTGCTATCTATATATAGTTTGCAAATCCACTGTTATTATTTCAAACTAGTAGTGACAAATTGAAATTTTCAGTACTAAGTATTTTCTAGCAACTTTGCAATAGATTATTGCTTCATGATACTTTTATAAGAAAATTTTTCAAGTGCAACTGAAATTGTGAATTTGCTAGTTAGTTCATTGGTATTTATAAATACAATTCAATAATACCAACATGCATTGGTTATTCATTGATATAGCAGGTTAAAATTCTGACAGCTTCAAGGAGCTGACAAGGCCTCTGCCTAAGCTTTTAGATTAAATACAAAAAAATATATTTACACAAGTTTATTGGAAAAGTTTAAATATTAATATCATCTCAAATCCTTTACTTTCTTTGTTTGAGAACAAGTTTATAGTTAAAAGTTTTCTGACTATGACTATGGTTGGTTGTTTAGTCTTGTCTTGAAAGTTTGTATACTTCCATGTCCTTGATTGTCCTGGTTTTTGTCCAATAATTCATGATGATATAAAGCTCTTCACCCTAATGAATCTACTGTATAAATTCATACAGCTTTGATTCCTGGTATTGGTACTGGTTTTGTTTTGGTCCTCCCTCCTGAATAAATTTTTGTGATTGCTTTTTTACCTGTTGCACTGAAGGTAGAGCTGATGAAAATAAGTGAATCTTCTCTTTAAATACAGGAAACTGACCTGTCAATACAGACTGCATCAAACTCCATGGCAGTCTGTCAACATCCTCGTGTTTCTGTCTTGTTGGCCTAATTTGACAATTTGACTGCCCTTTCAGATAGATTTGGCAATAAGATACTTCATACTCGATCAAAATATCAAGACTGGTCATCAATATTTGTCTCTTTAAATTGATTTCAGATAAAAGTTTGGCATTCTAATTAAGCATGCCGCTGCTGGGCTCTTTCTGCCATTTGCTAGGTTCTCATTGTACCTTTGGACATTTGATGATACTTGCCGTGCAAATATCAAGGCAGACAATGTTTGTGATGCAATCCGAAATGCTCCGATAACGCGATTAAAAAACAATTCAACTCAATGACCAAATTTACAAACGCTTTTAACTACAAAACTGTTAGCGATATGAAGAAATTAAAAGCAGCTTCTTTTTCAGAAGGTCTGATTACATTGTGTTCTGAAATAAGAATTTTGGGCTGGAGTGCCCCTTTAAGATGGAGTGCCCCTTCAGCTTATAACTGAAGTCAAGCCTCACAATACTTCAATGGCTTACCACAGTGGCATAAATTATGGGAAGCTTGGGGAATGTAGTGATTCCCCAACCCCTTTCTCTCTCTATTCATTTTATCTTGAAAACTTTATCTCAGAAATAAGATATTTGGAACTTGAAAGTACACTAACGTTAAAAAAGTATTAGGATAAACTTCCAAATTTCATAGACATTTTATGCAACAAATTTGGATAGATTTTTTTAAAATCTTTCTCATTAAATAAGTACAGCAGATATTTCCATGAAACTTTCACAAGACATTGCTGATTTTTCAAAGCATTTTATGTATGCCAAACAATTAAAAAAACATCGACCATAAAATTTCTATAGGCCTTAAGACAAAAACCTGGAGGCTTTTGAAATTCAAGAACTGAGAAGCGCTTAGAAATTGCTCTCTACTAAAATAAAGCAAATTGATTTTGTGAAATTGCATCAATTGTCGGCTGCTAATTGAGTGCAGCTTTCCTGGTGTGTAAAAAGATTTTCTGTACAAGATCAGTAAAAAATTTACCAAGGGATGGCAGACCAAAGAAGTTTACCACGCCTTGGACAAAAAGTTGGACAAAAGGTCTTTGCTGAGGGAAATGCGAAGTAATAGGTTTGAATCCTTACTAGAAATTATGTTGTCATGTAAAAAGAAGCTAAATATTGGAACATAAGCAAAAACTATAAAAATCATGAAAAATACCAATTTTCCAGCTTTATAGGAAGAAAATGCTCTCTCATAACAAAATTGCCAACGAATAGAATGGCTTCTACTTGAATGTTACACAGTTTTAAAAGTGACTCAAGTAAATGCAATAATTTAATAAAATTGAAGTGTTTTTGTTGATGTAGCAAACTATATTTGAAGCCTCAAATTTTGATTTTCTAATTTCTTTTATAAATTTCTTTGTTATGGAAACAAGAAATTAAAAAGTTGAATTTGTTTGGACATCTCTAGAATTTTGTGAAGGTCATGTGACTTTGCCGCTATTAGGCCATTCAACCCTTATGCATATTTTGTTGTTATATTCAGGAAAATCCTGTGTTTTCAAGGTTATACTTTATAAGTTGAAGCATTTTCTTAACTTTTTATTCCATTTTGGGGATACGTAGGCCTAGATTATTTGGAGAAAGACTGCCCAAATCTGAAAAAGTTTTTGTTGCAAAATTGAATCCAACGCAACGCCATAATTCGTTTATCGAATTTGTCCCAATATTTTTTAAATGGAAGTGTAGAAAAGTTACTAATAAAAAGCAAATTACCTCATTAGTTATAATTAATGAAAAGCAAAAACGTAAACTTGATATTCTCATAAGCTTAGCTGTATTTGCTTCAATAAGGTAGATTATACCTTGGGTGGTCCTTTAGAACACAAAATAGTTAAACCACAAAATAAATACTGACCTTGTCAATATCCGGATGTACTAAAGCCACATAGTCATTACAAACTACAACATTTCCAAGAGCTGACAGCCTTTCTTCCACTCTTTGGACCTGTACACTTTCTGGAAGGGAATTTCTTATGTGCTGAAGTTCCTAAAAGATAAAGCAGTTTTATAAATAAGAGAAAAGAATTCCTTAGAAAAAAATGGTTCAGATAATTCTAGGGACACTCTACTATGAAAATACAAAAATAGCCCATATTCGGTAGTAACAAAATATGTTTACAATGATTTTTTATGGAGAATAATAGAAAAGGGATGTACTTAGGGCTACATGTCACAAGGAAATGAAATTAAGTGGTTCAAATCTTTTTTCTGTTTTATTCTTGATCAGTGAGAATTGTACTTTAACATTTTTAATAATATTTTAAAAATTTTGTAGGCTTTGAAGTTCTCCTTCAAATTTTGTACAATGATTTGCAGGAAGTAAGAATCCCAGAGACTGCAAAATGGCAATTTATTCTTGGCATCAATTTGTCAACAAGGTACCGCCAACAATGACTATACTGTATATTCTATGCATCAAAAGTAGATTAATTGCATTGGTATTGGGTAATATGGGCTAAACAGGAAATTTGAGGATTAAAAACAAAAACAAAATACCTGATCAGTTGTCGTGTTTGGAAGAATGAGACCATGTCTGTTTCCTTGAGATATAAAAATAAAGATCAAACCATTTTTGAAAATTAATACAATTATTACAATACAAATTAATACCTGGGGACCAAGTGTCTGACACTGGCCATAAATTTGATAAACTATTTATCAATCTATCATTTAAACACCATGCCATTAATCTATCAAAACAGTTTGTAACATCCTGCTTTCCTGGGCTTAGTTTCCAAATGAAAAATTGCCAAGTTATGATGTTTAGAAATATATATGGTGTCTGATAGCTAAAATTACCCTGCATTGATAACTCTTGATTGATTTATAGTAAAAAATGCATATTTGGCAGCAAAAGGTTGCATTGGGGGCCTGCTGGATGTACACTATCAGGGCAAAAATATTGCAACACCTGTCAGGGTGATTAATGATGGATCACGGAATAACTTTTGTTGTTGTCTGATTAAGCTATTGTTTAATCAGCCAATGGCCTGCAAATAAAGCGAAGTATATAGCAGCAATTCAAGTAACTTGTAAATAAACAAACATTTCGGGTAGGTGTTTCTGGCTTTGATAAGTGTGGAAAATTGCTTTGGAATTTATGCACAAAATTTGTTGATGGAATGCACTGGGATTCTCCTGCATTCTCCATAAACTCTCTAAGTTATTTCTTGTTTGGATCTTAGAGAACCTTACGGACTTCAAATCAGATCATTTTCATTGGCAACAAGAAATTTTCGCTTATTTCAAGGTTAGGACTTTGTGATGGCCGAGAAAGGACATAATAGTCTGCAGATTTTCAGGTAAATTTGAGTAAAAATGACCTTGCAAGGGGGATGTATTGCTTTTTTGAAAAACGCTGCCTTCCTTATTTCCCTAGCATTTATTTGGTTCTACCAAAGAGACTGTTTTGCATTATTTTGCAATATTTCACTGCATTAACCCGCACATCGCTAATTGATGATTTACCAACTTATATGCCTAACTGTACCCAAAGAATTACCCAAGTTGAGTTGGAAGATTTCAGGGCTAAAGAAGTCTGGAATAATGACTCTATTTGTTGTTTCCTGATCTTTCACTATTTTGCTATCATTTTCTATGAAAAATTTTGAAATGTTTAGAAGTAAAAGACTAGTTACATGAAGTTATATCACAACTATTAGCTCCTTATCCTGTCTATATTTTGATTTAACCACTGCAGATATTTTTTCTATAACTGCAAACTTTCTTACGTTAATATTGTAATTCTAAGTACTGCGAAATCCTTAATAAATTTAAAAGAATTTGACTACAGGTTTAGCATGATTATTTTCTTTTTTAAGGGGAATATTTCAGCATATAAGTTATAAGTTTACAAAACTTCAATTTTTTTATGCCATTTTCATTTGGGTGTTGCAATACTTTTGTCCTGGTAGTGTACATCCATGAGTTAGAAAAGGAAATCTGATTTCTTTCTTGGAGACAAATGAAGATAAGAGGTAAGCTCCAGCTCCAGTTATTTTTAGTTTTCTAATAGATAGATGCATTTTAATACAATATGATGCATCTAGGTTGCACGATTGAGTAAATGCATCGAAGAGAGGTCCTTTTTGGAGAATCTTGACTTTAAAAAGGACTTTACAGAAACATGTATATACCGTAAAGTAATGTGAGTGTAGAATGTTGATTTTATTAGCAAGTACTAACAAGCTGGGAAAAACAATTTTTACTGAAATCGTCTTATAAGGGCCAGTGTTACTCCATATGGATGCAAGTACAAATCCACTCACAAGTTCGGGTCGAAATTTGCAGAAGAAAATCATAACTTACCAGCTGACATTCTGCCAATTATATTACAATTTGCAACTGATGTGTGAATAACTGGGATGGTATCTACAAGCTCCCCTTCAAAGACACTACAACAAAAAGGTAATATTTTACTCTTTAGACATTAAAAAACTTAGAATTGAGACCTTAATTACAGAAAACTTAAATAAGAACAAACATGATAGTTTAACACATAATATACATTTCTGTTAAGGGCTTAATTCCAGAAATGTCATGACGCAGGGACATTTATTAAATGAAGCTGATTAACCTTTTGTTGCATATTTTTTAAAGAACATTTAAACTTTCGAAAAGTCTTATTCTGTTAATACCCAACAATAATTTGTATATCCAAAGCAAACCAGTCAGCAGCAGCATCTTATGCAAAGACCAGCAAATCACATTCTGTATGTTTACTTGCCATCGTGTCAGCACTCACGCAAAAACAACCAAGCAAGCGTTTGATTGCTTGAGCAAAACGGTAAATTTTGAGGAATAAATAAGTAAGTGACACAAACAATAAAATAATAATAATAATAATAATAATACAAATATTTACAGAGGAAGGCCTCAGTTACTCAAGGGTCCTCTATTTAACTAATTGTATCGATTTACTAAAAAGCATTACAATTAAAAAGTTCATCATATTAAGAGTGGATAAAATCAGCAATATATAGCCAATACAACAAAACACAGGAAATATAAGTAAGCTGACGTAACCACATCTCGAAGAAAAATACATTTGAAAATCAATTCCACAGTGATTGTTTAAGAATACTATTGGCACTTGGTTTCTGAACTACAATAGCATTAGGAACATCGTTTTTAAAAAGAATAACATTTTGAGATCATTCTGCAATACTGTTTATATAATCTTTGTGATGTACATAAAGTTCATAAACAAAACACATTTATATTGGGTATTTAATCTTTTTAGAATGCATTAAAGGTCATCGTAACAGTTTGTTTTCATTTTATATTACCATAAAAAAGGATCATACAGTTGTAAGAAAAATGGGGTAAGAAAAATGTCAGAAAACAGATCAAGATGCCAAGAGGGGCTTATCTCTGTTTCAATATTTTGATGCAGAACATGCAGTTCATGAAATTGATTTCCTTTTAAACAGAATTCCAGCAATAATCACCTATTAATTATAACATTTCAACATGTTCTTGGTATACCATACAGTGTTTCAAGACAAGATGCTTAGAGCTGTCAATATCCAAAACTTCTTGCCGAACTTAGTACTTCAGCATTGTCCTCATGAAAGATTTTTATAGCAGTTATTTGTCTTGTTTGTGTTTGAGGCACTGTCCTCTTTTGGACACTCTTCATTACGCTTCTAAGCCAAATTTTGCATGCAGAATACATACCTTTGGCATTTGCTTATTTGCTGGGTTAATAATTTGCAAATTTTGGCAACAGTTGGCCACATTCTTGCATTATATATCACAAGTTGACAATTTATCCACAGTGTAATCCCACCATTTTACACCCCTGCTATTTATCCTCTTTTTTAGCAATACTTCAGGCCTGGCCGTTTGAGGCGAGCGATAGCTCGCGCTCGCCTCCACGCTCCCCTCGCAACCTGAGGCGAGCTATGAATTGCTCTCCTAAACAGAACATGAAGGAAGAATCGCTCCCCTAAAATTTCCTATTCAGAGAATTATGAAAACGCACAAGGGTTAATTGGTTTATTTTTGTAACAGCGATTTCTCCCGTCATTGCATTTTTTGCAATTAACTTTTTGCTTGTTGGGCGGTTTTTGTTATGATAGGCATAAACTTTGATCTATTGGGAAAAGATACTTAACCGAAAGGTACGTTTGTAGCGATTAGAACCTTTCAATCTTAAGAAAACAGGAATATTTTTGGAAGGAAAGTCGAAGAAATTGGTAGGAATTGTAGATTGGGGATACAATAAGACAGCAGGTTCCTTCCAGCAATAGAAACAAAACTATCCCTCAAAGAGAACAAGGTACTCTGTCTTGCAGATCAAAAACGACAACCAAAACATGGAATTCCACTATCCAGCGGCATTTACTGAAAAACCCAGATTGGATGAAAACTATAACGGCAACATGTTTGGCATCATTGGCAAAGCCTGATCATCGTTCCATCTAGCAGTTTGTGAATCTATCTACTATATAAACATGACCAACCGCTTTTGTGTAGACATAAGTGAGCTTGTTTTCACCTTAGGACTCCGTTGGTAACATTTTCAATAGGAAAGCGGCACTGATTGGACAACCTCAACAGTCATGTGCTCGCGCTTTCTGATTGGCCTATTTCGATCCAAAACTGGGTATTTTAGCGTAAAGTTTTCCACCTTTGTTCTGACGTTCTATTCTCTGAAGAGTGCTAGACGTATAACTTCAGCTTGTTTTAAAAAATTTTTTCAAAGCCATTTTCAAATTCTGTACAACAAAAAGATTGTTTTGCAAGAGAATTGTTGTTTTTGTGTTGTGCCAGCTTTACATGAAACTGAAAGAGTCTGTTCTTTTAAATACTTCAAGTAAAGGGGGTGCCTAAGTCACGGTTAAAGCAAATACAAATTGAATGAAGTAAAACAGCACACTCCTGACTGAGGCAATTACATTAAGGCAACCGACAGATACTAAAGGGGCTTATTAAGTCATCTGTCGATTGTCTTTAAAGTACATTCTATGTGTTACTGATTTAGCTCGCCTCAGCAAATGAGGGGAGCAATTCACAGCTCACCTATAAAAATACAAACGGCCAGGCCTGATACTTCTGTTGGGATGCTCAATATAGTTAGCTAAATGAAAGTATCCCCCTCTTATTGGTACTAATCTAAAACACAGCTGCCAGTCTTGGAAGGATCACTTTTGCATTTCGTCTAAATTTGATGAGATGATGTCTAAATTTCATTGATGCTGGGGGATGGGTCATATTTTGAAATTTTGACAGCATACTTTTTGTGAAGAAATCCTGTGAATTTCAAACTGTCTTTATGTTCCAAAAATTAGTCACACTTTGGATATAATTGGCATTCCCAGTTTTGTGGCTTCTAGTGGTCAATTTAAGACAAACATTCTCTCATGGACTGTGTGTGCTCTACAAACATGAAATAAGAATCAGCACCTTCCAAGACCTTGATTGCTTAAATCACAATCTGCTCTTAGCAAAAGTAAATTCCTTTGTATTTAGATGCAACCCTCTTTATTTGTCTCTATCTATCTGGAGGAAGGCAACATGTGCACCTTAATGGAACATCTAGCACCTTGTATTGCTTGAGGGGAGGGGGCCACAGGGAGGGGCATAAGACAGGGGCATAAGACAGTGGCAAAAATTCAGGTTTTTGATTAGAGGGAGGCCCATGATTTTTAGACATTAGATGATTTTCAAGTATCTGATGAAAGCACAACTTCTTTAGACAAGAAATTGATTGGAGGCCACATGCCCCCATAATTTCTTTCACTGGTACTACAACCCCTAATCATCAATACCTTCATCAATTAAACTGTTTGTCTTATGAATGATAATGATGATGGTGATGAATGACCTGCAATATGCAAATTATGCTGATGATGAGAACTTTGGGATGGTAATTTCAAAATTAGAAAAGGAGAGTATACTTTTATCATAAGAATTTTTTACTTGAGTTTCAAATATATGAAATTGGTGGGAAAAAGTGTCATATTTTGATATTTGGCACAAATAATGCTGGTGACACTGGTGCCTTAGAACTACAAGAAAAATCACTTTGTGTTACATGTTACATCTCTCCAAGTAAAATTTTTTAATCATCACGTTAATTAACATGTTATGAAAAAGTCTAAAACCTGTGCTTTCTTGGAAGGAGCTTGTTTGCAAAACAAAGGATAATTTGTTTAAAATATTTGATTTATCTGATTCACCCTTGCCCCCATCCCACTTTCTAATTTAGATTGGTAAGGAATAATTTGTAAACCTAGGTTATTTCGAGTCCAGTAGCTTGTACCAAGTTTTTGGAATTGTTTAGGTTATTTTATTTTAGAAAGGACAGAGTACTTTAGCATATCTTTTAAAGTTGCAACTTTGAATAGAGAAATTAAAATATTCATCTGTTTTAGTTTTGTTTCTTTTCTTTTCTTTCTTTCGATTGTAATTGTAGTGATGTAGTACTGACCTATAAAAATTCTCTGAGCCACCAACAGCAACCAGGCAGTAACTATTCGTCAGTGTGGCAAAAACGCCAACCTCATTGCTGTTTTCAAACTGAGCTCTAACAGCCATGATGTCCAACAATCTTCTGGTACCTTCAATAGATTTTGGACTTTACTGGACAAATTGAAATTGAATTGAAAACTTTACTGTGTGCAACTCTACGTAACACGGATTGCACCACATGGAAGAAACTCCTGACAGAACTTCTGTGAGTTCACACTGAAACGAGGTTGCAACTTCCACGCACGACCGAGATTAGCGAATGGTTTGTTGCAGATGGCGAAGCTTTGAGATACTTGAGAAGGTTTTCGTTGAAGCAAACTAAAGCGCGTGAAATGATGGACTCAGATGACTCTGATCAAGATGTTGGAGCTTATCAAAGTAGCGATGACGAAGATTACGTCCCGGAAGGTTTGGATCTAGTATGAATGCTGTCTAACCAATCGTGTCATTTGGGTTTTGTTCTGTTTTGTTTTGTTTTGTTTTGTTTCCATACAACTCATATTGATTTTATTTCCCTATAAAAGTATGATAATTTCGATGACAAAAAAGACACCTATATAAAGTTTAAGATATGCATTCCTTACACACTCAAAGCTACTTCGATAACCAACCATCGCTACAATCGTCCATTATTTACGCAGCTTTTTCCAAGAAATCAGCATGAGGATAATGTTAGTTGTTGTATTATCATGCAGATACAACAAAACACTTTTTTGTAAAAATAAACTTTTAAGGATATTGAGATTCAAAATTTGTAAATTTAAGAATAGACAAGAAATAATAGCATGGGGTGAATTTATTTTACAAATACTTTTTATCTATGAATACGTATTGTGCCTTTTCCTCAAATTTGTCCATAATGAAAGTAAAGCAGTAACAATAAGTTCGAACTTTCTTTGTTGACTATTAACGCAATCACATAAATCAAGAAAGTCAGCAAAAATAAAGTTATTTCCAACCCAGGGGGTCCTATATTCAAGGTGTAGAGAACACACAGCCAGGGAAAAGAAAATTCTAGCTGAGAACAGGGTTAAAGTGATAAGTGAAATGAAGGGATAAAGGAATACATTGTACTAGAGTGGCATAGAGAATGCTTGTGCTGCTTTGTGATAATGTGATTGAATGAATGAGAAGGAACAATATTTGAAACAGGCCTAAAGCAGAGGTACTACAGACAAAGAGACTACAAGTTTTCAAAGAAACAGTTTTTCTAAGCACAACTAGATATATAATTTTTTGTAAATAGCTTCATAAATGATGTGTAAATCACTATAGGAGCAAGTGCAGATGATGATGATGATGAAGACTATAACTCTAAGAAAAAGAAAGGACGGACACCCAAGAAGAAAGCTACAGTTACTCCTTTGCGCAGAAGGTTAGATTATATAAATTCTACAAGCATTAATGCATTACAAGTTTTCTAATTACCAAAATGGGGAAAATTTTTCATAAAAGTATCCCTTAAAAGCAAGAGATACTTAAGGAAAATTTAAGCTTTTTTGGAAAGTTCAGGGTAAGTATAATGTGGTTAAAGTTTATTTGGGCTAAAGTATGAGACAAACAGTTGTTCTTGAAATAAGCAGTTTTGAATCTTTGAAATTTAAATTGTATGATATCAAATTTGGTCCAAAACATATAGAGCCATTCATGTTTGGTTGAGTCTCTCTATTCAAGCCTTAGATCAGATAACATTGTTTATTTTATTAACTTTCATACTAAGCTCCAGAAGAAAAAGAGGAGGCATAAAATTGCGAGAACCAGACTCTGATGAAGAGAGTGAAGAACCTTTGGCTAGCAGTGAGTCAGACGAAGACAATGAACCAGTGGAAGATGACGACAACGAAGCTGAAAATGAACAAAATGAAGAAGAGAAAAAAAGAATCACTAATATTTGGGAATCCATGAAACAAGATGGGAACTCAAACAACAAGTCTAAACCAAAGGCATGTGTTACTTAATGACTAAACTAAGCGGATGAAAATAACTTTTTACCTATCTGTTTTATAAAGAATCTTTTCATTGTGCAAATTTGAGAGAAGAAGTGTCAGACTGAAGAGTGACAGACAAAAAACTTTAGTATGGCTCAAAATGTTTTCTTTTTTCAAGGCCATTTTATCTGTTTTACTTTGATAAATGTCATTCAGATAAAGTTGTATTTGCTTCAAGGTGTCAAAAAGAACAACTTTAATGTTTCAGCTTGAGTTGCACATGCATTGTTATTATCAGATGCCTAATGCCAGCTTGAATAAATCAAAGGGCTTATTATTATGTAACATTGCTATGATCAGCATAATGCTTGAATCTCATTGCTAACTAAACAAGCAATTTGTGATATAATTGACAGAACTAGCTAGATTTGAATCCATAAACTACTTTAATTTTGTATCATTTATTATATTCATAGTAAAACTAAACTGTGTATTTATTCATTGTAGATAAATGAACATCAAATTGAATAGAAGTAAAGTTAAGGATAATTTGATATGCAGGACTTTGCACAAGCATAATTCATCTGTGCCTCACTGCGTGGTTCTATCCTATATTCTATTCATATGTTCTACAAAAAGGTTTTGTTTCTGTTTTGTAAAATTGTTAAAAAAGCTTTCAGAACTTGTAAATGTATCAAGATAGACAGTCAACAATTAAAACATGTTATATTAAAAGGAAGATGTATCAGGTGATGAAGACCCCAAGGAAAAGAATGACGTAAATGAACAGACAGAGAAAGACTCTGCAGAGAAGTATGTTTAGCTATCCAGCGTTTAATTTGAAACATTTTTCTTGAAAAGCTAGACTTGGTTTTAGCTTTTAATTGTAAAGGCAATTCTAAATTTATTTTTGGGTAATGTCATCCATCATATAAATATATATATAAATAGATCAAAATGAAATTATCGATATATTTCTCAAAGTTTGTGAAAAATCACAGTAAACTTTTCAATGAACAGCAAACAAAAATTGTTTTTTTCTAAAAGACAACAATCAGCAGGATAATTAGGAATAGATTAAAGACCATTATGCTCGAGCATACTTTTGTCTGCAGAAATTTGAGATTTCAGAGAAACTTCATATCAAAATGTTTTTGTTATCGTTATAAAAAGGCCTGAGATAGGCGTTCTCATGATTTTTGTTAGAATAAGGCAATGATAAAATTGGGGAGCTTGACTAGAGCCATGTCAACCAATCATTCAGCAAGAGGTGAAAGAAAATTTTTGCTGCAAAAAGTAGACCTGTTATTGAGGCTTTTTGTTAAAATATTCCACAGCATATTAGAAATAACACATGCACAGAACAATATAGATACAAAAAAGCTTGTTAAATGAAATTGTATCTTGTGTTTACAATGCTGATAAAGGAAAATCTCTAGGTCCCTTGCTGATAACAAGCCTAAAGAAACCACAAAAATAGAAGAGAAAGAGACTGTTTCAGAGAAGCAAGATTCAGAGAAAAGCCCAAGAGAAGTTCCTGGTGCAGCAAGGTATTAAAATGTGCAGTAACACATGAACATTTTGTGATTGATTCATAGAGCACAATTTTAAATTAAAAATCAAGAAGAGGTTTTTCTGGAAGAAACAAACTGTAATTGGCTACTTATCATTACACTTTGAGTTATTGAGAAGTTATTTTTATTAAGAAATTTTTGATAACACACCTTGAAAAATGTGAAGTTTGTTTTGATAGTCTTACCAAAATGTTTGTAGAAGATTTTTTCAGAGTTCCTATTCTATTTGTTTTCAGCAAGAAACGACCTGGTGGCCTAAGCAATGTACTTGGCTCAATTAGTAAAAAGCAGAAAATAAGCACTCTAGTAAGAAATACACCTTCTAATTTTTAGTTTGTTTGTTTTTGTTCCTTCTTTCTGTACATGTCAGCTCTGGAGAATTTGAAAACAAAATCATTTTTGTCATATAGATCTATGTTGATCTTAGTTGAAGATTATATGCTTTGCTTATATTGCTTCATGCTTGATTGCTGGATACAAAGACTCAAAACAACTTCATTAAAAACTTTCACCACTGCTATGGTAAAGCCTCTTAATACATGGTTGTAAAATACATTTATAAAATTTATTTTCAAATCATTCTTGTATTTATACAGGACAAATCCAAAAAGGACTGGGACTCATTCAAAAAGGAACAGGGTATTGAAGACGAACTAAGAAACAAAAGCAAAGATGGGTATGTATTTTAACCTTAAGCTGAATTCCAACTAGGTGCAATGTTTCCACTGCTCATAACTTCTTTATTCTTATAAACAGATTTCATGCCCAATTGTGTTTTTTTGTAATGGATCAAATCAATGCATATTGTCAGACACATCAGATTGATTTGCTCAACTGGGCTCAAGTGTGCAGGCATTTGCCCAGAGCTGGTCTTGCAAGCAATTAATAGTGTGTGGAAAATGTAGGCAGTGGAGAAGATAATTCAATTTCATTCTTTGAAATACAAAATAGTTTAGTTTGAAAGACAGATGATTCCAAATAATTTCCTTAGCAATCCTGTCAAGCTTATTTATTTTTTTTAAATCAGGTTTTTGAGTAAACAAGAATTTCTTCAACGAGTCGACTATCGCAAATGGGAGAATGAAAGAGAACTGAGACTTGCTACTGGCCGTGGGAAAAAGTGAATGGATGTCAGTCACTTGCTTTTGCTGCCACGAAGCAATGTTTTATTGAATTCTGAACAATGCTAACAATGGTATGAAGTAGCCACAAGAGATATGTTGTGGCAAAGATACCATATTTTTTCCAGTTAAATGTAGAATATATTTCTTTCTTATGTTTTGTATTTTGAGTTGTATTATCAGTGTAGGTTTAAAGGTGTTAAGTTGGGTTAACATTTATTCATTCTTGTGTCTTTGGAAAGGTTTTAATGCCTCGTAAATTATTAGTGTTGTTTGGATCAAGCAAGGAATTTTTAAATGAGCAGAAAAACAACTTCATTAAGCAAAACTTCCTTGTGAAATAAGATAATAAGTAGACTTCCCAGACTGTATATGTATGACAATAACTACCTAGTCTTTGAGACAATTTGATTATATCTATTCAACAGATGTATAGCAGAAGTGGGAAATGTAGTATAACCATACTCAGTTTAATGTCGTTGTAGGTATGTAGAGACATTCAGGGCGCTCTTGTATATCAGACAAGGCTTAGTTTCGATGAAATTGTTTTTGTCTTTTCTGTCGCTGAACTCTTTCAAAGCATGCATTTATGCAATTTTTCTAGAATCATTTCTATAAATAACAGAAAAGTCTTAAATTTCTGTGGTATTTCATTTTACGAAACATACAGAAATTAACTTACTCCGTGCACTGGAAAGCATCCACTGGTCCTTCATTTTTCACTCCAGACGTCATTAATGACCTTGAGTAAGAAAAATCGTCATCCCTCCGCTCTCTAGGTTTCCATTTATAAGACTTTTGATGAATCCTTCAATGTATAATCTCTGCAAAAATTTTGGAATACTTATTCAGTTCTCAAGGGCAAATTCAGCCACCCCCTCTCCACATTAAAACATTTTGGTTTGCTATAAAAGGAATTAGAAGATTAGGATGGATGTTTTATTCGTGTGACTTGTATGAAATTTTGCCTGAACTGTAAACATTGTTCTTAGGGTGAGGGGGCCAGATGTTGTAGAATTGAGTAAAGAAACAAAAAGCGTTTAAAGGCAGCACAAATTGCTGGGTGTTCTAAGTAATTTTGGCAGACATCGAATATTAACCAGAATTGAACAATATTTTGGTAACTCTAAACTTCTCCAATGAAGTAAATTTCTGATCCTGAAATAATATTTCCCATACCCTTGGTCTTCAGGTTCCTCTAATGACCCATCTGCTTCTGCTACGTTTATAACCAAATAATTCTTCTTGGCATGGACCTTTTCATTTCATCTTCCTTCAAACCTGGATAAAAGTTCTCTCCTAAGTGTTTCAACTCACAGCGTTCCAAAGCTGTCCAAAACGAAAACCACCGTTTCAAAGATTGGAAGCACTCCCAAGCTCGCAATTTATGCACCAAAGTTATCAACAATGCAAAAGCTACTTTTGTCCGTCGCATCAACAAAAAGATCTTCATGGCCAAGGTCGACTCCCAAAACTTCTGTCCATCTTTCTTCTGTCCATCTTCCTTTCCTCCTTTGGAAAAAGGAAAAGCATCTTCTTCTAGCATTGCATCAGCCAAAGCCAACCTCTTTTCATTAACCTTTGCTACCAACTCAAACCTTGATGATCAAAGGTTACAACCCTGTCATTACCCCCCCCCCCCTCTCCGTCATATCTTTTAATATTACAGATTAAGTTCTCCACCCGGAAGGTGCGCAAAGCTCTCCCAACTACTAAGTCTACAGGACATGACAGTATATCAGCAATTGTTCTCAAAACTTGTGGCCCGGAACTCGCAACAATTCTTAATAAACTTTTCCAGCTCTTTTATTTACTTTGCATTTCTTCAACCTCCAGGAAACTAGCCCACGTTTTTCCTATTCTTAAAAAAGGGGGCGAGTCTGACCAAACCAACTACCGTCCAATTGCAACCACTTCCCTCATTTTTTAAATAATGGAGACAATCACCACCAAACAACTTCTCACCTTCCTTGAAACCAACATACTCCTTTGTGATCACAAGTTTGGCTTTCGCCAAGCAAGATCTACCGGTGATCTTTACGCTTATGCTACAAATATTTGGTCCTCTGCCCTGGAATCTTTTGGCGAGAGTATAGTTATCTCTTTGGCATCTCAAAAGCCTTCGATCGTGTCTGGTACAAAGGTCTCCTTTTCAAACTCCCCATGTATGGTCTCCATAATAAATTGGATTAGTAACTTTCTCTCAGACAAGTCTATAGCCATTAGAGTCGACGGCTCTCTAGTCCCCACTCAATTAATGCTGGTGCTCCACAAGGTTCTGTCATATCTCCTGTTTTATTCATCCTCTTCATAAACGATCTGCCAATCTCCACCGCTAAAAGTATTCATTCTTTTGCTGACGACACATATCAGAGCTTTTCATTCTCCTTTAATTCTCCACATATATCTAATATCAACATCCCCTTCAAAGAAACATTTCAGCTTCACTTTTCACTGTGACCTTGCAAAAATCGAGAAGTGGGGTAAAGACAATAATGCTCCTAAATCTCCCTTGCACCTCCTTGACAAAGTCCAATCTACTCACAACGGCCATTGCTCTCAGGAGATCAGGGACATGATCCCCAGTGGCGAAGCTAGCGGTCATGCTGGTCATGCTGAGCATGACTAAAAATTTTCAGAGCTAAAGACATTTATTATAATGATTAAAAATTTTCTTTATTGAAAAAGTACCCTCAAAACTCCATTCGTCCAAGTGATTCTTATTATTTCACTGCCCTTCCCTACCTTGGTCCCTTGTGGTTAGTCATGCTCATTCTGGAGAGCATGACCTGCCATAGGGTTTCTTTCCTCAGAGAGCCCAACCGCTCCTGTGAGTCGGCTGAGTTTCAATGACTTTTCAGTTGGTATCCCTGCGGTAAGTCATGCTCATTTGGAATAGCATGACCTCGTCATTATAATCATAAACCTAGCACTGATTTGATTGGCTGAATTCTATCTTGCGCATGCTATCTTGGCCCGTTTTGGACCCCAAGTCATGCTCATTTTTTTCAGCATGACCGACCTAAATCTCCCATACATGAAGTATCTAAGGTCTACTTGTGAGCTGAGAAACATTGCTGCAAGGGAGTGGGGGAATTCAATCGAAGCTATTTCCGAGAGATATATTGTTTATTAACTGCTACAGGGATCACTTGCGTGTGGCTGAGCAAGGTAATTGTAAACCAAAATTGTAATTGAAAACCAAAGGCCGACCCTTATCGATGAAGAATCCTACCACTACGTTGCTGATCATACCATAACTTGTTGCTGATGGACGAACTTGTACCCTGAAACTTGCTTGTGTATTCAGTATTTCACCAAAACCTCTTGCTCATGGAATTGTACTCTTGAAAATTTCCTGTTTTGTCAAAATCTGTTGCTGATGGATGGAATTTTACATGATGGATGGAAATTGCCTGTCCATTCTATCTGGTTTATTCAATATTACAACCTTACTTGTTGCTGAGAGGGACGAACTTGTACTTTGAAAACTTGCCTGTTTATTCAATATTTCACCAAGACCTGTTGTTGATAGAAAGAATTGTGCTCTTAAAAATTTCTTGTTTAGTCAATATTACAACATAACTTGTTGTGTATAAAATAAAATTCAAATTGCATCTTGCAATTTGCCTGTTATTTAATATTACACCATAACTTGTTGCTGATAAATGAAATGGTACCCTGAAATTTGCCTGCATTCAATATTACACCAACTCTTTTTTTGATAAATGAAATTGTACTCTTATATTTCCTTGTTTATTCAATATTACACCATAACTTTTGTTGATAAATGAAATTGTACCCTTAAATTTGCTTGTTTATTCAATATTACTCTATAACTTTTGTTAATACATGTATGTAATTTGCATTGTACCCTATGCAATGCAAATGTATTGTATCCCTGTAATTTGCCTGTTATTCAATATTACACCATGACCATGGTTTGATGCTGATAATGAAATTGCACTCTGGAACTTGCCTGTTATTGGGTATTTGACTATAATTTGCTGATGGATAGAATTTAGAAATGATTTTTAATCACACTATATATGTAGCTTCCACACAGCCAACCTTCTCAGTGCAGTTTGATTTCCCCAGGGCTTTCGGTTGCCAGGAAAACTATGGGGTTTCTTAAACATGGAAGACCAAAGTTATAGGAAAGCCCTTGATGTTGGGCTTGGACTTAACTTGTTGATGTTTATGGCATGTTACACCTTAAATACAGGGGTCAAAACTTTTTGTATATGCTAAACAGTACTATCCTTGATACATTTGTTTTAGATATGTAAAAATTAAGCTTATAAAATTGAAGCTAAGTATAAAATTCTGAACCAAGAAACAAGCATCCCACAATTCCCTGTATCATAAACAAGGGAGGGCCTACCTATCACTGAGGGCTTATCTTGCCTAATTCATCTTAATTCATCTTAAATCATCAAAAGTCTCAATAATTAATAGTAAGAGAATGGATATTTCTTAGCCCTTGCTGATTTGAATAAGCTGATTTATCAAAAGTTTAGATTTTGAAAAATATTTGTAGATATAATATTCTCTCATCTGCAATGTTTTTCCAGTATGATCAGTAGTGTTTGTTGGGGGTTTTCAAATGCACAATTTTTCAAAAACATTGTCCCAAAGATATTTCCAAAACACAACATTGGAGAATGGGGTGGAAAGAACATTTAGATGTTGAAGTCCTTGACATCATTGATTGCGATCTAAACAAGAGCTATTTGATTCAATATACTAAAAAGGGCGTTACCCCCCTTTTCCGAGCATCTATAGGGTGTGGTTGTGTGTAATTTTCCTGGGGGCTATGCCCCCAGACCCCCATCCCCTTTCTCTCCCATACAAAGCATGACCATTGACTTAAGGCCAGCTTCGCCACTGATGATCCCAGGTCCCCTGAGACGTACACACAATATCAGACGCTCTTTCAGTGTTCCCTCTTTCAAGACTCCTTGCGTAGCGCACGAATTCAATCCCACAACTCTTCCTTCCTCCCTAGATCAAACTCTCCCTACCCCCTTCCTGTTTCCCAGACTCTTAAAACCTGTCTTTATTCAAAATAAAAGTAAATAAACTTTATTTTTCCTCTCTCGCTTCCTAATCCTTTCTCCCTTCCCCTTATTAGGGTCTAGCTATATGCTGATGAGCCTTTCCCTAACAAAAAAAAGGCTGATGGGAGCGGGAGAAGGGCTAAAGCCCCTTGATAATTCCCAAATGGTTGTTTCCTTTTTAACAGAGTACTGAAAGGAAAGCACCAGAACGGACAGTACCAATATGAATTTTTTTCTACTACAGTCAAATTTTATTACCAAAACAAGAACACATTTTACCTGTGATCAAACCATGAAACGGTGACATTTTTGAAGCAGCAGCCAGGTGGCACACCAACTACGACGAGAAACATCGGTCAAGAAACCGCCTCCTTTATCCATGCCTGCAGAACAATACAGTCATTCAGTATGTTTCTTGCTAACTACATACTACTAAAATCGCTATTGATCATAACGCCTCGGTTAACTTCTACAGTAAAACCGTTTCACAATAACAGGGGGTTTAGAATATAAGTTTCTGCTCTTCTTTTTTGGAATTTGAGGGAGTTTTCTTGATGAACTAATTCGCGTTATTGTCAAATTTTTGGGATTTCCTTAAAAAGCGTAAAGAAGGCATCAAGAGCAAATTAATAGCTCTAGAAAGTAATTTAGTTGGTTTGATCTTGTTAAACATATAAATTTTCTGCTTAGTTTTCGTAGCGACAGTCAAAAACTGTTCCACGTTATATATTTACCAGGGTAACAGGCCTCATTAGATATTTCAGACAAGACTACCAATTATGAATATATTATTTAAAATCTAATCGCTTTCCAAATAACATAACTAAATGACGTTCGGATCATCAGGGACGTAAGAGCTGGGGATGCACCAGGGACACTCCCCCACCCCCAACTTTTTTTAAAAAGCCCTTTTCTAAGAAGTAACCTCTTTGAAATAGTGCCTCCTTTTCATAATATGGTGCCCCTTCTAGCATATGCCTTTGGAATTCTTCCGACGTCTTTGTAGCTGCTCGCCCCCCCCCCCTCTTTCAAGATCGCGTGTTAGTTCACGATTAAAGACGCAAGGTAAAGGGATCATATTAACCTTAGCGGTCCAGGCTCGATGTTCTTTGTTTTCTTGATCGTATAAATCCAAATGCAGCTGTAATAAAGGTCACGCTTTGCAGGTATATGGTGACAAGGTATCATACATATCATACAACCTGGTGTAGATCAACATTTTGTGTGGCCATTGCTGCAAACTGATTGATAGAAATAATACTATTCACATTTTTCTTGGTAACTTTACCTGATGCCGAGTTAAATGAAAAGTACACCTTTACTTGCTACAAGTCTTCGTTCTGAGTTCTTCCAAGAGCCAGGGCTGACTGTCAGAAAGACTGTCGTAAGCAGTGGCGAAGCCAAAGGTCGTGCCTGTCGTGCCCGGCACGACCATAAACTTCCAAAAGTAAGGTTTTCACATATTGGCAAAAAATTATTTTGCTCCGCGAAAAATTTTCAAATATAGACAAAAATTAGTCGTATAATCGACAAATCGATCAAGCTTATCCCACAGACATAAGTGAATTCTACTCGAATCGCCCAGGGCCCCTGGAATTATTTCAGGAGCGGAGTAGAAATCCACAGGGTTTCATATTGGTCATGCCCAAAATCTGGTACCTTGTGATTTGGTCGTGCCCAACAATAGAAGCTTCAATTGGACAGCCTATGTTTGGTCGTGCCCAACAATAGAGAAAAACAATGCTAGTCGTGCCCTCAGAAATGAGCACGACCTCGTCATAATAATAATAATAATTAAGGTACGATTTCCAGCGTTTGATTGGCTGCAGCTGGAGGAAATCAATCACGAGGTCGTGCCCGTTTCTGAAGGCAAGACTATCTGCACCCTGTTGGGGCCTACTTGTCAATACTGCAGGCGTTTGTGGATGTTGGTGTGATATCAGGGTGATTTAAATGGTGCATGTAAATGTTCCAGTCCAATAAACCGTTGTAATTTATCAGGAAACTGGTTAACGACTGTGGAGAGATTGTTTCATAGTTATTTTGACTCAGCCTATACGGAATCAATCCAATGGATCTCTTTGGTAGGCGAACAAGTTCTCATTCACCTAAACAGAATCAAGATCTTCAAATGTGCAAGATGCTATGCTATCTTATCTAGAAAATGGACAATAATTTGAATATTATCTGGATGTTTTTAACGTGATCAGAATGGAAAATATGGCAGTTTTTCGCTCGGATTTGTACCAGAGAGACGCATACTGAACGGGATAAACTCAATCAATCAATCAATAAAATAATCAATAATTATTTTGACAACAGTATACTTAGGTGTTCAAGACGAAAGTATTATGAACATTTGGGGCAAAATGTACATAAATATCTATTCATTTTACATTAGTTACGAGGTGTTTGATGTATTTTTGGACTAGAATCTTCCCAGTAGAAAGTTCTGAATTTTGAAAGTATTTATAGTAGAAAACCTCTTTGCAAATTAGCTCTACTGGAGTTTTACCCTCCTTAAAACACGTGAAAGGGAAAAATGAAAAAGCATTGATCAACCTGTTGATGATTTTGTTTATGTTTCTGATGATATGTTTTCAAGCTCAGCCTAGTGATTTTCTGATTTTTTCCCCTGCTTTCCATGTAATTTGGTTGTGTGCAGTTTCCTTGGGTGTGCATATATTTTCCTTAATATAGGTAACTTTCTCCATGAATTAGTCAGTTTGTCTTAAATAAGCAGGGTGATATAATCTTTAAGCTATTACACATACCCCCCTTAATTGTTTGCTCGAGAAACACTGTTGTCTGCAAATAACTCTCAGGCTCATGATTATTCTGTATTAAATTTGTGACCCCAGTCATCTGATCTCAGTATTTCCACCTAGCTGGACACTGAAGAAATTTATTGAACATTCTTCATTTGTGTATGCTGTCCTGTTTATTCATAAATTGTCATGATCTGTTTTTCAATGATTAATTTAATGCTGCTTTTCAATTGGAATTTTATTCAAACCTTATAATGGTTATTTCATCTTATACAACTTTCAAATATTGTCATACATGGTGTAGTTTATCATTATCATTTAAGGCATAACCTTAAATTAAGTATCTAATTGATTGGTGAATCTCTGTGAGTGGTTTGGTTCAGCTTAACAAAGTGGCTACCTACAAATCTTTATGCAACAAACCTGATGAAAAAACAGGTATCAAGGATTTTAAAGAAAGATTGCCTTCATTCTGCCACTCACTATTTAGTGCTTTTTAACTGTGGCTAGATCAATAATGCTGCATGACAGTACTGTCTTCAGCAGATATTCTAATATTTCTGTTTCATCTGTTTCATTTGTCATCTAATTCTTGATACATGCCTTGCACTTCACAGTCAAGTTGGCCTTTAAAGCCAAACTTTTGCCTCTTTTTTGAATGAAATTCTAAATTTTATGTGTGCAAAACAAATAGTGCTTGCAATTATTATACATTTGAAATCTGAGTCCACAGGTGTATATTTTGGTCCCATTGTTGCAATAATTTGATAAAATTTTAGAAAAAGTTTTTTGTTCAAGCTTTATTATCCTGTGAACTGATATTTGGGTAAATAATACCAAAAATAAAAAAAAGTTGCCAGGAACCTCCATCACACTTTGGAAAGAAAATGAATTTTGAGTATCAGCCAGAGGCAGGGGAGACACAAAAGCAGCTTTTATACTTTTAAATTTAGTTTGTTTCTGCCGTGTCAGAAAAATAATGCAGTGCCATGCAATTGCTATATAAGCTCCTTAGATCACTGAAATATTTTTTTGGATAATATTGCGGAGGCGCATTTCTGTTGCGCAGTGGCCAATGGGCACGACCATCCATGGGAGTCCAGCTTCGCCACTGGTCGTAAGTGATCCGATACCGTGTAAATGGGGTCTTGGGTATCTCGGGCAGCGAACCAACTCATCTAAGCTGTTGTGTAGCAAATGCAGCAATCTTAGCATATGAGTTAAGCAAACAAAATGAATTTTAACTTCCACTTGATAGTTCTTGCAAGCAGATAGCAAGAACTTTCGACTACTGCCTCCTCTAATTACAAACAGAATAAAAGTTTCAAGCAATCTTCAGTTGAATCTGTTATGATCGTTTGAGGTCTTCGTGGGATGTGAAAACAGATTTTGTGTCATATATTGAGTCAAGACACACACACGTCTGTGTATAGAAGACGGACAGAAAAACAACACACTTCAACTACACAAAATTAAAATAATAAAAGAAACGATTTAAAACTGATTTGCTAATGCAAACCATGAAAACGTGACAATGATGCTATCAAATAAAATTATATGTCACCGGTCCTTTAAAATAAAATTCGGAATATTTCAAATAAAGAACAGTTTGTCCGTCAACAAAAATCAAATGCAGGAATGCTGTGACATTCATTGTATTTTTATGTAATTTGTACAGTTAGATAGACGCGTTCGATCTGCTAATATTAAATATTTAATTGGCAATTTTGCAAAGTAGCTTATTAATGTTTCAAATTAATGCTTCATTTCAGGACATTTTAAACTTATATAATATAAAAGAAAGTTTGCGATAGCCAACCGTTAAAATGTGAAAAGCAAGCGTACATAAATAAACTATACTGAAAGAAGGAAGCGTTCTTCAATTAAGCGCAATTAATAGATTGCTGATATCGACTGGGGTGGACTGCTAAATACATTCAATACCGGGGATGTGCCAGCCAAATTTGGGTTGAAAATTCTGGGGCAGAATTACATGTTTTGTCTCTATTTTTCCGGCACAGGTATGCCCATTGAAGGACAGGTCAAATAAGGCCAAATAAGGTCAAATTTGTCATGAACATGAAAGTGTTTCCTAATTCAAAGAGCTGTCGAAAGAAGATTAACTTTCCATATCAATTCACAAAATGCGTTATTAGTAAAATTGTTTTTAGGCGATCCGTCAGTTTCCTGTAAATCTTGAAAGGTTTCATGTTTTCAAACTTCACCCCAGGACAAGGTCAGAAAATGTTTTCTGGCAGGCACTTCCACATCATTTCTCTTCAAGGTAGACCCTCAGGTGATATCCCCATTATATCAATTCCGTTTCTTCTAAACTGTCTAAAGTGATACACTATCAACAGTAATCTAAAACAGTCACGTAGAATGGCATTTAAAATCTCTTAGTCATACGCTAGAGCAGCAACATTAAAACCCAACACTATGCTATTTCTATCTTGATGCTTCAATTATTTGTGCTAAAATACTCAGCTATCTTTAAACCAAATGGTGAATGATGTAAAATATAAGACTTTTATAAACTTTATATAAGACGTGAAAGTGCTGGATCGTTGTATTCCTTGGCAATGCGACATTGCCTGCAAAGCAAGAAAATAAAAATCAACGTTGTGAAGCCAAACATGACAGCGAACACCCCGGCTGCCCACAGCCGTCTCTTTAAGGCTTTGCATTCCTCACCACATTTGATTACAACAACTGAAAAATAATAGATTTCCATTAGTGAATTAAACAAAGACACGACAAAACAACATGATGAAAATAATATACTAAAAAACAATCACTACATAGAGTGTTCCAATTGACTTCAAACATTCTCATTATCTCCGCTTCTATGCGCAAGATATGTGGACATAAATGTGGTTGAAAGTATATATAAAGGCTAGCTTTAAAGTATGCATATTATAAGATTAAAAATACATCAGCTAAATATCAGCTAGACTTAATTCTCATTTACCAAAATAAATGAAATAAAAGATAAAAGAGAAAGAGCAGCATTGATGGCATGCCCTGCTTTCAAAAACAGATAATATAACAGACCTTGCTCTGGAGTAACTCTTGAGCTCGGTGTTGGCTTGAAAGACGATGTTGATACAATTTTAGTGCTTGCTGCTTGGGAGAAGGAAGATTCGGGAACTGGTTCTGAATATGATATTTCATGTGAAGAAGGGCTTGGCTCAACTGTAGAGGACTCTGCCATAGATGAGTTGCTTATTGTTGGTGATGCTGAGGGAACTGGGGACGGGTCAAAGCTGGAAGATGGCACTACAAGCTCAGAGCTGGATGATAGTATGGTCCAACTTGGTAAAGGAGATACAGAGAAGGTTGATGAAGCAGTTGGATTCACTGATGTATGCAGGGTGTTTTGAGGAGGTACTTGCGTAGTTGTTGAATTTTTTGCAGCAGCTCCTAAAAGCAAAATGATACAGGTCAAATAGGATATGTATCCAAAACAGTTAAATAGAGAGTCCTCTGTAAAAATTTCAAACCACTAATTCAAAAAGTCTGATGCAAAAAGCTGATTTGATTTCTCATCTGATTGGCTTTCAGCCAACTTTCAAATGATTAATGAGATTGAACAAAAACGAACTCTGTCTAAACCAGGTGCAAATTGGCTAGGAGGCAATATTTGCAAGTACCTTCCCAGCATTGAGATATTAAAACAATTAGGATTCTTCAGAAAAAAATTGAAACATTTTGAGGTATTGGAGAATTCTGTCACAAACTCATACTTTTTGGCAAGCCTTAAAAAGGTTAGACCCTTTGTCCTTATGTAGTTAGATTACAAAACAAAGAGGGCACCATGGTAGTTCAAATCCTAGGACTTGGAGATTTCAGGATAATCAGGACTCTTCCATAGTGTAGAGAGGTAAAGATCTTGAGGTTCTTGCAATTATGAGACTAATTATTGTAGAAAAATTCCTTAAAATTTTATCAAATTTGAAAGCGGCATACCAGATAGATCAAATTAAGGGCTTAAACTAAGTCATTAGAAAGGGGGGTCATTCTTTTCAATGATCCCTCTATCTATGCATTGAATCATCTAATGAAGTATGACTTTGTTTTAAAGATTTAAGTGTCATTGTTTTGTCAGAACCAATCGATGTCTTCAAATAAATGTATACAAGCCAAGATATAGCTGACATTTAGAATGACCTTTCCAAATATTGTGTTGGGTGTTGTTGGTGTTCTCTACAGTAAAGCACAAGAAAATAACTGCCATGGCAAGTTCACTCTTCATGCTACTTACCACTTATCTGCAGAAAAACCAAAATGCCAATCAAGCAGAACTGTGCCATCTTTGTAAATTGTATGTCTTCTAACCAGTTCAGAAAGAACAATGTAAAAATATGTGATAAGAACGAATGCAAATTTTATAAACTTATATTGTTTATTTTAAATGTTTATTTTATTAGGGTTAACAAAAGCAAAGAAATGACCCAAAATCATTGATGTTTCCAGTCTAGGGGTTTAGTTTGTTAACTCATAATGCATATACTATGTAGAAAAATAAGATATGTCTATGTAGAAAATTTAAATTTCAAATTTAAATTTGTTTTGTTTCATTAACATAACTCTGCAATAATATATTTTATAAATTAAGATTCTATAACTAATGCTAACTTGAAGCAACGAAAGAGTTACATATCTATACATTGTCTAAAAGACAGAGAAAAACTGGAGAGTTATCAAGCCCAGTGTCCTAAATTGAAAGAAGCTGATGGTGGCAGTACCTGGAGAAATAGGAAGGATGTGAGTTCAAGAATTGTTTTGCATACCATTTATTGTGTCATTTTCATTCATAAATATGAAAAGTATTGATTAAATAATTCTTCTAGATATCCAAAGTAACTGATTAATCATATTTTGATACTAGCTGGGGAGTCTCCTTTTGAGGTTGCTGGAAACTTCCACTGTTCCAAATAGATATGTGTCATCAAAACAAAGCTAATACTAATAAGGGTTCACAGCCAGATATGTTCAAATCCTTTAATGCAAAAGGCTTCCAATTCAAGGGCTTTTTATATATCATAGGGTCTGCCAGTAGTATTGCTTCTGTTTGTTGATTCTGATTTTGAAAGATACATCTGGACAAAATGTGTGTTTTGCAGCCCTTGACTGTGCCATATCTGTTTCAATTTCATTTCGCTACCATTCTGAGGTTTATCCTTGAACAACAAGTTTTGTAGTTGGGTTTAACTGATAAGGAAAATGAAAGTGAAACTTTTAAAAACATAAACAATTTTCCTCTTTTTTAAATTATCCATTAAGTCATGGAAAACAGGCATCTTCTTTTGTTTGGGGTCATGTGCTTCTTGCATCATCACCCTGGCCTCAAGCAGGGCATACTGAAAAAGCCAGACCCTAAGACCTCAAGACCCAGGATCCTTAAGTACTAACATTAACAAGGACCCTTAACGCCAGAGGGGTCTTCACCCTGATAAGACATTGATCACAGTTGACTGTCATCATTGCACTGTGAGGACACATCAACTGTCAAATGCACATTGTCTGGTTTTTACAGTGTGCTTTTAAGCAGTCAGTGGTCACAACTAGTCATATATGAGACTTGTTTCATAAAAGTTGCTTTACAATTGCATGTGATCAATTTTAGGTCAATCGTTAAAACTGCAGCCTAAGGGTCATGACTTGGTGCATCTGTAGCTCAAACCCCCTCCTTCGTCACAACTCAGTAACAGAAATATGAAGCCAATGTCGTAGATACAGTATATTTTCTTGCTTGTAAATCACATAGCTATGATAATACTAAAATGTTTTACGAGCATTTCTGTGTTCAGTCTGGATAAGTGGATATTCTCGCCGAGTTTTCTAATTAGTGGATATTCGAGCTAAGCTTTCACAACTGAAATCTTACAAGTTGTTGAAATTTTACAAGTTGCTGTATTTTACAGGTTGTTGACATTCTTTAGCAAGTGGTGGACTCTTGTCATGAAACATATTCCGTATTTATTTCGTCTCTCGTGAATATGCCTTGTTTCAAACACGTTTTATTACGGGTGATGACATCATCAAACTGTGCGGAAAAACAAACTAGGTACAGAATAAAGAGTGACAAACAGGCGGGCATTGTTTTCAATTAAACTAAAAAGCAATGTAGTAAAAGTTCCTTTAATAAAAACTGCAAACTTAAATATCTCTAAATGCCAAACAAAACGACAAATTTCGATTAATGCGCTTACCTGTTGTATTTCAATCCGCTGAAGACGCGATGACGCACCTTCCTCTTTTCGTGGAAGTAGAATCCAAATGGAAAATGCAGAGCATCACGGGATAGCAATAGATTGTAAACGAGGCTTGATGGCCTAAATGGTGTTGTGGTGATGTGGTTCGCGTGTAAATTTATATGGAGAATGATTGGTTTTCAGAAAAATCTGAAGTCATAATAACTCATGAGAATTGACCCCAAACAATGATTTGTTAAAGGTATATTTTTTATCTTTGAATCTTTGGCGTCATGTTCACACGGGGTTTTGTTGAAGAACATGTATTTTAAAGTAGGTAGTCTTAAACGTAGATATTTTCCTTTGAAAACCAGACTTCTGAAATCACATCATTGTTTTTGGATTGAAAATTGTGCCTATACTTTATTTTAAGGCCCTAGCCCTTTTTTCACCCATGTTGCAGACCTGTCAACCTTAAATTTTCAAAACCTGGAGATTTTAGATCTTTCCTGAAGAAAAACAGGGAGATTTGGTCAAAAACAGGGAGATCACAGTAATTCGTTAAGGGAATAAATATACCTGATAAAATGTTGTGCTTTGGCAAACAGTTTATGACATAGTGATCATGAGCAGTATCTTCATAATAACTTTTAGTGCTTTTTCGTTAATCAGTAAGCACTAACAAAAAATTGTTGTCATGTGGAAAGTCAATGTGACCATTATATCTTAATTATACCTCTGTAAAAAACAGAAAACATACACAATGGACCTGTCTTTGAAGCATAAGATGCGTGATTTTCGGTGAAGTATCTTCCTAGACATTCTACTATTACATCTTTAAAACAGGGAGAAAAATTTAAAAAACCGGGAGACCGGGAGAAAGCAGTCAAAGCCGGGAGTCTCCCGGCAGAACCGGGAGGGTTGACGGGTCTGATGTTGTTGAGGAGGGCTGTGCCCCAGCCTTCAGTTGTTTTTCCAGTAATTTTTTCTCTGTGTGCAGACTGGAAACTTTTGTTTCTTGCGTGGGCAAGTTCACATGCCTGACCGCACGGCTGCGCGCCTGAAATTACGAACTTTTTAAGAAATTTGTATTGTTATTAGTGTGAAATGTATTTAAAGTGCGCAGATGGAAAATTTGAATGCGCGGGCAATATATCGCGGGCTCACGACAAAGTTTCCAGTCTGACTGTGTGACTTAACTCTTCTAATGTATAACAAATGAAAGCTTTGCCAAGTAATGCCTGCTTTCATTTGGATCTGAGACTTGAACAATGGCGTAGCATCCATGTATGCTACGCTTGCAACACAAGCATAAAAAATTCTAGACAAATTCTTAAATTCTTGCAACATTTTTACCGGTAATAAGTATGTTTAATGTTAAAGTCATTGAATAACATATTCTGCAATAAATGACCTCCAGCCTAAACATGCCTATTGGTTATTTTTCCAAGAAAGCAGATTGCTACAAAATTGTGATATTTGAGTATCTGAGATACTGAAGCCCCTCCACATCACTCTTTTTGCCTGTCTATTTTTTTCATCGATGATAAAAAGAAACATGTGATGCTCCAGTGCAGCTTCAGTGCTGCTCATGTACAGCTTCTGAAAGAAGTTAGAATTTTCCGGACTGGAGCTTGCGGTCAGCCTGAGCGCAAGCTTTCCCAAATATTTTATAGTCCTCAACATTTCCAGCCTCTATAAGCTACTTTTTGCAAATATTTTTTGCGTGATATATTATTTCAGATCTTATCATTTTGCTTTTTTGACTTTTTGTGACTATGAAAAAGAGAAAAATTTTTGGCATAGTCTATTTGTCATGATCTGCATTCCGTCATTCAAGTCATGAGGCTTGCCAGTATAGTCAGATTTTATGGACCAGAGCATGCAGTAGACCCAAGCGCAAGCTTTCTGAAACTTTACACATGAAAGCATCTTCAATGCTAACAACTCTAACAGCTCAGAATTTTCACTTTTGTCAACTATGAGAGTAGAAAATGAGCAGAAACTTGTGCTCCTGTCTGCTTATAGGCTCTCCTGTGAGTTAACAATTTTGCAATGTGGAGAGTTCCTCCATGCCGGAATCCCCAGATGCATTAAAGCATCAAAAACGTCCCACAAAATCCTTTTCTATGTGATCTTGCTTTTAAATTCTTACATTTAGATGGTACCTTCCTTGACAAAAATGATGGCTTACAGGGTGGGACACTTCATACAAATTATTTTGCTGGCCATGCCTGTTATTTCTAGAGAAAAAATGAACATAAAGTACCACAGGATTCTCAAACCTGAGCATATTTTCGAAATCAAAATCTATAATCAAGATTACCTTGAATTACCGCTTGTATCTATAAAAAGCTGAAATTACAATTTTATTTATTCAACATAAACTTATATGATATGTTACCACATGCCTAACTTCTTCACTCACACTACATCACTAGACTTGAAATATATGACAAATGATACAGGGAGACTATGTCAGGTATCATCACAAACAGAACTTGAACAAAAATAAAAACATAAGCTTTGAAATTGGTCAAAAGTCAAGAACAAATTAAGAACTAGTAAAGGCTGAGCTACAGTAAAATGTAATTTAGAACCATGTTTTGTAACCCCTTTAAACAATTTCCTTAATAGTAATACCCATAAAAAATTTCATCTTATAAAGGAGGAGTTTTTATACCATCCAGTGTTGCTTTTTCAGTAAATTTACAAACTTGTTGACAAATAAAGGACACAATATAGAATGTCTCACTCACTTTATTAGTCTTTGTTATATGAGGCTTATGATTGCACATGCACACCTCCACACAGGCCCAGATACAAAACAAAGAACTTGCCATAAAAATTTCTTGAAAATTGCTTGTTTCAAAGATTTCTGAAGCAGCAGACAAATTCAAGGCAGATCTGTAGTTTTTGAAGGTGCTGTTAGAGTATTCACGTTAGTTAGAGAGTTAGATTATTTAGCAACGGCTTTAAAAAGTAATTAACCAAGGGGTTGCCAAGGGGGTGTCAAGGGGTTGCAAAGGGGGAGTAATCTGCAATCAACACCTGATACTTTATTAACTGTCAAAACTCAGCGATTTCAAAGCAGTACCCAGTTCTTGACAACAGGAATGAGTAACAACCAATTAAAAAGTGGTTCGCATTGGACATGCAAAGTAATCAAGACATGCAAAACGCTGCACACAGCCCATTTTCATATTACAAAGATTGCTTTATTGGCAAATGAAGCCTCATCAACCCCTCTCCCCCCCCACCCCCTAGACCACACTAGCTTGTAACTGCACTGCTTACACCCTAACAAGTTAGGAACAAATTAAAAACAATACAGCCTGAACTTCAATTTGCTGGTTTTTTAAAAAAGAGTGTGAATGGCAGAATGACAAAGAGGGGAATGCATTTTATGAATGCCCTTTCAGAATGGATTATGTTGCTATGGAAGTGCCACAAATTATTGGCGAAAACCATTCAACATTAAGAGGCTTAAACTTTAACTATCAAATCTCCAACAGGTGAACAAAGACCCCATCAATGGTTTTAAAATGTCCGATCAGGCAAGGGACAACACAGCTGACAGTGAGCAAGAGAAGCAACTCTCACACCAAGCATTGAATGAATTCAAGAATTCAAAATTTGATGAATGTCTTGGGTTTCTCAAAAAGCTTGGTGAACTGAGGCCAAATGATTCCAGAATTTTGTTAAACAAAGCTATCACAGAATTCTATCAGTCAAACTGTTGTAAGACAGATGAGTTGAGGAAACAAATAGGAGTTGTAAAAAAGCAGGTATGGTAACATGAATTATTATGTAAATGATTATAAACATGAATTAATTGAAACAAAGGAGACCTACCTTCTCGTAAAGAAGTTTCTACACATTTGGTGTACTACCTGCAGTGATTAGTATATTGGGGGCAATTTCCCGTCCAATTATATGAATTGATAAATGAAGGAATATGAAGGATTGGCAGATGTTTTTTTATTCCTTTTGTTTCTAAAAATGTGATAATTTGAAAGGAATTTGAAACTGAAATGTCAGTGATGAATAAATAAAATATTATGTAATGTGTTAAAGGGCTAAACATTATGATTTCCTTATAATGATGGTTACATAATGTTTTCATATAATAAAATCATATTATGAAGTCATAAAACGAAGTCATATTGTAAATGTCAGCTTAGCAGCTCTTGACCTACAGTTTCTGAATTTTCTTCCCTTTAATGTCCTGTTTCTTACAAGCTTTATAAATTTTTGCACTATACGAATTAACAAGGTCTTAAAAAACTGAAAATTTGAGAGGTTTTTGAAGTGATTGTATGTGAGCCATGATAGTCTTTTCAGTAGGCTATTTGAAGATAAGCTTTCTCAGAAATGCCAGCTGGAAGTGAAACGTGTAAACTTGTCCTATGACAGTGTGGGTAGTGTCATTGTTAGTTTATTAGTTAAAAACAAAAACTTCTAACATAATCTTAGCTGCAATTTTATAAGGTTGTTTTAAGAACAACCCCATAAACTGCAACACAACCTTTGGGATGAAGATTATTCTTATTGCCTATTTTTGAATTTAAAAATTATGTTTTGTTTCCTATAGCTATCTCAAGCAGCTGGAGGCACAAGTGATGAGTTGGAGAACCTATCACTGTGTTTCCTTTTGTACAATGAGGGAATAATTCACTACCATGTAGGTTAATTTCTAGTAGTACTATTGTACCAAAGGAGGAGTTCCATATTTGGAACTACACATTGAAGACTTGATTTTTTCCATAAATTTTTCATTATTTCCGGCATAACCAATAAAGTTTCAAGTCCTCTTCCCTGCTTACCTTTCATGTTTTAATCCAAATCCTTATCCAATATATATTGGCCAAGTTTTACTTTTCATGTTACTACACTGAAGAATGTTAATAGCTCAGAAAAATCTGAATGAAACAAAGCTTAAATACTGGATACTAATTGTATTTCACACAAACTTTTTATTTTCTCTTTCTCAATTTAAGAGTCCATCCTGTCTTATATCTTAGGATACATTAATTATAATTGCTGTATACAAATACAATAATTCAAGAATGAATAATTAACAGAAATTCTACCTGTCATGACTGGAAAGATTTGTTCAAGGTGTTTGGTTGATGTCATCATACTTATTTTTCTAGCTCAAACAGCCAAAGACTGCAATTAATATAATTGAGAAACTATTCAAAATTATAGAACCTTTAGGTAGGTTCCTATTTTGAGTTTGTTTGGCTCTCTTCAGTTCTGTCAGGGTTTATAAATTTAGTTCACTCTTTCATGACACATAAAGGATCATAATCACAGTCCTGGTAATATGAAATTAGTTGGAATGCTGGTAATCCCATGCCTTGAAAAGTTTAGGTGTGTAATACACCAATTCGACTTACGGCCTCGTTTTGAAAAATTCTTCGAATTCTTTTGTACAAAATTCTCGACCTCAGATTCGGATTGACAGCAATGATTTTAGTCTACTTGTGAGTTTTCATTATGATATTGCTCACGATATTGATTTTATGACGACATAAAGATGAAAATTTTATAAAGGATTTGACCGTGATTGGCAACTAGGGGGGTAAAGTTTCCCCCCTAAACGATTTTTGCGGTAAAATCCCTTACAGGTTTTCAAACTTCATTTCTCTGTAAAATCTAAAATACAAGTTTAAAACAATATGAAAAATGGTATCCCGCCTAAAATTATGACGATAAAACCAAATCTGAGCTTAGAAAAGTCGTATAACCAAGTTTGGAGAAATTTCCAAAACGAGGTCGTAAGTCGAATTGGTGTATTGCGTGCAATTGTGTGTGCTCCACAAAACAGAGACCTTCATGATTTTTTACGAAGATCTGATGTAGCCACTGAAATGTATAACATGTGTATTTCAAGGCTGTATCACTGTTTGAAAATGTGTATGAGGTTTTTAGAAACCAAACAATTGTTACAGGATTATAGAAGAAGTTTTCTGTTTTTGTATGAGAACAGATTTGAATCGATCTGTTTTAAATTTTGTTTTGCGATTGAAACTCTCAAAAATTGAGTTATTGGATCCCAGTTCAAAGTAAAGTCATTCAAAATAGAGTCAGTGAAATTGGGAAACATATATATTGGGAACAGAAAAAATATTTATGGTCATATGTATTAGGTACAGCAAAAACAGAGGCATTCAAAATGGAGTCATTCATTCTCAGTTTCAAAAAGAGCTTGAACCAATGATATGAGAATGAATAAACATGCAATATTGAATCACTTTTATTTTCATTTGACCAAAACAGAGTGGACTGGAGTATTGGAAACGGTTCAATAAAAATGAAAATAGAGGCATACGAAGCAGAGTGATGGAAAAGTGCTTCAGAGGGTGATTATGCCCCCCTCCTTAAATGCTTCCAAGATAACTCACACAAAAGAAATTAAAAAACTACTGTAGGGAAAATTTACAAGATTTGAATGCAAAAAAAGTGAAAAAAGGAATTGTCAGTAAAAATGTGGTGCTGAGTGTGCAATTAAAAGCATGTCTGGGAAATTTCAGGCATCTGTGGAAGTGTGTGCCTGTGTTGGCACACATAAAATTACTAGGACTGTTATCATTTATTTTTCAAAATTGTAGTTTTACAAGATAACAAACTAATTCTCTTTGTTGCACTGCTAACACCATATCTATCTGCATATTAATTCACCAGGCATATGTAACTCAGGCATGTGGCAACTATACATTGTATCGTTTGCTACCTAGCTTCCGAAGGTAGTTTTAGGACATCAAGCAGTGTCTTGGTCCTTCCCCTGTAACCACACCTCATGATTTCTACACCCAGAATTACAAAGAGCTGGTGACTCTCCTCACTCTAAGAGAAAGTTTTGTCATGTCAAGAACTCAAACCATGGACTCTTGGGTCTGTAGTCAGCTCCTCTAGCAACTGAGCCATCCTCGCACAAAATTTCAAATTAGTACCTTGCTGAAGGTTATGGTTAAAAAATTATAGAAATGCTGAAAATCTGCACAAAGTATTACAAATCACATCTAAATCCTGTCACTAGTATAGAATGGTCAATCAAAGCCTTGATTAGGCCTAAGAAAAAACCTTTGCAGTTATTTTGGCCATCAATGTTTTGATAATTAGACTCTAATAACTTTTGAATAAATGTTATTATCTATTTTATCAAACTTCACAACTTTATTATAACAGCAATCCTTTTTCTTTTAGATGACCATCTTGCTGTGAAAGTCTGTTTTTTTCTTGTTGAATTGTATCTTTCAACATTCAAGGTGAAATTACCCACTCAGTATCAGTTTTATATCATGTTTTTCATTGATAAACATACACCCCTTGGTTGGGCCCTTTGCCTCTATAGATTAAAAAAGGGTTACTGTAATCCCTTGCTTCATCCTCTAAAATGTTTATTACTGAAATAATTATTTTGCATTTAAGAGTTTATTCTTTCAAGAGTGATGTTGCTTTATTCTATTAGGAGTATGTGGCTCTATCTCCAAATGATAAAGAGCCAAGACACTTTAAATATTCTTGAAATTCACTTGTTACGTGAAAAAATTATGATTTTGAATTATTAAAAAGATTCACAGTTTCTTAATGATTATAACATTAAACTTTAAACAGTTTCAAATCAACAAGTCTGATAATGATTTTCTAATTAATTTCAGACTGATCAAGCAAATGGGATGCTGAAGTATATAGAAGATGTATTGTTTGCTCCAAAAACCTTCAGTCATCTTCAGTCAAATGACAACAAACAGCAAGGTGATAATGAGAACAGCCAGTCAGTTTCTCAATCTACAACCAGCAAAGAAATGCCAGAGGAGTTCAAAATGCATATATATATGGTAATGTTGAACTCCATCTTCTATGAAGATTTTTTTATATGTAGCGTAAATCCTCAAATTCCCCCTATCAAAAAATCCCCCCTTTGAATAAGCCCCACCCCAGAACTACAAATTTTCAATAAGCCCCTGCTCAAATAAGCCCTTTCTTCTACCATAAATCCTTGAATTGGCCTCCCTCGATTTGTTGATTTTTGCCATCTGAGGGGCTAATTCGAGGATTTACAATAATTATTATGCATAATATATAATGTGTCTGTTGCCAGCCACTGAGATTACTAAAAATTACAGTCCTGGACATTTTTTATTATTGAAAAGATCACAGTACCTCTACACTCTCTATAAATTCTTCCACGATATATAAATGAAAGGGGGAAATGATGTCTGCAATCCACCAAGGGAAAAACAGAAACAACATAAATTCAATACTAAAACAGTTGCCTGAGGATCTCATTAATCGTGAAACTCACGATTAATGAGATCCTCAGAGTGGCAACTTAGAATTGTCCTGTTCTATACACAAACAGTTCTTCCTATACAGCATTAAGTATTTATGACAGAACGGTAAAACTGTTATTTATCTGATTCAATGCTATGTGCGTGGGTTAATTTTTCACACCAGCATTCAATATGTCAGTGCTGACATCTCTGCCATTGAAACCAATCAAAAGGCAGATAATCCAACTTTTTCGTATGACAGTATGACAGCAGTTTTGAGATATAATTTAAAATCGAGCTCATTTAGTCATTTTGTTTTCTGTAGGCAAAGGCAAAAATGTATTTAATTAGAAAGGCTTTGAAAGAATGTAAACGTGAGATCAAATCTGTTCTAAACATGAACGCAAATGTAAGTATTGGATTTAATTCTTTTATAAATTAGATAAATTATGTCATATATCATATTTTACTACTTCATATGAGTGTGTCATGTCTAATCACGATCAGCTAAACTTTACTGAGTCAGTAACAAAATTATGGAATAAGCCATCGCATGGGTGGTATTAATAATCCTAGTATATTTCCATACCTTTTTGGTTTTACTGCATACACACATTGATTTGTTGGAGGTAGTTGTGTAATTGACAATGTTATGGTTACGTTAAAAAGACCTCACATCTCGTCAGCATCATATTTATATGATAGTCTTAACTGACACTCCAGTGTAGAGTGTTTCTAGTTTTCAGAAGAGATTAAGAATGGATGTGGTATTCTTATTGGAAAATGTCTCTTTTTCACTATTTTATGGGAGAATGTTTAGGTCTCGATGAATTCATTTTTCTTTTTCCTCTATCAAATCGTAGGTAATGATTGCTGATTTCCCCTTTCTTGTAGAACTCAGATGCATTGTTTCTGAAAAGCAATTATGAATATACTCGAGAAAACTACCCCAAGGCGATCAAATTACTTAACAGTGTGCCATTGCAGACAATAGTGGCAATGCGAGGACAATCTCTTGTCACCCTTTACTACAACAATATGAGTTGTATTCATTTCAAATTGAGGAAATACAACCTTGGCATATTCTACGCCCGAAAAGCGTTGGAGGAAAATATATTAGCGATGAGGAGTCTACCATCAATTGAAAAAAGTATGATTTAATATTTCTCTTGTGCTTCATTGAGAACACATGTGATCTGGTATCCCAGTATTTCACAATGTCTGCAATTTTTTTGCGAGCACAAAGAGCATGTAATTTAACCATGCCTCTTCAAAGCTGCAAGAGATGAAGCAGGCAGTTGCGTTTCTAAAAAATAATTCGTGGTGTGTCATGAGTGAAAACTGTAATGTGGATTTTACCTTGCCTTACGTAGCATTAGACCTGGCCTCTTTTCTCGTTCTTTGCCTGGTATATTTTTTGTAAGAACCAGCAAGGATAGTTTAATTATGTGTAATTCTCCACTTTAGATCATCAGTTATCTGGACGGCCTCTGCAGACATTAGCCATGAACAAGAGAAGTGAGATTATGTACAACATGGGCGTTCAACTGTTATTTGCAGGTAGACCTGTGGCTGCATTCGATTGCTTCATGGAATCAAATGATCTATTCGAGTGTCACCCAAGGTTCTGGCTCAGACTGGCTGAGTCTTGTATCATGGTCCATCAGCAGGTAATCACGGGGAACGTTTATTTAGTTGTATTACAAAAAGAAACCAAGAAGAAACTTTTGCAAAGTTTACTATTCTTTTCAGAGCCATGACCTTTGAAGTTAAGCAAAGATTAAGAAAACAAGATGGAAATGTAACTCTAATTCTAGGCCAAAATTAAATTTCAACTTTATTACCAGAATTCTACCATAGAGTATATAACTTTTATGAATTTTTTTGATACAAAATTTTAAAAATGGCTTTTGATAGACAAAACTTTTTAAACATATTGGAGCTTTTCGTCTGACATTCTTCAGAGAACAAAACGCAAGAATAATGATTAGAATAAAACATTAGAATAATAATTAAGCTATAGAATATGTATACCCAGTTGTTGATCGAAATAGGCCAACCAAAAACTCAACATATAAATATTAAGCAGATATTTGGTCGTTTTTCCACCCAGCAGTTTTAAAGTTGATGCACATGAAAATGGCAAAACCGCCATTCAATTTGCATGTAGACAGTCCATTTTCAACCTTGGACTTTATTGGTAATATTCTCTATAGGCAAGCGGCCCTGATTTGGCAATAAATTTGGATGATACTAAACTTTTTCTTCTATGATCGCCAGTTTCAAAGGGACATTATCAGAAGTCCGGTCAAGAAAAGCAGCTATGTTCGCGGTGTGATAGGAGCTGGCACACACAGAAAGATAGTCTTATCCCCTGTTCACGACGTAAACAAAATTCATAGGTAAATAAACACTACATTTTATAAAATTCAAAGCCAATCATTGCCAAATAAACTAAAAGTTTTTTCTCCTAACAATTTTACATTGAATAATTGACTGCTAACAATCTTGATATGATGATGAAAATCTATCTCCGTTTTTATTGTGTCACCAAATGCTTTCCGTTAGTAGTGCAAAAATTTCTAACAAAAAGAGTTTTGTTGTCAAAAACAAATTTTATTATGCATTCATCTTTAATAGACTTATTACCCCCAATCACTACCAATTTATAGCGTAAAAGTTGGGCGCCATTATCGACTTTTAAAGTTTCCTCTAAATATCTCTGCAGTTATTTTACAAACGAGTCTCCCTGTTTGACTTAGAGAATGTTTACTGCCTATTCAGTTCAAAGATGTGGTTTTTTATAGCAACATTCAATTGAATATTCTGTTTTAGACACGAAAGTCAGTCTTCAGCGATGCCAGCTCCAACAATAGAATTCGGAAGCATTTGTTTATCTAATGCGATGAAACTGCTGCCAAAAGCAACTGACATTGATGATGCCTTTCGGCAGCTAGCAGCATCGATGCAGGAAGCAGAAGGCGCCGAAAAAGAGAAAGAGTAAGTTTTTTTTGTAGCTGCCCAATGGTACCTGAATATTTTTCCTTATTCATTGGCGAGCAGCATGTGTGTTTATGTCTGGAGTGTGGTAAAAATCAGTGGCTCTGATAAGATATCATGCGTTCTTTATAATAATAATTGTAATAATAATAATACTTTATTGAAAGTCATATTGATTTTAGCTTTGCTCAGTACCCTGTCTGCTCAATTTCTTTTATTAAACGTGGTCACTCACTTTTTAACAATTTAATTGGCTTATATTTGCATCTTTTATGATTATGCCTTAAATCTTTTTCGGTTTATTGTAAAGAATGAAGTAACCTATTTTCAAGCATCAAACCAAAGTAGATTAAGGTTAGTGGTAACCCCAGAGCTATGACAATGTCGTCGTTTTAACTTTCTTGTTGTAGAAGGACAAAGAACTGCTGTTATTGAATTGTCTGCGCTATTCCCCGTATTTTTGTCCAATAGCCTGCACAATGACGTCAGCTTACACCAGTTTGGTGTTAAAAGAACGGTTTGATAATTAAAAGTACTGAAGCTTGCCATTCCTCCAGTTTGTGTTTGGTATAGCAACAGCAAAATCAGAATTTACCGGTAAACCACACTTCCCTCTCATGTCTAGAGTAACCCATTAACAGTCTTGTTTGCTCCTCTCCTTAGAAAATCTTTTGCTCTTGGTGCACATTTGGCGAAAGACCTACCAGGCGAACCGATATCTATTCAAGAACTCCACAAAATGAGGTGCTTATTTATCACTCAGTTACATCTTTATTCATTAGGACCTAGCAACACAATGACGGATTTTAAGGGGGCAGCTAGGGGCAGTTGCCCCTCCTTCAACGAGTTGAAGCAAGTCTGGCGCCCCTTCTTTGGAAATTGTGCGCCCCTTTTGAAGAATGGGAATCAGGTGAAAAGTTTTTGGAACCGATAAGTTAATTTGCTTCAAGGATTACCTCAAAGTTATTTTGTTTATTCCGAAAATGGATCTGAAATTGTTGTATACAGCGTACTCTCGTCATCAATTTTTGAAAATTTTTCAGCGCCCCCACTACCAACTGCCTCTCCTTAAAATTTGCTCTGGATCCGCCCCTGTAGCAACATGCTACAATACTGTATACGTTATACATAGGACTTGCGAAAGTTGTTGCAAGCTTGAAAACCCTAGGAAATGTTTAGTTTCCGGTTAGAATAACAGATACAGCACCCTCTCCCCCGAAACATTGTAAGCTGTAGAGTGTAATATTATAACTATATCAAATACGAGTATTTGGTAGAATTAACACTCTGAGATTTATATAAAACAACATTGTTTGAAGGTTAAGAGGGTCCTAGGCATTTGACAAAATTCTGTGCATTACACAATGATTTTCACAGTAGCCGTATGAAAGCGTGTATAAAGTTATTAAATAAATTATGTTCCGGATTTCAAAATACGGTTTTCTATTTGATTAATTAAAAATATCTATTCTATTCTATTAACAATAAACTACTACTATCATTTAGGCCTGTGTTATCTGGGCTGTTTAGACTATTGTTAATATTCAAATGCAAAGAACATTTATTAGCAGTCAAAACACTATTGATTTTTACAGACAAAAAACTAAAAACTTGCCGAGTAACACGCATATGAAAGAACGCGTCTCCCTTTTTATTAACTCGAGAGGTTCGGTAAATGCATTTAAAATACAACAACTATAAACCATCTATACAGGAGTACATTTTTTGTCCCAAGTTTCCCTTCATTTGATTGATGTGCCTTTCTTTTTCAGGCTTTCTGTCATCGCATGTCGTGCCTATATATCGCTCGGTCTTGGTGACCATGTCAAGTCGCTAGATTATGCGAGAGAGCTACTTTCCCAGTCGATGCTGCCGGGGGCCTACAAGTAAGTCGAAGCACTGAACAACGTTGTCCTTTAACGTTTAAAACAAAATGGCTTTAAAAAGCAATCATTTTGAAATATACTAAACTTTTCGTCTGACACTCTTCAGAGTATAATGCGTCAGCATATGGATCAAAAATTCTTAAGCTAGAAAATATCTATAATCAGTTTCGGATCGAAATAGGCCGATCAGAAAGGAGGGCACATAAATGTTAAGATTGCCCAAGCAGTGCCACTTGCTCAGAAAATATTACCAATAGGGCCCAAGGGTAAAACGAAAACCTTCTGTCTACATGAGGTTTTTTCAGTTAAATATGAAAATACTGTTGCTTTGGTTCATGGCATGTATTTCTAAACATACTACCTATAAATCAATGATCCTGCAACCGAAAGACATAATACTGCAAATTATTGTTTATATTCAAAGTTTCAGAATTCTCAAGAATTTTTCCCTGTCGAAAAACCCCCGTAAGAATGTTTGCTGTGTATCTCTTTTGGGTAGCACACAAGAGAGCTTAATAGTGATGATATGATAAAATCCCTTAAGGAACATCTGCAGAGATAAACATGTGGGGGCAGTATTTTACCCCTGTCTTTTACTCGTTTTTTCTGTTGTAAAATAGATCACTTTGACTGTGTCCAAAGCTTTTTGTCTGAGGTTCATAATTGTTTTATTATTGCTTGATTCTTAGATACCTTGGACATTTATATGCAGCCGAATCGTTGATAAAATTAGACAGGATTTCAGAAGCCATCGCAGAATTATCACCGGAAAAGATTACAGACATCTCAACGTCTTTGGAGTCTAACCCAATAGATTCTAAAAAAGGTATACTGACATCCACTACAATTAAATTCAGTTTAAGATGTTTTTTTGCACGGTAAGTCCACCTGTATTTGACCTTTTAGTTTACTCTGGGAAATTTATCCCAGTAGGCCAAGTTAAATATTTTCTTAACAAGTCCTTGATGCTACATTAGTAATGATATTATACAGAGTAATGAGTGATGATACACACTGCTTATTAAGAAAAACTCCAATCAAATTGCGAGCAAGCAGTGAAACATTCTCACTGATTCAGCGTTTCTTTGCAGAGCAAAAGAAAGAATTATTCCCAAACAATGTACAAGAGGCTCGTGCTGTGATGTACATCAATCTGGCATGCGCTTGCAGTCTCCGAAACGAGTTTGACAAAGCAAAGCGAATGCTTCAACAGGTATTTTCAACGTTTCACTTCGCCGAGCTCGCGATCTTTAACCAATATCAAATGTCCTTCCACTTGAGGGATACACTACATAGCCGAGGCCCTTGTCCCGAATCAGGTTGCACTTACTTGATCTTATCTGGCAGCCTGCGCTATTTGTTGGTCGACGTATTGCAATAGTCTAAGGATTAAGATTCTAAGAAGTAAGTTACGCACAATAAGCTGCTTCATCTTTAAAGAAAGCCTGGGAATATTATTCATGAAGGGATTTAGCGAGTCTGCTTGGCACTCGTGTGTGCCACTTTCTTCCGGATCCATCAGAACACTCCTGCCAATTAGTTGAAGTACACATTAAGACCATACATGAACACTATTGACAGCAGTTCTTCGCTGCCAGGAAATCTCAACTACTAAATATTTTCTTAAAATGTCACAGAAAATGGGTGGACAAAACATGAATTAAGAAATTATTTTTCAATCACTGTGTCGCGACACACTTGTGTGCCGTGAAATATTGTTTGGTGTGCCATGTAAACTCTCAAATTTCCCTGAATTGGTCTAAAAAGTGGATCAATCTAACCAGATTTCACACTGGACAGTTCCATGAGAAAGATCTTATATTGTGAATATAGGCAAAAGAGTTCATTTTTTGAATGTTTCTGTTGGATGTGTGCCTCGTGATTTTTTCAAAGAAATGTGCCGTGGATCAAACAATTTTCAAAAACACTGAACTAGCATGCAGCCTAGCCTATGCCCTATGTCAAAGTATTGCTGGTGTGGTTAATAGTAAATGGATTCTTTTACACGTGACCAAAGAAACTTGAGCGACATACTTCTTTCGGTTTCTGACAGTACTCACCCTTGACTTGAAATGTAACCATGATATAATTTCATCCCTCATGCATACTTCGTTTACTTATAAAGGTACTAATATGTCTCTTTTATCAGCATATATTTGAAAAAGTGACATTTTTGTCTCTGCTGTTGACAGGCCTCTATTTGTGCTTAAAAAGCTATTGGTTTTTAGTTTTATCATGACAAAAAGTTCTTAAAACATCTTTTCCTGTTGATAATATGGTTTTGTATATCACAATTGCAACTAGATTTAGTTCACGGTTAAATCTTCAACTGAATAAGCATATTTTTTTTGTCATTGTAGCTTGTGAATTCAAGAATCCCAGATTTCATTTCTACACATGCGATTTTGCTCTCAGCCTACATAGAGCTGCAAACAGGTTTGTACTTGTTGAAAAGTTGTGAACAAATTCAACATTTTTTGGCCCGAGGCCTAATTTTCTAAAAAAATTTGCAAAAAATCGTGATACAAAAATTAATAAGTATATCCGTTATTTGCACACGCGGCTATAGTTTTTCAAATATACGCAAAAAGGATTATTGCAATTCTCTAAGCTTGCGATATTTTATTCGTACTGGTAGAGTAACCATTTTTCACAATAAAACCTACTTTCTAAATGTTTTGGTCACCCTCCCATGACTTGTTAAATTGCTCAAGAATAGGCCTCAAGAGCCCCCATTAGGGCCCGCTGCCTTGTTTATGCTCAATTACGTCAGAGGACACTGAATCGTAAAAAAACATTATGGTCTCACAGGCAGGACCATCTAAGTCTCTTAGTCTCTTTGTCTCTATAGCCTCAACAAGCGGTTAAGAACGAACATATAATTGGTCCACTTTGATGTCATCTAAGGGATTTTTCTCATATAGTCTTTGTCTGAAAATTTTCGTATCTTTTTTCTTTTGTTAACATTGTCTATTGCTTTCACAACTTGAGTAAGAGCTTAAAAAACACGGTATGAACATCCTTGCCAATGCTAAAAAATGCATTCTTCATCTGCTTTAGGAAACATCGGTACGGCTTTGGAAGTTATCAAACGCGGGGAAGTTTTACCTTCCGGTCGACTAGTGGACAGAATCGATGCTGCTCGGCAGACACAACTGCAGCAACAACAACATCAACAACATTTTTACCAAGGCCAGATGATGCAAGGGAGCCAGTACCAAACACATCAAATGCAACCCATACAGCCACCACAACAGATGTCGTCATCGCAACAACGGCCTTTCGCTGCTTTGCAAGGCTACCCGACGTCTGGTCACAGATCTCTTTTTGGTGAAGACTCTCTAGGGTCCTTGCAAAGACCATTTTAACATGTTTTTGCATGTCACACGCTTATTTTTGTATAGAGCTTGACTCATTTGCAAAATAGATGTTATTGATACAAAAAAACTATTTGTTTGTTTCCTTCTGCATACTTGATGTTCGACCAACACGTGGATGACCCCAATTGACACAGCGGCCTTTTCCCACAATTAAGTCACATTTCTTGACAACAAATTGAAGAATCGCTGTTGCAAAGATTCTGCTGCCACGTGGTGAGATAATTTGGCTTTGAAATATTTTTTTGGATGCGATTTTTTTATGAAAATATCACGTGACATTAAAATGTATTACCAAATGCGGAAGAATTTAATTTACAAAATGTGTTTGCACAAGAATAAAACGCTGTTCTGACACTTATATTTCAAAAAACTGTAGTTTAATTGGCAGGAATGATAAAAATTTGACTGTACTTGAGAGAGGTGAATCGGACTTATAATTGACTGGTCGATAAATAAAAGAGATAAACTTTGAACCAGTACAAAACCAAGCCTGCATATAAGTTACAACAATTACTGTGAGTCAACTACGAATAGTGATAGGACCATGCGAGTTAAGACTTGAGAAGAAAGTTTTGGTGATCAAAAATTTAGATTTGGTTGTATGAGCTATAAAACAGTTTTGTGCAACATGGGTGGTAAAAATGGCATTCCCTGTTAAAGAATACAGTCCCCTTACACTTCGTATGACAGGGAAGGTAACAAGATGTTATCTCGATGACTCTCTAACACAACAGGTTTCTGTGTCATAACTTCAGGCTCTGGGGGTCTGTATGCAGTCGCCAATTTGAAAAAGCGACTTCTTAGACTCGCCGTCGTACCATCATTTTGAAGACATGATTCAAAGAAAAAGCCATCACAGTAAGAATCAAGTAGGTAAGACGTTTCCCTCAAAAATATAGGCTAAAATCATCGATACGTGAGAAGTATGACACACTGTGTGGTAATCAAGATCTAGACAATAATTTAAAAGTTTCTTCAGATGACTTTACAAAACGTTTACAAAACGAGTCTTCTAAAACGTATGGCGCTACAGATTTTATGTTTAGCATTAACTATTAAAGGTTCGTAAATAGCAAACACCGAACAGTGATGTGCTTAACCATGTAAGCGATGTCCACCATGTGAAATACGAGACAAGTCCTTTTATGAGTTCCCCGCAGTAAAATGCCCTGCGAAGGACGGCTACGTATCTAGTTCCTTCTGAGAAGACCGTTGAATTGCTAGTGGCATTAAAAGCAACAGACGCGGGGGTTGAGCCTGCAGCATCTAAAAAAGCAATAGTGGTACTTCAGGGCGACAGCTTACGTGTTTATATGATACAGTATTTTTGCATGGTTGCAATGTAAGTATTACATGGCAGTGTGCGGAGTTAGCCAATGTTTCAATCAATGATTAAGAAAATATCTCTCTTTGAATAATAAAGAACATAGAATGAATATTTTGTGAAAGTAGTGTCGAAGAGATGCTGTAGATATAAAGTGGCATTGATTCAAATTTCATCTTCAAGCGAAAATTTCTAATTTGTGATTGCAGAAAAGCTGTTTTTAATAAGACGCTTTGAGACACTTTGGAAGTGCTTTGAAAACAAAGAAGCCCTGCGATGCTACAAAGTTAAATCATAAATAAAAAAATGCCAAAGTAAGTAAGCAAGATTGATATATTTGTGGAATGATGCTGCCAAACAAGATATGATACTACTTCAACATAAGTTTGGCAAGTTGAAGAAATTTATGAAATGTGAGAAAGAACCGCACGCAATTCACAGCGCAATTAAGCACCTTGGCATCAAGTATCCAAGCATGAACCAAACGCGGGGAAACATTTCGTCAATATAGCAAAAAGTTTCAGATATAAATGCTATAAAATTGAAATGGTAAATGCCAAGTATTGATGTAAAAAACAAGGTCCTTGCACAGAGGGATAAATGATTGCAGAAAAAATAGGATGGAATTTCCAAAAGTTCAAAGTTATGAGAACCAAATACAGCTGAGTTTTCTTGCTCCTCCGAAAATCTTGAAAATGTACATCTCCTCTTCCAACGTGATATTGCTGACACTTAAATAAACACAAATAATCCCAAACAAGGAAGATCTGAGAAGCCATCATCGCGTTATTACTCTTCGGGTCTCGTCAACCAAAATCGTTTCAGTGAAAAATCTACTCTGTATATCAAGATTTTCGGGAAACCACTTTTTGGACGTATTCGTATGAAAACCTTTTCAGTTCTCCGGCATCTGTTCAAGAAAGAAACAATCCGCGTGGCCTGCCTCGTTACCATCCCGCAAAAAAACTGCCTCTGATTGGATAACTGATCACAAAAACATCTGGTTCTGACTAAAGAAACTTACATTTGGAAATTGAATTTCAAAATATGAAAAGCAACTCAAACTTTTCAAGCATAAATTGTTAAATAAATTAATTTTTAAAAATTCACTTACCAACTGATAACCAGGATAACGATAAAAAGAAAATCAAAATTACTGGAGCAAGATACTGTAATGCAACTGTTGACATGTAGAAAAATATTCTTGCAACCTGTAAGACAAACGGGAAAATTCTGTCAATTCAACGCTGAGAAAAATTTGGGCATGTCAAGCGTTCTAAATTCAGGAAGGGACATGCTCCTTATACCCAGTGAAAATGCGAGCAATCGTTAAACAGCGCGCAGAGTCCGCACGCAGGCTAAGCTATCGTGTGCGCTGTAGCTCGAAATAATCGAGGCTGGTCACGCTCGATTCTAAGATTCAATAAAAATGGTAGGATTTCAATGTCCAGAAAAAAAATGCGTGTGCCGGTGAAATCATAAGTGTAAAACAAAAATTAATTGAATTCAAACAGCTATTTGGATAACTAAAAACTTTCACAGATGCTTAACAAAAAATGTGGATTTTAGGGGGGGGGGTGATAAAGAACAGAGAATCTAGTGGGGTGTATCTAATTTGCGGGAAAAAAACTAAAAACAGGTAGATATAGGCCATAATTTAACTCTTACTTCCTAAGTACATCATTTCCTTATATCTTGTTAAGGGGACACTAGAAATTGCTCTACGTCAGTCACACACAGCTACCATACAAAAGTATCTTTAACGAATACAGATTACTGTTAACCGGGATGCTGCAGAAAGATCGACGACACCATGTTAACAGCGCAGTACAAGCTTTGATCAGGAGCTAAGTTTCTTTTTCAAGCTTCATGCATAATGCAATCAATAACTGATAATCAATCCAGCTCTAAGCACAAAAGCATATATCTTTCAAGGTGGTACACCGGGAGTCCAATGACATCTTTACTTTAGGTGGAATAAGAGGCTAACGTACCTTGCTCTGCAGCTGAACATTGGTTATCTTGCCAGTCTCCTTACGCAACTTTTTTACTCGTTCATTTGCCATGTTCAAATAGGATTGCAGGGACGTTCTTGTCATTGCCATTCGTAGCAAGCACACTGATAAAACTATCAAGATTCGTGCTTTTGGAAAATTCTCAGTAGTTAATCTGCGAAACAAAGACAGCGATAGGCAATGAATCAAAGGCGAAAGGAGACAAGACATGTATCAAAGGGTGGTTTGGATGGTGGAGAGAGTTAAAATAAATAACGAAAAAAGACAAACATCTTTTTCTAATGATTCAAACTTTCATCTTCTAGGTGTATTCATTTTCTTTGAGTACATAAACAAATGATACATTCAATCCTTGACGGACTATTATCGCAGGGCTGTTCATATAAGATTAGACACCCTATTAGAGAGTTTCTTCCCTCAACGCAGCTAGCGAGGTTTTTCCCTTAACGCTGGGTTGGCTGATTTAATCGTGTTATGTGAGAGGTGTCTATCCCGCCTGGGTTGAATATCGCGCGGCTCAGCAGTGAGATATAGCCTAGTTAAGCAAACCCGCCCCTCGAATGAACAAAATCTAAGCTTCAAGTACAAACTACTTTGTAGGCTGATCACATCCTTGTTGGCTACCTAGCCTGAGTGAGCTACCAAACCTCATATGAACGGGCCTTTAGAAGCTAAACTGTACAAAACTGGGATTACACTTCTATGAACGTTACCATAACCACTTTTTACAGTTAGAAATTAGTACAACTCCAGCCAAATAATGGCTAGAATTTGATTTTTTTCTATACAGAAAATATTCCGAGGCTGTTGCACGTTTTCTTCCACTTTTCAAAAGAGCACGGGGGCCAGACACATATGATTTGTCTCTAAGGGGGCATTGCACGGTTAAAACAATAATTCATTATTCAAGTTGAACAATAATATGTATCTCTACAATGATTTTAAAGATGATGTTAAGTTTTGGACCAAAGAAAAGAACAGCTTTGCGGTTCACGAGAAAGAACGTCCTGACCAAAATCCGGGACGGAAATGTTTCCCGAAATTCCGGCCATTTAATCAGACTGCTGATTAAGAATTGTTCTAATCTTTAAAATCTAAAGCGAAATGCTCATATTATATCAGATACTTACGATAGCGAATTCTGTGAGTTAGCATCCAAAGATACCAGATTTTCCCTTGCAAGAGGGCGTATCCAAGCAAGAACTGGTAAAATAGGCCCAATAAATGCTGCATGTAAGAGCACCCTAAAACCCACGAAAACAATAAATACCATGACAAAGCTCTACTGGCTAGAATAATTTGATAAGAAGCTTCAGTATTAAATCATTTGCACGTGAAATACCATCAGCAAGGCAATTAAATATTTACAAAACTAAGTGTTTATCAAATGTAATTGCTACGCGTTAAAGGAATTCTGTTGTAAAACGAATACACAGATAATTTAAGGAAAAATCTAAAAATCTATTTTATCAATCGTTCAAAACAAAGAAACCTGCTTTTAACAATCGAATTTTTGTTGATTTGACCTGCTTCATAAACGTTAGAACCAAGCCCAAACCAAGGGGAAGCTGCTTGTGCTCTTGGCCATAAATTAGCCAATTTTGGAAAGATTTAACTGCCTTTTTATACGGGCATCAATCACATTTCCATTACAAATTGTTGTCTTTGAAATTAATATTTCAAAATCGAAGATTCTAAAAACATATGTTTGTTTCCTCGTCAATTTGTTGTCAATGATACCCCGGAGTTACCTATGCAGCATTTTGCTGCATCATAAAGAAAAAAATTTGCAAAATCTTGAGATACCACAGAGTTTATCACTTTTTCGAGGCAGCAAAATCATACCGTTTCTATGAAACCAGTAAATGTTCTTAGGTTACACGAATTTGTCCTTTACTCTTCCAAAATTATCAAGCTAACAAAATAAGAACAGTATCGTTAAACTGTAATCACGAAGGCAAAATCTTAATCAAACAGAGGCAGGATGAGTTCAAAAATATAAACTCACTGAAAAAGAGGCTGTGATTCGTGGTAATATAGACTATCCAAGTACATGTTTGCCAATCGCAATCCAGGGAACCCAACGAAAGCTCCAACCAAGGCCGACATCACTGCGAGGGCTAGTTTGAATGACCATAGCGGAGGGGGCTCTCTAAATGAACATTATCAAAACAAAATAAATTATCAATTAGGTGAAGTAATGTAGATGTAGGCAAAGAGATCTAAGTAGCTTTTCAAGACAGCCTTAAAGACAATATATACTTGACAAATCAGTTTATATTGATAGTTAACATATTTTGCTTCCAAATCTAGCCAAGTATTTATTCTAGCAGGCAATACCTTAATTTTATCCTTCATTTTTAAAGACGGCTGAATTTTCTAAAACACTGCCGTAATATTCTAAGACATACTAGAATTATTTTTAAGTATTTACAATACTTTCTTACGTTTGGGCCTAATAATCGTCCATTCATCAGATTTTGAGACCATTGTTCATTGCAAACAATAATCAGCCATTTCAAAACTCTAATAGATCGTTGATTTTAACTTTAGCTCTTCTCTAATAGACATTCTTATAGAAATGACAAGAAACCTCCCTATATATTACTCAAATCTTCCCACAGAAATCCCTCTCTTTGTTTGTCTCTAATCTTCCCAATTAAACTTAAGAATATCTATCCTGGCCATATTTTACTAGCATTCAAATGTCAAGAGCACTTTGTAACTTTGTAAAACAGACACTCTTGATGATATGTAATATAGAGATGCAGAAAAAAACCATCACCTATAAACATTTAAAAGGAGCTATTCGTAAATAAAAAGTACATTAACTATCCACAAACCTTGTGGTAAAGCCTAGCTCTTTCATACACGATATCAAATTATCCATGAAACTCTTATAACCTTTCGTAAAAAGATATATACATATACATATCATAGACAAATTTCAATAATACAACACGACAAAAGCTGAAGTGATACTTATCAAATGTGAATCACTAAATATTTGATCATTAAATATTTTCTAATTTTGCCTACTTGACATAATATTTCAGTTGAATACCACAGCTTGTGAAATTCATAGAACTTTGACAGCTATAAATTATACATAAGTACTCAAAATAAAATCAGGCCCTTACAAACATTTGGCAATAAATTCGAACAGCTACTGCTAATCGGGGTAACGGGGCCTCTCCATAAAATTTTATTGTATAAAAAGAAATTGAACGGTAGAACCAAATACCAGACCACACAAGCAACAGACCATCCAATGTTTTCAAGGTATCGGACCTTTCCTAGTAACAAAAATTTTGAAAGAGAACTATGGAGCTTCTTCAGGCTACGAAACAAGTGCAAGCCGGAATATTACAAATCGCAGGGGAAGGTGTAAAAGATTGGGGGCTCCAGATGCTACAAGCCAAAAACAAACAGATTCAATGTATAGTCTAAAACTCATTTGTAGAATAATTAGCAGATTTAGACAGTCAGCCCCCTCCTATTTCCATGGTCACTGGACGTAATAGGATGCAAGTAGCAAAGTAGCACTCCCGTTCTGTTGTGCTTAGAATTTAGCAACTTCTTGTTTCCCACTACTTCGATTAAAGACATTTTATGAAGGCTTTCAGTTTGAAGACCACTTACCATTTTCCAGCCCAAATTCCAAAATAGATTCATCGATAACAAGGACTCCCATAGAGAGAACAAGGAAGAACAAACCAAACGATATGCACATTGCTCTTTCACCTGAATCCTGGCCATGCCAGTAAGCTGCAGTTAGAGATGCTAGCTCTTTTCTGTTCAAACGATTAGGGAAGTACAACATACAAAGTTTAGCAGACAATAGCCACATTGGCAGATTTCAATTTGAGCATTGCTTTTGGCTTTAGTCGTTTCCAAACCTCCTGGAAGAGTATATTAGAATGGAAATATCACAGAAACATGGGTTTAGGTGCAAATAATTTTGGAGGGTTCTGTATAAGTTGAAAAGTCTATGGCCTTGCAGAGTTACTGAAAGCTGCAAGAAAAAAATCGTTTGGCTTGAAGATTAAGATTTCACATCTATTCTAAATATTCTAAAGGATCAAAATACGAAAACCAGATTCAAAGAGGTTATGTAGAATTGGGAAAGAATACTACGAACAATCAACAAAACATTGTCAGCCTATCATACACTGACAGTTTCGAAGGTCAATTTCCACTTTTGGAAAATCAGATGAACTGAACCAAGCAAATACAGCCCCTTAAAAACCCCTTAGTGGTTGCACATCTAGAACAGTGTCAATTTCCTCTTGCTTCTTATTAATCATCCTTCCTGCTCTAACGAAACTACAAATTATAACAAAAAGAAGCAACCTTAAAATACCTAATATTACCCTATACCAAACATTCTCCTAGTATCTATAGAAAATATCTTCTCTGTTAACAAGTGAAATGGATACATTGCAAAACAAACGATCATCAAACACCAGACGAGACTCAGATTGAACTCTTGAGCCCTTACTTCACTCTTCCAAAGAACTGCAATTTCGACACATGAATAGACGACAAAGGCGCAAAGGCTTATGTCAACAAGCCATCTGTAATCTTGATAACGATGCTGTGTGTATAAATCAACCTCTTCCACCTTAGGAAGAAAAATAAATCTTACATTTTTATGATGCAAGTATACTTCTCCGTAAAATGAGACATAAGAGGAAGATTGAAATACACCAATATGGCAATGGGTGGTAACAGTATTTAAACTTTTGCGAGATAATAGGTTAAAGGTTCCCAAATTATTTTCTAAATGTTTAATTAAAAGAAGAATTTCATTATTCATTATCTATAAGAAGTACCTAGTCTTAGTTTTGTTAGTTTGTTAGTAAGTTTGGCCTGATATGGTTTCATATGGTTTGATGTCCCAGCATGGTCTGGCATGGTGTGGTATGAGCTATGCATTCTTCTGGCTACCTGGCATTTATTCTGAAGTAGATGCCTTCAGATGTTTTTTCTGCTGTTAAATTTTATCAAAGATGAACAGATGCATTTCTACCTAAGATACATTGTGAAAAAACAGAGCTTGCTTATATTTTGCTAATATTTATATAAATAATTACATCATTACAGACCTTTGCTTGCTCAAGTGTTATCTCAAGGTTACAAGGGATGGTGAATGTTTCAATGTTTCTTGCTACCTGTCCTCCATTTGAAACATTTTTTCTATGATACAAGGAAAAAAATAATAACTTTTCACAAACTCTAAAAAACACAATAAAAGCAAAAGAAACAGCAGATTTGTGGAGCTTCTTTAGAAAAACAAAAAACTAAAATTATAAAATATAAACCAGACAAAGAAATGTTAAAACACAGTGCTAATAACCAATTTTTTTTGCTTTTTTAGTTATATAATATTTATCAGGAAAAGTATCATTATTCATGAAAATATTGCATGCCTTGCATGTATTATGAGCCTGAACCAAACCAACTACATCACAGAACTGATTTTGAGAGCATGGATAACAAAAAAGTTTAAAAACTACTTAACCCAATTCATTCAAGAGAGCTGCTTATACCCTTGTGGAAAAGATATTCACTCACTTTGAGTCTATGTTCCTTTTTCCTTTAACAGGCTTGGTAACTACTCTGCCAGCAAGGGCTTTCAGGGCATCATTACTGGGATATAAATAACGGTACAATCTAAAGTTAAAAAGAAATTATGTTAAAAATGACATGGAAAATGAGAAAGATACAATTATACTTGCATCTGTCTACCAATCAATGCTATCTTGCAAATAAACTTTCTCAAGTCCAATTTAAGTTCAAGTTAGACACAAATTTTTCAACAGGCATATATCAGGAAAACAGATATGCCCCTTCTGAAAAGCATAACTGGGGCTACTCTAACCTCATGAGATACAAATAGAAAGCTTGACAATTCAGCTACTGAGCCCAAGGGCGCTTAGAACAAAAAGTTGAAACCAGTGCATAAATTGAAAAGTTTGGTGGTTAGCATCAACTTGACTGAACTGTAGTATTCTACATTCTGCAATTATAATTTGAATTTTGAAGTCTATACCAATGAATAGCATGGTTGAAAACTGCATCACAAACTATTTTAGGATGAGACACAAGCAGTGGCGTAGCGTCTATGTATGCTAGGCTTGCGGCGCGAACATAAAAATTCTAGACAAATTATAGAATTCTTGCAACACTTCTACCGGTAATAAATATGTTGTAGTGTTAAATTCAATGCATAACATTTTCCGCAAAAAAAGGTTTCTTTTTCTGGTCATGACTAGCATGCAGTGAACTCCAGTGCCAACATGCCAATTGGCTATTTTTCTAAGTAAACAGATCGCTAAAAGTTGTGAAATTTGAAAAATCTGAAAAACTGAAGCCCCTCCACATCACTCTTTTTGCCTGTCTAAAATGAGAGAAACATGCAAGGCTCAATGCGAGAAGTAAGAATTATCCGGACTGGAGCTTGCAGTCGACCTGAGCACAAGCATTCCCAAATATTTGATAATCTACAACATTTCTCTGCCTATAAGCTGCTTTTTGCGAATATTCTTTGCGTGATACATCATTTCAAATTCATTATTTTCCTTTCTTTCCTATGTGACTGTTAAAAAGAGAAAAAGTTTTGTCAAAGTGGGGCCAAAGTCTAATTGTCATGATCTGCATTCGGTAATTCAAGTCAAAAGGCTTGCCAGTATATTTTACAGACCAGGGCATGCGGTAGACCTGAGCGCAAGCCTTGCCAAACAGTTGATGATTTGCAAGGAACAACTTTCTGAAACCATTACACATGTAAGCATTTTCAATTCTAACAACCCTCACAACTCATTATTGTCATCTTTGTAAACTATGAGAGTAGAAAATGAGCAGAAAATTTTGCTCCTGTTCGCCTAGGCTCTGCGGTGTGTTAACAATTTCATAATGTGTAGAGCTCCTCCTTGCGGGAATCCCCAGCTGCATTATAGCATAAAAAAATTCTTACATTAGGTGGGCATTAGGTGATGCCTTTTCTTGAGGAATATGAATAAGATCTTTAGCAAAATGGTTTTAGCACTAGGAGGTATTCTGAAAAATTTTGCAAAACAATTGAGCTTTTTTCAAAAACTCTTCGCATGGGTGATAATTTTCCCCTTGGCCCCCCTTCACTTTCCAACTTGTGTCTGAGCCTTTGATGCAGAGAATAGACACCTAAATTGATTAGAATTAGAGTACAAATAATTTGGTACTTTCTAAATCAAAATTTATCATCATGATTATCATTAATTACCACTTGAATTTTTAAGAAGCTGAAATTACAATTGCATTAATTCAACATAGCCGTATATTTTATGTTACTGCATGCCTAAGTTCTGCGCTCAGGCTAAGCCACTGGACACAAGCTTACAACCAGAAGCTTGCCTTCGTAAAAAACCTAACAGCTTGCTTTGAACAAGGCCTTACCTAACATTTTTAATAAAATCCTTACTAATCTATTTTAATTAAGATACAAACCTCGCTGACTCTGCCCACTTATATTCAAAATTGCTTGAAGAAGATCTTCCATGCAAAGTCTAGCTTGGAGCAGCAATTCAGTGAATTGAAATCTTTTCAAGGGAGAAGTTTTATCAAAGTAGGTTCTTGTTGCAAAAGGCTTTTCAAAGTGTTGTTTTGTTGAAATACCTACTTGTTGCACAAGATCCATCTTGCCAAAGAATAATATGGTGATAACTTCTGCATAAACAGTGCAGCTGTGAAGCTTATAACAAACTGGATACCAAGAATTGCCTTTAAAAGAGCAAATATGTATCAGGGAGAGTCTTTTCTTGTTCGCACAAAAAACAGTTCAATATCATACAGCATAAAACTAATTCAATCATTTTTCCCTTGTTAGATCTCGAGAAAATTGTCTATCAATCATTTAGCTAGTTTTGTTGGCAACCATTTCAGCAGATTTAGCTTGCATACCAACAACACAAAAAGCTATAAAAAGGTTTTATTAGCTACGGTAGATAAACATCGATATAAAGATAAGTAAAACAGATGCCATGAAAAAAAGATGGCACGATGTTTCACAGACACACACGTGGATCATAGACTGTATTGTTAGTCTAACCAGGTCGACCTGGAAACAAGCTTATAAATATGCTAGGCAAAAGATTGGGCATTATTTTTAAGGCAATCATTTTGTATCTACTGAGATGCAGCTATCAAGAATTGCAACCAAAATACAAATCAACATACCATTTTTCACTGCCTTCATCAGCTTGCTCACTTCTCAGGTACAGTTTAAAACCTCTCTTGCGGAATGATTCATGAGAGCAAACGAAACCGAGGCAAACCGATTTATTTGAAATATTCTGTGACCACTTATTATACAGGCTGCCTTCGACTTTTTTAGCAATACATTATTATTTCGTCCCAACTCTTCGTATATTATACATTCAGGGATGCAAACAATTATATGTTTCGCTGTTTTCGTATAGACTAAGTTTGCCACCAAATGTTCATGATAAAAAAAGAGATGTTACTTAACTAAAATATGCTAATTTTAGGTTAACTAGCAAAACCACGAGAGCTTTTCGGAAGTGTAAGTCCCCAATTTTTCTCAACAGACACACATTGAAAATGACTTACAGAGAATAAAATTCTTTATATTCACAGAAAATATGAACCTTTTTTAGCTATGATGCGTTGGTCACGAAAACAAGCTGGGGTGCAATCTGGTATGTGGTTTTTATAGGACCATATAGACCCCCAGCTGGTTGCAGGCGAAAAAACCCCTGTAAAGCTAAACAGTTATTTTATCAGAAAATTCCAGATCTTGTCGGAAATATAACATGGTTGTCTTTTCTTTATCTAACTGTTCCATTTTGAGAGGAAAGATTTTAAAACTGAATACAACGACTTCTTCCGTTGTTTTGAATCAGATGGGCAATCTCTTTCAATAATTATTGCACCGAAAGCTGCAAGACATGCATATGTATACAAATCTAAGAGCATTTAATTACATCCTACCATTTCTGATGGTTATCCAACAAGAAATGCAGATACCAAGTCCAAAAAGCTTACGCTGAATTTATGTTGAGATTTACCATCTGATCAAATGGATATTGTTCGACCAATAGAAGTGAAAAATTATTGATTACTACATAAAAAACCTACTCGTAATTATTCAAACAGGTGAAGGTGTACATCAAAGGGGACAAGGATAGTTTCTTTTGAAAGTCTCCACCGCAGCCATCTAAAATAGACGCAAATCCTCTAACTATTGACTGATGAAGAAGATCTAAGTCAAACAGCACGAGGACCACAGTCTTTCACACCCTACATATTAGCTACGACAGAGAACTATGTTGCAGAAACTGGCATTGACTCTGCTGGATCAATTCTATTATCCACAAAAGCTACCACTAAAAATGTTGGATTCACAAAGACTGAAACAAACAACCCTGAGACTTCAACTGAGAAACTCTATTCGATTCTAACCTGAAAGTCGATTATCATGGTTACAATAACAGGACGAAATGTTATGTGGCGAAATTTAAAACAAGAATCTTAACACGTTTACACTGGAAAGATTCTTCAATCCGTCTCCATAAATAAGATATTTAGTATTACTGTAAGTATTCTTCCCAATGTTGTAACCCATCAGAATTTATCAACCGTTGGTCTTCACTTCTGACCACTTCTCTTTGTAAGTCGTCTTCACCAGGTTGTCGCCTTCATGTAGGCATGTAGAGCCGATCAGCTCTGTTGCAACTCCCATATCTAAAAGTGAAAGTTCAACAAGAATGCACACTGAGTACTTTAAATGGCAAGTCATAGATATGCCGCTTCTGCGAAATGTCATTGATATTTTCTCCGGAATCGTTAAAAACAAACCATATTATTATATAACAATATTATTAACGGACCAAAAGCCAGGAATTTCATTAAATGGAGAGGAGGTCATGGGCAAGTGATGTTGTCTTAATAAAAAAATTCAGGTTTGATTATAATATCCTATTACGTTGCAATGGCTTTATATATAGGGGAAAAGAGAGCTTGTTTTAGAAGGAAAAATAATGACGAGAAAGCCTAAGAGAAAAAAAAATATTTTTCTTGTTCTTGAATGACTTCAAGCTAGATATTGATTTCTTAATGTCAAAGTGTCCTTAGTAGCAACGTGTTCCCATAAGAATTTATGAGTTCGAGAGGATTCAAGTCTTGGAAGTGACAATCAGAAACCAACCTGGATATAGGACTCTGAAAGTGTGATCATTGGCGGAAGAATCTCTTTCACGTGTAAATCTTGAAGCTCAAACCAATGCTTAGCGCCCTGGAATGACAGATTTTTTATTCAACAAGCAGAGGGGGGACAAATATCATGAAGTGCTATTTATCCTGAGCAACGAAGAAAATAGCAAAACTAACAATCTTAAACCGTATGTGAAAGCTAAATCTAAGACATCGTATTGCCGGCACACGCTTCTATAAATGTGCAGTGCTACATAGCTATCAAAGAGTTTGCAATCCTTAAAATTGCTTTGCAAAGTACGCAATAAATAAAACCCTGCGACAAAGAAGAACTCTAGGCAAATAGCAAGCAGAATAGGCCTCCAAGAAACCATAAAAATGAGCCATACTCCAGAAGTTGAAATTTCTGATTTTATCAAAATTTATACGCAAAATCAAATCTGGCACCCAACCGGTGAAGGTGTACAAAAATTTACACCAACTTCGAACTGCATTTCTGTTTTGAGAACGTTGACGCGTCAGTTTACGAAAAAATTTGGATCCCTGTATGTACTAATGTTTAAGAAAGCAACAAATTATCATTTTTTCTTTTCATAATTTCACTAAATTCTCTACATTAAAATGAAATTTGAAAATAAAACAACCATAGTATATCGGCTGAAGAGCTGTCGATACACCATCTAAAGCGGACATAATCTAAATCTGAATTCATTGAATTTGTCCGTAAACTAACGGAATGGTCCCAATAGCTTCAACGAAACTTTCGGAGGAGCCATGGGGTCAAGGCATGATGGTATAAGTGATTTGAAGGCTTCTTAAATAAAATTTGACAACAAAATCAACTCTACTAAGAAAGATAAGGATATTCTGATTGATGTTTACTTCATGAGCCTCGGTTTCGCTAATGCCTCACATTAGGAAGCTATAATAGATACAATACATAAATAGCTTATCTGTTGCAGTGTCCGTAAAGTGAAACAATAGCGAAACATAGAAAGGCACAAATTAAATCAGTACTCAGTAGTGACTAAATAAAGCATTAACGAACCTTGTGATAGACATGAACTTTAAAGTTTCCTTTCCCAGAGCCTGAAACATAAATATAATCAACTTATTGATTTTTATAACCAATAAATAAACGCATAAAAATACTAGCAAGCGTGTCTTACAATGTAATGTGACAATATATCTTGAAATTAAGGCAAAATTGTACGAGGAAAATAAGAGTGAATTTCAGTAACGGCGCTTCGAGCGCAGCCCGTTATCCTTCCATAATCACATGATAACGGCCTACGCTCGAAACGTCGTTTTTATAATTCGATCTTATTTTCCTCGTATAATTTCACCTTAATTTCAAGTTATATATAAAAAAACAATATAATATATAATTCGTAGGTTTACAATGCTTTTTATTCAAAAGAAAATACAGCTTTTAAGTTATACTGGGGGTATCTTTAAAACTGTGGATACTGGCACCATGTAGTTTGTCTAAGGTTATCTGACGTTAGATCTACATCTAGGCCTACATAAAACAGACACATGGCCAAAGTGACCATTTTTGGCCGTACACTTTGATGTTATTGAGAAACATCTGCTTTTTTGGAGGTCCCATTTTTGTTTTTGGGAGATTTTCTTCTCCAGAGATTCGCTCCATTTGCTTCTATTTCCCTCCCTAAAATTTTCCTTCATTTGTCTCTATCTCTTGTGAAATCTTCCAAGTTCTTCAAAGTTGTTGACTTCTTTGTCTTAATGTTTCAGCTCATTACAGAGAGTGTCCTCTCAAAATCAAAAGATTAAATCCACGTAAATTTCCTGGCGCCGAATCCAATGATTCCTTATCATAATGTTATGTCGTTTCCATAACAAAAAACCGACTAGTCTGTGTTAACTTTTCTTTTACGTCAAATGATCACCTATACTACTGCTTTCAACACACGATAATTCAGCCCAGTTTCATGTTTCTGGATATCTCTGCATAAGATATACATCACAGACAGCTAAAACCAATAATAATAGCCTCCAGGTTAAACTACTTGAAATATGATGCGATTTTCTCCCACCCAACTACGTCAGTATATACCATAATCACCAACTGTTGAAATAAACCAGTGAAAAAGTAAAAAAAATCAATGAAAAAGTCAGATATCTAGGACAGTGTTAATAAGTAGCCTCTATAAAAAAGATTTACTGGCAAAAAGAAACTAAGAATTCAATATTTGGTTCTTCTAAAAAAACATTCAAATATCAAGTTTTTAGGAAATGAAATATTCATGAAAAGTTCCTACCTGGTTCTCCGTCATGTGATATGTTGGCGACGAGATCATAAGATGTATGAAGATGTTTTTCAACTACCTTCGGGTCATCTACCAAGTATTCTTTCATATCCAAGTTTCTAGTGAGGAAATTAAAAGGTAAAATGAGCCTATATACGATTTGTATTTATGGAAAATTGCAGATAGAGAAAGCACACTATACTGGGCCAACATACTGTCACTGGGACAAAAATAGCAAATTCACGATTAAGTGACAGGGTAGCTGAGCGGTAGAGCAACGAAGTTCAGTGTTGTTGGTCACGGGCTTGAGTTTTGCCCTGGTCGAGTCACTCTGTCACATTTCTCTCAGTAAATCTACAATTCAAATGCAAGATAAATATATAGACAAGCAGAATTACAAGTCATCTAAAAAATACCGGGCCTCCGACGAAGGGGGGGAGCCGGGAGGCCATGGCTCCTCACCCTTTTTCGCAAAACAATAGAGCTTTTTTTCAAAACTTTTTATTATGATTGCCATATTATCTCTTGGTCCCTCCACTTTTCAACCTGCGTCGGAGCCCATGAAATATAAAAGCAAACAATTTTAAATTTCAGTCTTACAAATAAATAAATTAATTATGAAAATACTGACAAGACTGACGACTTACTTGATTGGAAAATTGACAATGGTTGGATTTTTTTCGATGAAAAATGTGTTGTTATTGAATCTCTAAAAATTGCAAAATATTCCATAAAAATCTCTGTTTCATATTTTCATTACATACAGTGATCTAACAGGTTAGTAAATCTATACAAAGCCTTAAGATAAACAACGAATGTGTGTAATTTCACTAGCATATTTTTTATCTCAAAGGTATCTTCTACCTGCTAATCATTTTGTACAACTTTAGTTTAGAAAAAGTTTTTACTACTTCTTCTATCATTTATCATAAAAAAAGGATTATATTACTTACTACTTTAGCTCAAAAATAGTTTCTACTTATTAATCATTTTATACAAATTTCTGCAAAAATGACATAGTAGCAACCCTAAGATTAAAAATATTCATTATAAAAAACAAGCGCGCGTAATAACTGGAGGGGTTTTCACATTAGGACATACAAATGAAAGAGGCCGAGAAAAAACTAGAAATATCTGAAAAATTATTGTACCTTCAATAAAACAAACTTGAAATCCCTTTTTTGCTACCAACAAAAATCTACCCTTAATTTGTAAAGAAGTTGCCACCAGGCCCGTATACACTAGCGGGGCAGGGGAGCAATGCCCCCACCAATAATTTGCGAAAATCTTTCCTTCTTAAACTCTTCCTTTCCTTGGAGAAATTCACCTTTGCCATAACAATATACTGAATATCCATGCGAAAATCCAGCCCCCCCCCCCCCCCCTCAATCCAGTTAAGCTGTCTACGGGCCTGGCTGCCACAAAATAACATCTGCCATCCCCAAAAGTTAAATCCAGGTGAAGTTTTCTTTCTAGACTTTTTAGACGCAGCAACATCATATTTCCTATTCGGGAGGGGGGGCGGAGAGGGGGGGCATGTTGAGCGGATAAGCTTTCGATCAAGCTTGAAGGAACTGCATACATGACAACAAAATGATGTGACTCTTACCTTGAGAAAGATTATCAAATAGGGTGGCAGCTTTGTTAGCTGGAATCTTTTCACGAAACTTTCTTTGTAGGTTTTATATTCCTAAGATGAAGAAAACTTAGATGTCATATCACATGGATCGATGGATTACATTGTTTCCAAATAATTCACTTACATGATACTTCAAAAGAATCTGATGTACATGACCAAAGGATGATTCCTCTAATTTACGTAGAAACCGAGTCTCAAACGAGAAACTGATTAACGTAGAAACTGAGTTTCAAAAAGGAAATTCACATAACTTGAATTGAGAAATTGAGCAGCGAATTCGGGTAAAAAATCATCATATAAAAACCAATACTAGATCATAACAACGGACTTGATAGAACAATACCTTTTCTTGCACGCCATCAAACTTCTGAAGTAGATTAATGAGTGGAACCTGCAAAAGATACAGAAAGCTAAGAAAACACTCTCTTCTCCTTTATAGGTAGGCAAATCAGCCATAATTCACTCGACTTGACGATGCCATGAAATGAGATATGACACAGGTATTAATCATAATCATAAAGACAAATCTTTTATCACAATTTATGAATAATAGAAACAAAATATTTGTTACTACTTCCGTTGATCATGTCTGCAATTGAAGAAAACTTTGCATTTTTGTATAATGGTAGAGAACTGTTTTATATTGAAAAGAGACTGTGTATTTGAAATTTCTTACCTGTGGAATAATATTTGCCTCCAGTTCATCCTAAAACGAAAAAGAGAGTAAGCTTTACTGCACAAGAAATTAAATTTAATGAAATTCAAATCTACCAGAGAAAACTGACTCAAAATGCCACGTCATGAATTAAAAACTTCATGATTTTGCATATGGCTAGAAAAGAAAAGGCTAGATCCAAACGGACAGAATATATAATTAAAAAGAAAATATCAAAAAATTTCTTTCATGGGAAAAATTTAATATTGCTAAATGGCAAACGCTGCACAGGTTGATATATATCAAGGCAGTATGAAAAATAAACCAAGTTTTAATCAACCATACTAAAAGTAAACAACAGGTTGATATTCATTGGAATAATAAAGCCCTAAAACTACATTATTGTTGTGGATCAAGTATAATGGAGCTAAAGGTGAATTCTCTAAACATTTTCCTATGACGGAAGCAAAAAAGACTTAAAAGAAAATTTCTGGAGAGTTTTCTGGAATCTATGGAAACTTTCATCTATCGATTTCAACAAAGAATAAGATTAACAAATTATCAGGAATCCACGGAGTGCTAACGTCTTTGGGAAGGCTAGATAGGTTGTCTGCCAACGGGGAACCAACTAACGTCTTTTGGGGGCTTAAGACGACTCCCCACTCATGTAGCATTCTAATTCATTTCAGATGTCTAAATAGGATAGCCTTCAACAATGCAAGTCTTTTTCAAGAAGCCCTTCACTACAAAAACATACAAAAAAATTATATTATAGAGAGATCATTCAAGCTATTTACAATTCAATACATAAATTGTGTCATAGAGCCCTTTTATATCTAGAATAAACATCTAGGTTAAAAAGACCAAATGGCAAACATAAATTTATTTTCAATCAAACAAGACATGGTTTAAAGCTGTTTGGGGAAGTTGCCTACTAGGTAATATGTTATGTAGGACAGCAAATAAAGGGGATTTTTTTAATGCCCGAGAGGAAATATGACATGTAATGCCATTAAGGTTTCTTTGATAGCATCATAAGCACTGAAAATAAAAATGGTATGACCACATACCTTAAAAAGTGGTGCTTGGGGGATATCAAGCGTTAAGTACAGAAATGGTGCCTGGCTTTTTGTTTCTGCGAAGAAAAATATTACAGTGTTTCTATTGCGTAAAAAAATTCAAAATATATTGACGCTCTAAAAACTGAAGGGAATATTTCCATAGATAGGATCAATTAGATTACGGCAACCCTATAGAAATGGCACTCAATTAACTGCGGTTTGGTTTCTATGCAGCTTCAACGGGTACTTGCTAGTGAAATTCAGGTTGTTTAAACTTTTAATTCTAGAATGAGATGCCGATAAAGGGTTAGGTAAACATCGGGTTTCAGTAAAGATCAATATTTGCTGGTCAAGATTTCAAACAGAAAACAGATCAGTAATATATTATGCGAACTCAATTTATTATAAATATTTCACCAACTGCATTTAAAAAGCGACCGTATTTTGACAAAGAACTAAATAACTAACATGAAAAGGCCTAACAAAATGACATTCACACTCTAAAACTTCATTGAGATTCAAGAAATTGATGGTTCTAAAAGGGAAATTCAACAGGAGCCTAAGCTAATTAAATTAAGCTGATAAAAATAAATTCTGGAGAAGAAGTCGGGCACCTTTGTATTCGTCAAGTTCCATAAGTTTTTTCATCTCATCCTCGTTCTATTAAATCAATAGAACAAAGGTAAACAATATAATAAAGAAATCAACCAATGCAAAAATCGAGTTTCTACATTCTTCTGATTTCGAGCCAGATGGTCAATATACCGGAGCTGCGATGTCAAATTGCGAGCGCAATGCTTAAAACACCATAAACATTATTCTTTTTCTAGAATTTTCAATTAAAATACGTGTAAAAAATTGATTCTATGAAACATCTCAATGCATTTTTCTGCATTTTTAAATCCAATTAGTGGCTTCAAAATGATAAAAGTATGCTCTAAAAACGAAAATGTGAAGAATTTCTAAAATCGCAACGGATTGTACCATAGTTGATGATTGTACTTAGAAGGAAACGTAGCCCATCTAAAACAATTTCAATGAAACTTCAGGCTCTAAAAAATTATGTTTCTTTAAAAGATCTTGTTTAGCTTTACGATAACAATTAATCAACAACGTCTAAATCCCTTTAATGTAAATTGTAAAATATTTTTATATTTTGCAAAACAAACCGACAATTATTTTTACATAATAACTAATTCAGACAAAATTCATTTGCTTGAATTTATTTGTAAAACGACATAACGAAAAGAAATGATCTTATTATAGAGAATTGCAACCCAAAATTTTTAAATTTCTTATACATTTTTTCATTAACAACTTGATAGAAAAAAAGACAAATATATGGAATGTAATGTGTTTCTTAAATCGCAATGTATTGTATTTCAAAAGGACAAATACCGTGAATTTTCAAGTACAGATGTGGATGAAGAGGAAAATTACCTCAGTTTGTGGGAGTTTTCTGCTGTGAACAATCATTTCTCCTCTGAATGTTTTGAAGATTGTACCTTAAATCAAAGTCATCGATCGATAAATCATATGAATCAAGTGATGGTTCTTTTTGGACCATTCGAACCGCAATTCACTGTCCCAAAAATGTATTATATCTCATTGATTATAGTAACGATAGGGGTACATCATAAGGCCTTGGTATATGTCAGCTTCATGCATCAAACACTATTGCATATAAGATATTCTTCACTTTCGTGCATATTCTCGCTTTCGTGCACAGAAAATCTCTTCCTCCTTTTGACAATATAATTATGTGATGAATATTTGATGAAAAAATTGTGAAGTAACAAGACCTTCAATGATGTTAGAAAACACAGCTATTAGGTTGGTAGGGATGCGCTGCATTGTAATTACTTTTCAAAGTTTTAGTGTATAAATAGAATGAAACTCGCTATTATAAGGAAAGGTTCTGGTATAGTGACATATCTTTGGTCAACGGCACAATATGCCCTTGAGAAAACCTTTGAAACTTCTAATTGGGAAACCTTCCCTTGCAAGATTAGAACATGTTACACACCATGATCACAAGAGTATTAAAACGACTGTAATTTTGTGTAAACACATTTTGTGTATACACGAGGTGCTTTGCTACATAACAAGCATATAGATAAAACAAATTCTTACTATAGTAAATAGTAATATAGTTAAAGTACTTACTGCTGTTTGGTTTTTTGGTCCCATTTAATGTGATATGAATCGAGTTTAGAAACCATGACAAGAAGTCAATCGGGAAACCTGGGAATGACAAATCACATGGGGGTAGCAGTAGCACCATAGGCAATAACTTTACCTTTGATTTGCAATGATAGAGACTCTCTTTACACACTGATTTCATTATCAAATCAGCCTTAAATGTAAATTGGCCTGTAAAATAGCTTATACACGTAGGAAACAGATTGAACAGGGGCACCTTCTCTACCATATCTCAAAAACAGATCAATTGGGCCTATTTGCTAGAGCGACAACATCTACCACATCCCTAATGCTTCCTACCTATATGCACGAGCTACAAGAACAGGAAAATAGGCACTACTTCCATTAAACAATAGCAGGGCCCGATGTATAGACAAAGTGAGTGCCTGCCAGGTTAGTGGCACAATTAAGATATGTCTATCTGTAGTATTTGTTGATCAATATCCGTTTTATATTATGCAAATTTCCTTTCCATAAGATTGAGTCAGAGTAGAACAGCTAGTGACTCAGATGTTGAGAAGCATTAAAGCTCTTATACCAGTCAATGCATTAGATCGACAATTGTACAATTTCAACTCGACAAATGAAAATGTAATGTTACATGCTCCATATAAGTAGATAAGACAATTTTGTCTAAAGCGGCGCCAGATTTGTTGGGTTGGACATTGCAGTAATAAAAGACAGGCCGAATTCTTTCGAAATTTCAATGTCAAATGCGACATGGATTTTGATAGTCTGAATATTTTGTGTACAAGACATTTGCCCTTTGCATGTGTTGTGAACAGTAGATTAAAATCAGGAACTCTTTTCTGTGGTTTTATAGTATCTACATATGCTAGCAACTATATCAAAACTAGGGCGTGTCAAAAACACATATCGAATTAGTATCAACAGAGCATTCAAAAAATATTATAAGATTAAAAGGACAAGTCATGTGATAACGCCATTAGATAACAAGATTCTTCATACAGAAAAACTTTGTCAGATGTATTGCATTGCACATGGCATAGAATTTTACATTAAAAGGACCTTATAAACGAAAGATGGAGTCTGCTCTAAAATGGATACCGAGTAAAATATCAAGAGAAAGGTCTGAGAAATATTAACAACAAAGGTCAGAAATCGTAAGACTGTAAGACCGATTAAGGGCTACGGGGTGAGCTGAGAAATTGGTTTTAGTCCTTTCCGATTGCATAAAAAGCCGTCAACACCACATCATACTAAAATCCGACATCCGACAATTTTTAGCGAAAAATGTTACCGCTTTATCCTACAATCTTGGTATTTTGTACAAAGGAGGGTTTATTTGGCGACTTCAGCTTTCAATATCCGACCTTTTATATTCTGAGAACGTGGGTACGTAAACAAAATGAAGCGAGCTAAACTTAGGCTTGTAATATGGGATTATTATGAGGTTGATAGGCAACAAATGCTTTGAAAATATTAGCATTACCTTGGGCAGTAAATTGAAACTTTTTCTTGCTGCATGAAGAGACCGCCTGGAAAAATACAAAATCGGTAGAAGTAATTTGCTAAGCAGAGAAACAGGAGCTGCGTATATTTCTAAAATGATATGGCATGATCCAGGTCAATTCTTCTTAGAAACGTTTCATTATACACAACTGTATAAGGCCATTTCCAACCCCTACCTGTAAAAAAACATAAAATCATATAAAAAATCATATGCCACTTCCGATGCTTTTGCTTTATGGATGAATTTGCCCTTGGTAGAAAGCTATATAATTTTGGGCAGCATAGACTTGGCATAAATTGCTTTTGGATATGAAGAGCTTAAAGACATGATAATCATGCAATCCACATTTGAGAGGTGATTTTTCAAACAAAAGCTGAGTAAAAAATAATGGACTCCCAAACCTGCAACATTTCGTGTGGACTGACATGTGCTTTGAAGTTTCTAGGATTCCAGATTTTTCTGATGAGTTCTCCGAATCTTTGCACTGGTAAAACCGAGGAAAATTGCAACAATTACAAAAGAAAAAAAACATGAACCATTAGATATTCTATAAACAAAACAATAATTATAAGTTAGAGAAGGATAGCAACAGTTGAAAATTCCAGGTATTTATTGATTGGTTTCAGCCTCAACATTGCAGGAGAAAAAAGTTCAAAAATGGCAATATTTATCTAGAACCTCAATCGCACGAAAGACCTTTAAAAACATCATGCCAAACTGATTCAAGATAAAACTGACCTTTTTACAGGCAATGGCACTGTTAATGACAAATAACAGAGCCCTCACAACAGAAACATCGCTGTAAAAAGCGTTTTTGTGCAATCGTTTGCACAAAAAAATCTTAATTCGAGGCAAGCCAAGTGTTATTTCTAATCAGAGTTTAAATTTCGTCTCCGGGTTAATACACATGTGAAAAAAAATCTTCTTGACCACGGGCGAGTTGAGAGCACTGGATTTTGAAACCAGTAGGGTTTAAACTTGTTTCGGCGTGGGAACCACATGTAAACAAGCCAAATTTCCGTTACCTCAGCTCGGGGTGAAACTCAGTTAACTTTAACATGTAAAAGGCCTTTCCATTCTTTGATACATTTTTACCAACTAGAAGTTTCGTGATTTCACCTACCAAGCGGAAACATCGTGTCACCTGGCGGCCTCTTGATTGAGCCGTAATTGTCTTCTTTCAAGAAGAAGTTTCGAATCGGAGTAACAAAAGCCAAAGCCTGAAATCAGAATTAATTAATGGGAAACTATAATCAGCTGTGTACGTTACCAAATAACCAAAGATGCATACTAAAATAAACTTTTTCTGGATTTCGTGAATTTAGGAAGGTCTAAGCTTCATCGACCGGAAGTGTAAAGGCGTACACTCTTTTTTATAAAGACAATTAAAAAAAGTTCAGACTGGCTGTTCTTAAATTTTTCGAAAAACTTAGGCTGGATTGTTCCTAATTTGTTCTTAAATTATTATTAATTCTTGAATTATTAGGGTGTAAGCAGTGCAGTTGCTAGCTAGTGTGCTCTAAGAAGGTGCTCAACCTCATTTGCTAAAAAGGTGAGTGAGATATATTTTATTGTTCATGAGTTTTAAAATTCACCAAAGAACCCACCCTCTAGATGGCATAAGAACTTCTCGTTTTAGAGATAAAGTTTTTAAGGCGGTTTCACACATTGTTCAAAATTACATTTTCCAGGAGCTCGGCCTCAGCTTGTTCTTAACTTGTTCTCAACTTTTGACCAATTTTGAGACTCGTGTTCTTATAAAATTACTCTTAGCTTTGGATTCAATAATCAAGTTATTTAGTAACAAAGAAAAGGTTTTAAAAATTGCGGGCCTCGAAAGAAACGGGATTTGCAAAAAGCGATTACACTTTGAACCTCACCTGCAAGACGACATTCAAATAATCGTTCGCCTTTATATTGTTGACCCCAACAATGCCTAAAAATAATAAAACATGGTTGATTACCACAAGTCAGCTTTCCAAAGCTTGAAATCATTGACAAAAATTGAATTAAAATTATACCCTACTAAGATTCCCCTATTCTATGTATTTAAAACAAAACCAAAGATATGGCCGAAGCTTTATGAAAATTCAAAACTTGACAAAAATCTAGGTTCAGGACCTTTAGTTTCTTACAATCAGCAAATTGCAATTTGTGGTTAACAAAAACAGGAAAACAAAACGAAGTTAATTTTTCGCATTTGTCCTTTCACTTTTGTAGAAAACGGGATGTCAAAAGAAAACTTCATACAAAAGGAAAGTGAAAAAACAAATCAGCTGAACCAAGAAGATGTAAGGAAAAATAGGACTATATTTTAATATAATGTTTGAATACTTTCTACAAAGTTATTCGACCAATATGGCCCCAGTATATAAAACCATAAACGCAGATGAAGACCGCCAATGTAAGTCCCTAACGTGAATTCAAATGCTTACACACTTTTTTATTAGAAAATTGCTTATAAGAATAATCAGGCCCAGAATCATCCAATTTTATATTAATACAATAAAAATATTGATCAGCCTCAATTCGCATATCTATGTCTCATCTATCAGCATTTTCCTGTTTCGCTATGTTAAAAGGAATCGCAGAACTGGGCGTGGTTTTTATGTAAGGGCGAACGATGTTCCCTTGCAACAACATCAGATTTGAAAAAAACACCTTAAGAATTTATTCAGGCTGAAAACGAAAAATTCTTAAGAATATCGAGGCTAGAAAAAATTTAAAGTGTTCTCATAAAAAAAAGAGTTGGGTAATCCAATCTTGATTCCTTACTACAAACTGCTAACAAGAATCTTAAGTTCATTTGCCAAATATTAAATTTCCTCTAAAACATATCTTGGCCTTCCTTTTATTCCAATCCTTAGGAATTTTAATTAAACCTATAAGTGCTAGGCTGAGCTTAAGCCGTAGGTCACTTTACGTTACAGGTCGATTGTGAACAAAAACAAGTAATAAGCCATGTTGATAATGCAGGTATGAATCACGTCATTTGCGGTGACATCTCCCCAGACATTTCACTAGAAAGTCTTTCCGAGGTCAAGAAATTGGTACCAGGAAATTTTTATCTATCCACAGACAAAATGTTTTACTTGTATTGAGAATGATGTCCTGGCTTTCAGTTTGACTTTTAAAGCTTTGCAAGGAAGTGCACAACATGAATGAATGTAAAAAATATGACAAAAGCCTGTGGAGCAAGTTTTCTTAGTGATGGGTGTGACAACCACAATTTTTCCCCTGTCTACTAAAGCTTAATTTTATTTTCAATTAAAAACACATTCCTTCCATCTCTGAAAAACACCAGGCATCTGACTTTGTTACAATATTTCCGTGTTTCAACTATCAACTTACCCGGAAGATACAAAGTGCCATCAAAAGCACGTGACATATCACCGTTTGAATCGAGTCTTTCAATCAGTTCTTTGGTAAACGTTGGTTTTAGCACATACTGTCAAAATACAAAACAAAAGTAGCTTCAGATAAATCACAAAGTAATTTTGTTCTCAAATAATGGTGATCTTTAAGTTGCAGATCTTGACCAACAAATATGCAGATCTTTAAGTTAATAGTTAGAAATGCTACCTTTTTCGTTATTAAAGGTTAATGAAAATTTAATCAGCGTTACCTAAAAATGCGGATAAGTTTCAATTAATTTAATCAATCTAATTGATTCCATGGTTATATATTAATAATAAAAAAACTTTTTTATTATGCAGGTGAATAACGATGTTAAAATTTCCATTCCATTAAGATTCCCATTTCCATCCATTATAAAATTCAATATTTATATGGAAATTGAGCAATATTTTACAATAGAAAACGGTAAATCGATTACCTTGATGTCATCCAACGATGAGTCGACAATTTCATAGTTGTCTGGCAAGCAATAAAACTGCAGACAAAAATATTAAAAACTGATGACATGAAGAATTTAAAATGAAAAAACATCTAACGATCACAGGGGCATTCCCTGGGATGTAAAGGTCTAAAACCTCTGTTTCGTAGTTAACTTGGTTTCTGTTATCAATGGTTGCTTGAAAATGTTATCAACACTTTATCTTTTCGCCTATCAGTAAGTAAGTTTTCGACAACTTGAGAAATTTAATCCACAAAAACAAAGGCATACGTAGTTCATAATTAGCAGTGATTCAATTACTTTGAATCATTTGTGTGTTTATTTACACTGATAATATTTTATAATTGCACCAACCTTTAATGTATGTAAGTTCATGTAAACATGGTGACTAACATGAACACTGTGGGTGTATGCATGGGAATGTTCTCCTCTTCCTAATAAGAGATGGTCATATTACCATTAATAAAAATGACAAATATAACTTCAATAATACATATTTGCAACTGTTTAACCATTAATGAGATTTACATTGAGTAAAAACGCAAAACAATACTGGAAGGGAACAAGATACTCCTAACTCATAAGCTTGATAATGAAATAAAGCATAAAGATGACGAAAAAATCTACATATATGATACAAGAAAGGCACATAAATAAATAAATAACAACCAACTGCATTTCAATATTTTTACAACCAGGTTTATGCTCAGGACGTATTATTTATCCAGACACGTGATACATTTTGACAACGTGGCTTAATAAGAAATTTGTAAAGTTAATCCCCCTTTTTACTTAAGGACGAATGATGAGACGCGTTAAGCTGACGATTTCTTCTATACTTGTGCAGTAACGGTCCGGGGAAGATAGCGATTTCGGGTACAACGTCTTAGTGTGGTTACAATATAACACGGTGCAACTGCTTTGACAAGGAATCTTTGATTGATTATACATAAAATCCAAATTTTCAATGCTGGCTCCGAGCGTTTTTCAATTCGTAGATTCGCCATTGTCAAAAACCTATGTACCCAGCAGCTTTTGTCTCTTGCCTTAGTCTGCTTCTGGCTCACTACCCCCAACATGGAATGAAGAGTAAGTAGTATTAAGAGATTCAACGCGCTCATCCACTATTCAGTAATCAACGTGGCCAAAATTTGTGCTCTGCTTGGCATCTTCGAGACCACAGACGTATAGACGAGGGCACAAAATGCTCTAAACGTCGCTGATTATAAGAAAACCATCGTGAGTACGATTTTGGGGGCTTTATAAAAGAAAACCGTAATCTCTTCAAATCTTCTCTCTTGGAACGTCAAAAACACAACAGCAGTGCGAAATCTGTCTGAAAATTTCTATCAAGATAAATTATCCGTCGAAATTACTCTTTTTGGCTACAATTGAAACTCCAGTTTAGTGTAAGCCACTTTGTTATCATCCTCTGCATCATTTAAAGAGAACATGAAATTAACAAATTTAACTACAGAAAAATGAGACAAATATGTCTAGATAATCTTCTTCTATATTTTGCCAAATGCACCCACTGCATTTGTCTCGTTTAGTGAAACGATATTTTTTACAATAATACAATCAAAATAAGTCAGCTAGCAATCAGAATCTTTTATCATTAAGGGGAGTTTGAGCCAAAAGCCACAATGAATACAATGGCCACCTATATCTTCAAGAATTTTAAATTCTTCTACATCTCAAACAATGTCCATCGTCAATCAACAAACTTCAGACTTTCATTCCAAAAGTATTTTTCTTTCTTCTAAAGAACATTTACAACCAAAATAATGGAAGAACAGCCTCTATCCACAATGAATTTTTTGCTGGTTTCCCAGTCATTTTTTATATATAATAAGGCCTGTAGGCTGAAATGGACCATGGCCAACACAATTTTTTTACTTATAAGTTAGCATAATTTCTATAATTACAATTTAATAATAAATCTCAGAATACAGAAAACAACTTATACAAAGGAAAGCAAATGTAAAAATGGTTATAAGCTAGATAGATAACGTTGTGTAGATATGCACATAGAAGACTTCTCAAAAGATACAAACAGAGACCAAATTACAGAGGTTTGATGGGGCAAGAGCACATGTGGCCATATCTCAGCCAAACTGCAATACCTTTAACTGATTATGCATAGATAGATGTAATTTATGGCGCTCTTTCAGGTTTTGGGATCAAATTTTAAAACTTCTAAAATAGATTTTTGCAGTGTCATCACTCGAGAACTCTATTTGCCTATTCTGATTGAAAATGTGATTTATTTTTTGTAAAAACTATGCTCCATGACGAAATTTGACATAAAAAATTGCCATAAACAAGGAAGTCCATAAATTACCTTGGAAATACTTTCCACACACCAAACAGGCATAGACATTAAGATGTGACAGAGAAACAGTGCAAAGCTTTTCAAAGTCAAAATCCAATACTGATCTAGAAGTTTAGAACAAAGAAATTTGAGTTTCCAATTTCTACCACTAGCAATAACAAGGCTGTCAGTTTAAAGTAGATTTGATGTCAAACATTATCTTTTTTATACAAATTCAGCATGATAAATTACAAGGAAAGAATAGTCAAAAATTCGAAAATCAACTACCCATAGCTAGATAGGCTACAAAATATCCATATCCTATGGATTTCTTTGCTTTTATAAATATATGTCATTTAAACCTCCCTACAGACTATTCTATAGCTAAAACTATTGTGAAATTTTCAACAGTAAAAAAACAAATATTTTTCACCTATTACCAAAAATTCATAAGAACTTAGTTGGATATCACATGTACAGAAATATTCAAATATCAAAAGTAAAATATCTATTTAAAAGAATGATGAACCCTATCTGACGAATCATCATTTAAAAACTTGGTTAAAGAGAGGTTCAAAACACTTCAAAAACTAGTTGCATTCTATATTAATCTATATGAGAATTTGGGTCAATTTTTGCATGAATAGATAGATCAGCAAAGAGCATATGTCAAAAACCATGTATGACAAATTTTGGCATAGGACCGAATCTTGAATAAAATTTGATTTTTTCATCAGTGATTTCCAAATTTGACTGAAAAGATAATAAATGTACCACACATACCTGTTTATTGTGTCAAGATAAGGACAGTGGCGACCTCGATTGGATTCAACTGCACGGAAAAGAATAGCTTACAGATATTTGTGACCATGAATCTTAAACTTTCAGCAGCAGACAAATTGATAATCACAATGATGTTGAAAATATATGTTCAAAGCTACAGAAGACATATGCAGGGACCATGCACTACTCTAAAAGTGGAGCGACTGAAATGGGTGTGACCGAAATTTTTTGAGGACATGCCCTCTCGAACGCCGGAAAACACTCCTTTTAGAAAATGCTTGCTTATTTTCATTGAATTTTCATAAAGAGTCTGGTTCAGAGAAGATATCAATAACCATAAAAAAGATATAATTAGCTTGAGGGTAATAAAAAACCAAGCTAACCAAGTTAGAAAATATATCATATCATTAAACAAGATGAAACACCTAGAAAAAAACAAAAATGGTTCCCAGTCAATGAGAACTGCTACTACATAGGAGTAAACTATCCAAAGTTGCATTAGAGTAAACCTTCAAAAAAATTTTGTAGCCTATTATTGCAAAAAAGTGGGTAGGCTATGGCCCCTGCTAACCCAATGGCTGCGCCGTGCATGGATATATGCAAAGACAGGTTTAAAGGCTCAGAGAAGTTTTGGAGTTATATATGTCCTTACTGCTTCCTGAGTTCATGACCGCAACTTTTGCTAAATCTATCTTGGCTAAGATTTCTACATTGGTCAATGGAAAATGTAACAATTGTGGAATTACGCATCCTAAACTGTCTATGTGTGAACAGTGCCTGAATCCTTAGGTAAGTGCTCCCCTATGAGTGCCTTAGTTTGCATTTTAGTTCGCATTTTAAGCTGAATATATTGAGTAAACTATAACTTATTGTTGAATTATTACAAGCATTGTGTTCCCAACATTTATGCTAAGTCCCATATATGTCCTTTCTGTGGTTTTAAAGATCGGTTTACATATATCCAGATATTTTTTGAAACGCAATATTTTTTTGTTTTGAAAAAGCTTGTCGGCTCTTCAATTGTTTTTCAACATGGCAAAGAAATACAAAATTGTCCCTCCTGGCAATTTTTCAATCTTCCATGACCTCTAGCAAATTGGTAGTGACATCTGGTGGCTTCAATACTTTGATTCCAGGGTGGAATCAATGCAAATTATGCCGGAGATATCCAGCATGGACTTCATTTTTTCCTTGGCATACTGGCAAATAGCGAAGAAAAAATAATGTGTTGGCGTTAAGGTGGATGGATTTTGCTGCCTGTATTTGGGCAAGCATTTGCACAGCTGTAACACCACAGAAATCAGGACATAATAGACCTGCTCATTGACTCATCGGGGAAAATCTCAAAATTTTGATATCTCAAATCTCAATCTCAAAATCTCAAAATCATGATATCTGAAAATTTAAAATAGCTATGGACAAGATGTTTTTTGTTTTATGTTCATCATTAAATTCTACACTAGAAAGTTTATACAGGACAACTATTAACATTTTGGCTCTTCAGTAAAAGAATTTTTTTATTTCTCAAATCGGCTGACTGCAAATGTTTTAACAGAAGTGGTCTATCGGCAATAAGCCCATAATGCACAAAACAATAAAAGAGGCAGGGTTTATTTGATATATTTCCATACTTAACATAATAAAAAGATAAGAAATATACTGAAAAAGTATTATGGGGGGTTTCTGTCACTTTTATACCTGTAAGATGTTATTTTCACTGGACCGAATCCAGAACTCGAAGAGTGATGCGAGGTTCCTGCTCAGCATTAAGAATCATTATGAAAACATTTTGTTTTGGGCATACCAGGCCTTAGAAAATCAGTTGGAACTTCCAAAAATTGGTCTATTTTTCTACAGAAACATATCAAAATGACTCTTTAATTATTGTAGAATAAAATTTTTTGGGTGTCCTTATAACCTCAGAAGCACTTCATGCTCAAATCACCCGTTATTTATGCAAAATCAATTTTTTGAGCACCCCATTTATACTTTAAGTGCCTACTTGGGCACCCGAATTTGTAATTTTGCCCTACTTGTAAGCCATTTTGTACAGAGAAATTTATAGCTTATAGCTTTTGTTGCTTATTACATCAAAAAATCATAAAAACAGTGTTTGCTTCAAAATTTATTCCAGTGATGTGATAAATCATATCACAAAACAAATTACAGAAAATAATTCAGTGATAAATAAGCTACATTTTAGGAAAAAAATCTAGTTAGTTCGGCCAACCAACGATTTAAAAAAGATTTTGAAAATCACTCAATGTTCTAAATTTGTGTATTGCGGTCTGTTAAATGGCAAAATATTAGCTGTTCTCATTTCCCCAAGAACAATGGCATAACTGCTGTGTATAACTAATAAACAACCAATGGTGGTGAAAAGGATGATTAATAGTTTCTTTTATGCATAGTAAAAAAACAACTTTTTGGCACAAGCATTAAGAAGTGGAACTTTTGACGCAGATCAATAATTTACTGGCCAGTATCCGGCATATGAGGTCTACATGGATTCCACCCTTGCTTCGAATTCAAATTATTATTCGATTCAATATTAAATAATTCTACCCTTTTATGGTTGTGAGAATGACTACGTCCTATTATTAAGCAATTGTATTTGTTTCTACCTAGAATCCAAAGGCAGTTTTTAGGACACTGAAAAGCTTATGCTTTGAGCAGTGTTCTGGTCCTTCCTCTCGATGTGACCACACCTCGTGATTCCTACGCCTGGAATTACAGAAGAGCTGATGGTGGCGACCCTCCTCCTCTGGGTGAAAGTTTGGTCATGCCAGGGACTCGAATCACGGACCCTTTGGTCTGTAGTCGGTGCCTCTAACAACTGGGCCATCCTCGCATACTATTTTCTATTGGCGAATGACGAAAAATTTCAATAGCATGCACTTGCCCAATTCTGCAGACTTGTTGGAGCAAGTTTTGTGTTTCAATCACGGTTTGTTTTTGATACGAGTATTTATCTTAACTGGTTTATATCTTGACAATGCTAAGCGTGTATTGAACTTTATTAAACTAAAATGTTATGTACCTTTCACTCTAGCCTTCTGCTCAACTTCCTCTTCGCTATCATACTCCTCAACTAGCGGTCTTTTCATTCCAACGACTGGCTTCACGTCCTCCATTTTGGCCTATGGTTACTGAACTGCATCTTGAATTAGCCTCGTTTCAAAAAGAATCACCGCGATCTCAGACCTTCTTTTGATAGCATAGTTTTTCACCATCTACATGATTTATTTTTAGATACTGTATATACTGTCCTGTCGCTTCCGAAATGTCAAGTTTCTCTAGTAATCATTTTTAAAAACTCTTCTGCGTGCAAAGCTGCAGGTATTGCTAAAATTGCAAGAGTTTTCATACCAAAATATCATAACATCAATCAGACCTTCAACTGTCCAAGCAATGGCGGGTGACATGACGGATAGTTTATTTGATGTACAAAAAAATACGACAATTCTTTGTGCATTACACGATGTTATCGGAATAGTTATCAAGTTAAAGTAGTCGAATATTTGCTCTTCGAATAATACAGGCTTAGGGCTTAGGTGTAGCTGTGACAAGCCTTGCAGAGTGGTAGGAGACTAAAAAGAATTTGTCTGAGACAGGGGCACTTACTAATTACCAATACTAGAGAAAAATATTTTTCTTGAGAATTACAATAAGATATGATGGTCCCTAAATGATTTGCGCAATATTTCCTGAAATTTATGCCTGATTTGCCGTGGTCCAACACCAAATCGATATTGTAATGTTTCTATAGATGTACTCTGTTAGCCCCTAAGATGATAGTATCATAATCTCCATAAAAACTTGTTTCTTTGCCACTCCCCTTTCATCGGTACTTCTCACACGTTCACTCCCCGTAGCATGTCTTATGGGGAAAATGCTGGCCTAAGTCACTCTGACTTGCCAATTATTATGTCCAAGATGTTCGTGTAATTAAACGGCTTGAAAGGCCACAATCTCAAACATAATCTGGATGTTCTACCTATGTTGCAGAACCCGTTTCCAACTATAACGATTTCAAACAATGGCCGAAGCTTAACTCGAATGCTTTTTCTTCAACGCGTGCGACTCTCAAAACTCTTACTCGTTCTTCTCTTGATCACGTGATCTTACGTCAACGGTAACAAAACGCTATTTTCTACATGTCTCATGTTTCTGGAACTCTATTGCAATCAACTTAAACTAGTATTTCAGCATCATTTCGACATTCGGCAGCCGTTTTCTATCAACTTCAACTTTAACTAGTATTTCAGCATCATTCCTACACTCTTAGTGCTGCCGTCTCTGATATGATCTTTGAAAATGGTCGGCTCTTCTCTGCTTTACTTTTAGGGTCTTCATCTTACATATAATGCCCTTTAAAATTTTTATTCCCGCGCTAGAAATGAACAAAATATACACAAATTAATTGAATTAACTTGCTGAATGCATAAGCATATTACCTAAACGTTACATCGGTTTAAGAATTATCTTTGAATATCTGTTAATTCAAGCGGTTAATGATATCTGAAAATTTTTGGAGTGGCCCGTATTTCAAGAACAGCCCTCTTGTATTTGAAGTGCAGCATAAGGTGACGAGCCTTCTAGTTGCCTTGGTAACATTGCTTTTGCTATTATTTGCCTCGTTTTTCTTATGTTTCTCAGTTTGAATTTATCAGACTTTGAGTTTCCTACATCTGAATTTATCAGACATATTACTTTGAGTAATATGTGGACCTTGTTTCGAAGAAATTCGAGGAGGGAATTACCCCCCCCCCCCATACCCCCTAGCCAGCGCCATATAAAGGTCTCAACATGACACTTTTTTGAGTATCGTTACGCATGGCAAGTTACAAATCTCATCATCAATTCAATAAAATCAAACTCTTAATAAACTTGCCTGCATTCGGGGTTCACCATGATCGTTGTTAATAATACTAGGCACAAAGTAACAAGATCATGAAGATAACAGTTTTTTGCTTGAATACATATTCCAATCTACTCTAAGACAATCAATATTCCCCGTACAATAGAAGTGGAAGTAAACACAAGATGCAAGCAAAAAACATTGCTGAATACAATAAAGAACGTTACAAGAAAATGCGTTTTAAATAAAACAAAGAATACAACAACTTTGACAGTACGGTAAAGAACAGTCTCACAAGTTGTAAGGATAAATAAAACCATACTGAAATACAAGTAACACACACATTTATATACAGGTTTTTGAGTTATTTCACAAATGTTTTAATCGATCAACATTAGCTAGTTAGCTGATGTTTTGTAATTTTCGAAGTATTTTCGAAATTATTGAGATACCGGTACACACTGTGGTTTCTGGGGGATTAGTTCACCAACGAGAGGTGAATGAAATGCGGCGGGAAACCTACACCACTGGGATTAATAGAAAGGTATTTGTAACACTTTAAGGCAATGAGTCAATGGAAGTGATAAGGTATTCCGAGCCAATGGTAGATGAAGCCGACGTAGGGCAACAGCGAGGAATGGAGATGAGTAGTAACATAACGCCAATATGTATGCTGGTCCGACGTCGAAGGAGTTTTACCCATGAACTGAAAAACTCTCAGTTATGCATACCTCCTTGCCTGCTAAAATAGCTTAGCGGAGAATATTTCATACTGCAGATTTACATAAGATAACAAGAGGGTGAAACATTCACAGACTAAAGGACAATAATCTAGAAAAGTACCTTGTTGTTCTCAACAGTCTACATTGCGCATTTTCTACAAATAGATTTATAAATACTACGATACATATAATACGCACGCAAGTAGATTCTGGGAATATCACGACGACAAGATTGATATAGATTCAAATAACACCATAGATATATCCGAGGTACATAATAAAAAGGGGGTATCTTAAAAGCCTTCGCACGTCACTTATATCAATAGAATGACTGCATATCACCTTCAGACAGGATTCAGTACAGTGGTAAAGATAGGCCTGTTGGGGTTGAAAGCTATATGGCAAAACTTGGGTTGATTCAAGAGCAGTTGGTTGTAACGAGAACGGAATGCGGTCCAGAGATTATGGCTAAATAACCCCTTATGCCAGAGCAAGATTTACTCTATCTACGTACAGGAACAACGGCGAAATTGGAAAAGCCTGGCCATTTAAAGAGAAATCGATTTAATACATTATAAGCAAATAGAATATACGATGGCGAAAACCCCATTAATGACGAAAATAAATAAATTAATGGAAAGCAAGTTAAAGTAATAAATATAAAGTAAGATCCACGCAAAACATACTCAAATATTGAAATGTAGCTCAGCTATGTAACTCAAGAAGAAACATATTTGCCCCTTTTTACTAAAATGCAGAGGGGGATGTATGCGGCCTAATGTTAGGTAAGGTCTTGTGTAGAAGCAAGGTAGACCCTGCAATGAAAGGCCAAGAAATAGATACTGCACAATAGCCCGGAGCTATTTCCTAGTATTTTTATGAAATAAAACAAGAACTCAACACCACTAATGTTTATTTTGTGGTAAGACTCTTTTCGAAATTCGTTAGCATCAAGAATGGGACAGTTGGAGGAAATCAATAATCTAACTTTCCGGGATGTAACGTTGCACATGGTATTTATACGAATAGCGGATTGTCACATCTAAACCCGAACTGCCACTATGATTAGAAGACAACAGCTTTAAAAATAATTTATAAAATCCATTCAGAAGGATAGTTTGCAGTGGCAGTAGGCTTTTTAAAAATTGACTCTCTTGTACATTAACTGATTCCGCTCTCTTTGATGTTGAAAACGGCAAACTTCGAAATGTTTCTAGAACCACAACAATATCAAATTTGAAATTAACTACAACTACTTTGTATTCAAACACCGATTGGAACGCTGATTTCATCTCTCTGCCGAACTTTTTGAATGAAATAGTAGCAACCAAAGCCAGGAGTGAAAAAAATGGGAAAGAGGGTGATAATAACACCAACTGCGATGGCCCATCCAGGGTACGGCACTTTCTCAAGGATCATCTAAAAAGGGAGGCAAGCGAACATAAGAAACTGGTATAAAATCAAACAATTTCGCACCATAAACAGAATAAATGGAAAAACAATTCTTATCTCTATTAACATAGTTGGAGATGGTTTGTAGAATTTAATGATATATACCAAGGTCTACCCTGGGTATCAGAGCCACATCAATTAGGCGCTAATCCGTTTCCCTGTTCCACTTCTTTTTTCCACGATGGAATTCATGTTGCTCTGGTACTCAATGTGATCAAGGTCAAGCATTTGAAAACATGAAAAAACTGCAGAAAACAGTTCACAACCAACTCTGTGTTTCCTAAATGATAAGCTCCTTCAAATCCCCAAATGAAACCCTTCCCAACAAATATTATCCTTTTCTCCAAATAACCCCCTTTTCTCCAAAATAAGCACATTCCTCTGCCAAATACGTACCCCCTTCCACCCAACAAGCCTTAACTAAAACCTGTACTCTGCCCTTCGCCTCGAAATAAGATCACCGTCGAATTATTATAAATATTTATATCGTCGAGATATAAAAAGATTGTTTATATCACTATGACTCAACATGTTGCAGTCATGCAGTCGTTTATATCACGAAACTTGTTCCAGTCAGACAACTCTAGAAAATCACAATTTTGCAGATTTCAGATTGTCTCCTTGCTCCTTTTAAGGTAATAGCGGTTGCTGTGTAGTTTGTTTCTACACAACTTCCCTACCCCGCCCCCACCCCCACCCCTGTAACAGGATTAGTCTCGCTTCCATTAACCATGGTGTATGGACCCGTTCTCGGCGCGATGGCCACATCTGAACAACTCTTGGGTCTTTTTGAAGGTCTTGCAAGTACTATACGAAGGCAAAGAAATTCCAATTGCAAAATTACTCGCACCACTCAGGAATAAATTCAAAGCTTTTAGTAAGCCATCACAGATCTCTCGAAGAAATTGCTTTCCAACAAACTTTACACATCATTATCAAAACCCAGATTGTGCAAAAATCTATAATGGCGACATGTTTCGTATTATTGGTAAAGCCTGATCGCCATTCTATCTAGCTGTTTTGAAATCTATCTACATAGACATGAAAAAACTGCTTTTGTGTAGATAGAACGAGTTCGTTTTCACCTTAAGACTAATTGGGCAACCTCAACAGTCATGTGCGCGTCTCTGATGGTCGTTTCTGATTGGCCTATTTCGACCCACAACTGCCTATTTCGATCCACAACTGAATACATATATATTTCCTAGTGTAGTGTTGTTATCAATGTTCCGACGTTTAATACTCTGAAAAGCGAAAAGCGTAAGTATGTTCTAAAATGTTTGCTTTTTTCAAAGCCATTGTTAAATTTTGTATGTACCACAAAAAGATTGTTTATATCACCATGACTCCCACTGCTTTCGCTGCCAGAATTTACTGGACAGAATAATCCCCCCTTGCCCCTCCCCTCCCCCAAAGAATACTCTAGATTCTTACCTGCACATCGTTCCAGACTTCGTAAGTCAGAGTTCCTTTGGCAGAAGAGACAACCATACCAATAAGGAGAGAAGCGATCACAAGTGGAGAGACAAACCTCCACATAATTTTCCATATAAAATGGGGTCGATTTCCAGTCATAAACTCAATATCGTCACAGAACCTAGTGAGAAAAATTGTTAAATTGTTAAGTTAAATCAAATGAAACATACACTAAAATTTTCCATGCCCATGATAAAAGCATCAGTTTTCGTAGCTTACAATAAATACTCTATTCATCTTTACCTCGATTCTTGGAATCGACTTTTATCTTTTGAATATATAAAAAACTTTTTTGAAAATTAGAGGAAACAAAGTGCTTTTATTAAGCAGCATAAATTGCCTTCTGTAGGCTACAGGTTCTGAAAGAATATGCGGCTGTTTACTAAAGTGATTGATAAATAGTGATTAATGTTTAGCTTCACCTTGGAACACCATAAATCCAGACAATGACAAGTAATTCACACAAGGCAATCACAAGCAATGGAACGTCGATGCTGTACGAGTTGAACAGCTGAAGTATATATTCGCCAGAGTCTTGCATGAAAATTAGACCAAACAGGTAGCTTGGTATGGCAATCGAGACTGTGAAAGAAAAATTCAATATACAAACTGGCTTTGTTGGTTTTCCGGAACTTGTAGCTTAAGGACAGTGCTTCAAAGGAACTAAAACATTTCAAAATACACTAGAGAACAAGCATATGCCTTGAAAAGCGACTTTCGTAATCACAGCTGCTTGGGCAAGAAAACAAACATTCTTGACTAGGTCATAATTTTTTGAGGTCAAAAGGGAGTGTTAGACTTCTTATTATATCTTTAATCCTTAAATGCTGAAAATTTATGATATTGCCCTCAATGATAGCAATAAAACTCTTAAAGATCAAGTTGGTTTACTAGCAAAAAAACACTTACTGATGACGTATTCATTTCTGACGTTCTTAAAGTAAGGCATGTCTTTGATCGAGCTGACTATGCTTTCTAAGTTGCCAAACATACTGCTCAAGCCAAGCGTAACCAACATCATAAAGAAGACAATGGAAAAGAAAGTGGATCCAGGAAGCTGGTTGATAACTTCAGTCATTGTAATGAACGCTAAGCCAGTGCCACCACTGCCCTGTGACGTAAAAAGAATTTCATTCAATCTGAATCCCATTTCATCAAATAGGACAAGTGCTAAAAGAGACTTGAAAAGGATATGAACCATAAAAGACACTCTACTTATGTCGCTATTGCAAGACAACACCCAACCATTAATTGCTTGAAGTCAGCAAGTAGAACGTAAAAATTGACTGGAGACCTTGTCTTTCCTAGGGTCGCCACAGAACCTCAGGTCACATCAAGACCCACTTTTTCTTATTTCGGAGACTGAGACCACCACAGACGTTTTCTTTTTTACGTTAGTACTCTGCATTTTATCCTGGAGTCCTTAGCAAAAGAAGCTGGATCTCAAACATTAGGATTATGCTTGAAACTAATGCTTTCACAGAAAGCTTATTTAAATATGATAAAAACTGAAGAACAAGCACAGTGAGCAATTTTGGTGGCTAAAGCACGCACTATCAAAATCTTATTAATAACTCTCTCCGTTTCAGATTCTATGAGGCTGAAAATATCGTATTTGGGAGGATTTTAAACAGAAGACCACAGAGATGACATTTTGGTTAGCCAAGAAATGTAGCGGCTGTTTTTATAGTCTCAGATCCATCAAGAAAAATGCGTTTTTGAAATCTTCCGTCTTTTCACATCATTCGCATCTATGTTATAACGACATGGAAAACTTTAGAAGATAGACCTATACGGATCCATATTGATCCAGTGAAAGTTTGACATTCGCTACGTCAATCTGTTTTCCTACCCCTTTGAAGGTCCGGCTTAACGGGATTCAAATATCACAAAGCATTAAAATAATCACTTCTGTGAAAATCCACGTTAAGGGGTATTTAAAAAACCAAAAGTAAACCGAAGTTGTATGAGAAGATTATATTCTCCTTAAAAGAGAAATTAACTAACCTCCTTTAAGAATCGATTGACGTCACAAAGTTCGTAAGTATTATCACGAACACCCTTATCATAAATTTCATTCCAGAACTTCGTGTAGCTAGAGTTGCCTTTCATGATAGTTGGGTGCAACTGTTCCATGCGTTTATCAATTTGCGGGTACGTATACTTTTGACAATGCTTGTTCTGATAGTTTGCCCTAGTGGAAGAAAGAAACATCAAGAGTCAATCAATCAAACCAATTGCAAACGGTGTTACTGGGCTTTCAATTGTGAAAAACATCAATTTGAAACGGGAATATTTGCAACGCATCATCACTCAAACAGTCTGAACTAACCAGGATGCATTCGGAACACATAACATTGCCTTTTCAGAAGGAAATTAGCTGCAGGGGAAAGCCTTTGTTTATAAAAAGAGGAGTACGGTAGTCTTTCGTTTAAAACAACGGAAAGTCACTGGGGCTGGAAGAGCCATCGCCCCCAAGCCTTCCTCCAGTATGCTAAAAAGGGCCCTGACTCGTAACATTCAACCTGGCTTCAAATGCATCTCTTGAGGCTCCTTATGTCATTTCTTATTTTGTATCTAGGTTCCAAATACTGAACTCATTTGACGAAGAAACATGAGTACTTTTGACGCCTTAGTTTTTGCTACTTTCATCTGAGTAAAGGCAGACTGGTTTTTTACTTACCGTAAATCCTTTAAGTAGCATTTCCGATTAGTGCCCCCATTTGAATGAGAACCCCCCCCCCCCCCCGAACAAGCACCCCCGCCCCGAACAAGCACCACCCTTCGAGTGACCCCTACCCTTAAGTGTGAATCCGATTTCTGGATATGAAGAATGTGTTGAAAATTATGGCTAAAATTATACATATATATAAACAAATTGTAATTTTTGAGTATTATTGAGCTTACCTGTAGCCTACCATTGAGAACATTGCGATTCCAGCAAAAACTGATGTCCCACAGTTGATGAAACAGATCAAGAAGGTGTCTTTGAGCGTATTTGAATGTGTCGGGTTGTAACTGGCATAAGCAATCAGCCCTCCGTTTGCTAAACTCAGAGAGAAAAGAATTTGGGCAGCAGCCTGAAGCCATACTTGAGGATCCTTGAGCATCGCCCACTACAATCGAATTGGTTGAAATACTCAAATAGCGAAAAGGAGGAAAAAACGGTACATACCAAGAAGTATATTTCATAAACATAGGTGCAGCTCCAACGTACCTCTAATTAAGGGCCTCCGACGACCCCCCCCCCCCCCCCCGACCCGACCAATAGAGCCCTTTTGTAAAATATTATTTCTCCTTGGCGTCTTTACTTTCCAACATGCGGCAGACCACCCCCCCCCCTATAATGTAATCAATTGATGTCAGTTTAGATGACTCTTGTGTACTGAAATACAAAGCATCTTTCTGCAACTGTAAAAATTATACATGAAGCATAGGCGATGAAAGATAGTGAAGTGAATTTTCATAAGAAAAAATTTAACACTTGAGATTAATCAAGCATAGAATAATTAAATTAGATAACGTTACCTCTGGGGTGAATAGATGACGCAGGCCATCTTCGAAGCCTTCCAACATAAACCCACGTATGATGAAGATGAGCAACACAAAATACGGGAAGAGTGCAGTAAAATACACCACCTTTGAAAAGAACACATACATCACATAAAGAGACTGTTTGAGGCATTTATTCGAGGCCCGGCGTTTATATCTGACTGCAAAGTTTATAGAGGTTTAAGAGAAAAAACATTTTTCTGTAATTACTTTTCATAAATTAGTTTTATAGAGGTCATAAAACATAATCACAAAAATAAACTTCCAAGTCTAAATAGAAAATTTCTACGTTTTCATCTTAATCAGATGCGTGAATAACGATCTCATTCTAATATTCTTCTTTATAAAAAAACGCATTTGATGATCTTTTTTGCCAATTTTCAAACAACAAAGTTGATTATTTGTTACAATGCCTTACTAGAAATAAACTCTTTTGAAAAAATCCGAATAAACGCCGGACAACAAATAAATGGGAACAAACTGGGAAGATTTTACCGGCGTTTATTCGAGACTAGCGTTTATTCAAGGCCCGGCGATAATAAGATTAAATCCGGTATTTTTGAGTGCCATTTCATTAAAATAAATGGATCGATATAAATCTTTATATAAAGTGAACATAAATATACCTCGGAGGTTGGTGGGCAAAAAACAAGACTTGTAGAGCATCAATATTGCTCTTTTTCATATAGGAGAATGGGCCCGAAGTTTCACTTTCTTTTGTATTGTAATATCTAAGTTTTCACTGACGGTACAGACAAGAAATTCTACCAGTAGAAAGTGTGTGCAATTTGGAAGGGGATCTGGATTACTGTAAAGGGAGAACAAGGTTGTGCATTACCTTGCCAGTGGATTTGATACCCTTGATCATGCAACCAGTAACAAGAACCCAGGCAGCCAATAATGACAATGACAGCTTCCAGTTCAGACCAGATCTTTGGTTGATGTTCTTCGCAATATCAAGCGACACGTGATACCAGTAGTAGGCCGTTGAACCTGCTTTATCGCACTTCTCTAGAGGCTTTGTTATCGTTTGGTTGCCACTGATACGGCTCGTTCTGGAAAGTATCAAGTCACTATTGTAAATTACCGGTACGTTACTTGACAAACAGAAAATTAGATAAGGCATAAGTAACGATAAAATTAGGAAAGAAATTGGGTAATAATTGGGTTAGACCTTCAAAGACCCGGATTTCACCATGATTCATACCGGAACTTCATAAGGACCCGGAACTTCGTTAATATTTGACCTTTGCTGTCATACACGGAACGAAAGTTTGACATTTTCTGGGTCACCATTTCACTGGTTGTTAATCACAAATAATGTATCCACTGACCAATAATAAAAATATTGTGTTTCAATTTTTCTTCTCACCACAAACATTTGAAAAAGAGGCAAAATACAGTCAAAATACTGAAGTACGTACGTAGGGCAGGATGACCACGGTAGTGGATACTGGAACGAGGCAAAAAGATAGTAGAGACACCAGGCAATAACGACATTGTATGTGCATGCCATGAAGAACACGGTAAACACCGAAGTAAACCCGAGCCCGCTTGAATACTTAGATACTTTTGACCAAAGTGGCACAGGCCCGAGGTGATGTCTTTGACCAATGCTCAGCTCCAAGTAAAACAACGGTAATCCTTCGATGAATAACATGATGCAGTACGGTATGAGGAATGCCCCTGTAACATAAATATTGCCTTTAATATGACAACTGAGAACACAATGGGTGTTACAGGACAATCAGAGGATAGTTCTAATGAAAGGAATACCCCTGCAATCAGCAGCGTATAAATGAATACCTCTGAATACCTTCCAGGTTTTCGAGGGTCATGAAGAGTAAATCTAATGAAAATTATGCTCCTGTATTGGCTAATTACAGGCAATTTTACCATCCAACTAGCGATTTTTGGGAACAATCTGTTCATAGCTCGGGGAAGGAATCATAGCCCCTACACCCTCCCACGGGATACGCCCCTGCCTGCGAAAGAAAGATACCTTTAGTTAGAAAAATGACAACACATTGAAAATAGAGAGAATGTGTTAAAAGTAAAGAAAAGAGAACACATTCTTGATGAAACACTGCCCTATATTTTATCATAGAGCACTGGAACTCTCTCTGCAACTGGTACATTTGTTCGGATCAAGGAAGGGTTTTTTTATCGTGTTCATTGCTTCGAATTTTAAATTTCTATGAAACAATTATAAAACATAGAAAACACAAAACTGCTTCATGGTTTGATGTGGTTACATATAGTTTTTTGTCTATGCACTCTCAAAATGGAATTCTACATGTTATTTGTAATTAAACAGTTTCTCTCAAAAGAACACATAACAACGCCGGTCACGTGACTATCAATCAACGAGAGCAGGTACACGTAAACGGGTGTACAAGGTGCTAAACAGGAAAGAATCAACATTATAAGGCACTGCACAAAAGATTATCGCTGGACTGGATCGAAGATCAAGAATACCTGCAACTCTGCCTGCCACGTGGCCACCGATTCATTTGAAGTGAATGAATGAACGCATCAAATGAATGAATCTCACTCAATGGCTGACTGGTTAACCATGAGATTCGATTCGCCAATCAAGTAGTCCCCTATGCAGGCAGATATATTTGCTTCGCTTTGTTTTTAAATTAAAAAAGGACGAGCATCGATCTCCCGATGCGATAATCCGTTTTAAAAAGCCCGGGGAAGCACCATATAAAGCCCCCCTTACCGCGAGAGTCGCGTGTGAGAATTTGAAACAGGCTGGTTAAACATACCTGCAAACATTTTGCAATGAAGATGTAAGAGCAAGAAATGGGCTCAATGAACTTTGCATCCTGAAGTAAAGGGGCCTGCTTCCGCCACTAGCTTTACTTTTCTCTTTAGTAACAAAATTCCCTACATAGGTTTGGATAAACACTTATTTTATGCAACAGACGTCTTTAAAACAACCAGGGGTCCTGCAGTGACTAACGCTAAGCCTCCTTAAGTTCTTTTCAAAACAACCCCAGTTTCCTAATTCCAGTTGTGATTAGCTTGGTCTTTTTTATGTAAGGTTGGATCCCTGCGTCTTTATTACCCAGGAAGATATCCTGAAAACACTGGAAAGCCATGATCACCTCTCTAACGGGTGAGGTCAGAGCAGTTGCAAGATTTCTAGAAACACCTTGTGCTGTGGAGATATCTCATGGAGAAAATAAATGCTGCTTATATGTGGACTTCGTAGAGCTCCAAAGTGTCCAGACTTAGAGGAAATACCTCTTATTAGGGATATATGCTCTCAAATCTTTCTATATCCGCTCTTTGCTGACTTATTCCTGTTTTGTAAACTGGTTACAGCTGGCCAAGAGTAGGCAGTCAATCCTTAAGCAAATCAACCTGTAGATATGCTGAAGACTGCGAAACATGGGTGTTCCTTCATATGTAGCACAGCGATTTAATACTTCAAGCTGCTGTGTGCAACGCCTACGCCCAAAACATTGCAAGCAAAACAGGGATAATTTCAAGGCATCAACTATTTCAGTTTTCAAATAAAACTTCTATTCTTTCCTTGAAACCACTAATAAATTATTTAGAAAATACGTAAGGAGCATGATGTGACCTTGATGTTGCTTCTTTATGGTTTGCCTGTCATTACAACTTTTGTCATGCGTTGATCATAATGATTTCGTTGGCATTCTGATAACAACGAATGGGGTATCTATCTATTAAAGAGTGGCGTTAATTCTATCTAGCATATGATTTTCTCTTTGGGGTGGCGAGCATGAATCTGCGAAGGAGGTTCCAAGTTTGAGCATTTTCTTTGAGTCCCCTATGGATTTGTGACAAAGTGTGAGGCATGGGACTATCGGTGGAACCAAAATATAGAATTGTGCCTTTAACAAAACCTCAGGAGTATACATCCCTGCTAGTGGAGTATAAAGTTGAGTTATATTGATGGCAAAAGACCAAGAAGGCGTTTAAACAATCAGAGCCGTTGCAACTGGGGGGAAGTGGAGTTGTCGCCCTCCTGTGAGGCCATTAGCCAGTTAGCATATTTGCGATACATTTCCACTCTAAGTTTTAAATCCTAATAATATGAGGCTTTATCCGATAGGCAAACATGTTTACACAAGACCAGTTTTTAATGAAAAAGGAACTAGCTTTAAGTATATTGAAAAATGTTTGCTTTTTTTCAAAGCCATTTTCAAATTTTGTACCCCAAAAAAGTGTTCACACACTAAATTGCTCCCAATCGTTCTATACTTATTGTCAGGGGTGTAGAGCCAGGGGGCTCAGAGGGCAGTTAATGCCCAAAAGGAACCTTTCTACTTCTTGCTATTGTTTCTTGAGAAAATTTTGTGAGCCCAAACCCTTCTTTTTTATAGATTCTTATTTTTTGCATAGCTAAGTGGGGGTGTTTTATTATTTGACTTAATCACTCTTTCTTGTACTGTTACTATATGACGAATTAGAAGTAGACGTCTCTTTGCCAAGCACCGTATGCCGGGGCGAAAAATTAGCCATTACTGATTAATGCGTTTTTGTTGTTGTTCACTCTCGTAGCGTTGCGGTGTTTCTTACTTGCGTCCGTCATCGGAGTCCGTCGAGCAGCCTGCTAAGGTGGCCTTTTCTTTATTTACATACACATAGACCTATTTAGCTGTATTTCCAGCTATACCAAAGCTGTTAATTTCAGCTTTTATCCCTCGATTATTCAAAGCTGATTGTGTCCCAGTCAACCAAAAAGCCACACCTTAAACCACACCCTTTCCTTTGGTAACAATGTAGTAAGCTACAGTGGCCGATTTTTTACTTTGTTATGGTCTTGCGAAGAGCACCTGAGAGTGAAAGGCTACACTGCTTACGTAGCTAAGCTCTGCAAGCTAACTAGGGACAAGCATTCGGTCAAAAAGGCACAGAATACACGATCAATTACCGCGTCAATGGTAAGCTTATATAAAAGAAATCGAAATATGATCTTCCCTTAAAAGTTGGGAACAGTTCTTTCTTGATCATGCAATTGCATAAAGCCCCACGTTGCTATACATAAGGAACTTTTTTGCTAGCACCATTGCACATATAGCATAAATGTTATGAGGGCTATCACCGTCAGAATCAAATATAGCATGATTGTACACGCCTACGTTGGAAGAGGCCTGTTTCTGAGTGACGAATGAGCAAACAACGCATTTAATCACGTGTACAAACAAACGTTGGCTAACTCAGGGTGGGAAAATGAAAAAAGGAAAAGTAATCTGGGAAAAAGCAGACGCAAAAACATTTACGATAACCTGAGAACCCTTTAGGATTTTTGCATAAAATTTCAGGGCTTTTTAAACTTTAGTTGGTCGAAGCATCGAAAAAATCGAAAAAGAAAAAAGCTGACGATGGTTATCCAGCAGTATAAAGGTAGCCTTTCCAATAACCTGCCTTGGTATTTTCAAATGAAAAAGGGAAAAAGAATCCAGTCGACTTTCCCAGGCGATATTTTTCTTGTATTACATCCTTTTGGCAGACCATGGGAAAATGGAGTGGGTTCTCTATGAAACGCCCCGTGAAACTGTTGGCTACAGCGATAGACTTCGGGGTACATTCACAGAATTAATCTACCGGTTACCTCTCAGGTAAGCAATCGTAACACGTCCGGCTTAATATACTCGTATGAGAATGCAACTGAAAAAGTTTCATGGTACTTAAACACAGTTTACAGAATTAACAAATTGTTATAGGTATTAAAATAAAATAGCCGGATTAGAAGCATAAGAGCTTGCACATGCACATCACAACCAAATTCAGTGACAGCGTTGAAGATCTATTCGCTAAATCCTTATCAATTGGCTCAAGCTTCAGAATTACGGATGGAATTACAACAAACTCTTTAAAAATATGACGATTTATGCCAAATTTTGTTGGGGATAACACGGTAAAAACTAAAACTAAAAGACTTTCTCTAATATAAGTCTTCGATTGAAGAAAATAATTCGAATTCAATGCAAAACTTAGCGAGGGAGTTATTATTCTATCTTTAGAGCAAAGAAACATTGACGTTGCAGTAGAGGATGTTCGCACACAATTATAACCAAGAAAATGAAAGAGGAAGTTGTCGGCTTATTGGAAAGTGATCACCGTATTACCTCTTCTATTAAACGGGTTTCCTTGCTTACTTGTTAAGGCAAAGTTGAAGGCTGCTACGGTAGGATGTAAGTTCAATTTCCCATAAATACGATAAATTATTTAACAAAAGAAATTGTAACAATCAATTGCCTTCAGAAATAAATAATAAATTATGGCTTCAATACAATCGCAGAAATATAAGAAAGATTTTACTCGGTTTTAAAAATTTGAAGCAAGCACGAAGAGATAAGACAGAGTAACTTACCACCACCGTTTTTTTGCGCAAGCCATGGAAACCTCCATACATTTCCCAATCCGACAGCGTAACCAACACATGCAAGAAGGAACTCAGTCTTGTTGGACCATGTATCTCTTGATTTCACAGGTTTTTCGTCATCATCCTCACCTTGTTTCAAACTGAGCAAGCATCTCTCTGTCGTCCTTGATAAACTATCAATATCGCCGATCAACTTCATCTCGACATCCTCGGGATCGTCATCATTTTCATCATCTTGATCGAAATCTGGGTCTTTGGGTACGGGATCTTTGGCAACAGTCATTTTACAATCTTTCCACAGATCCGGGCAACAAACAGGCCTAAGTAAAGAAATTCAACTTCATAATACCTGCTTAATGAAAACACACGTTGGCCGAGCATGGCAATGACCTTTCAATTTCGGCTTTGCAAATACATTCATAAAATCATTGGAATTAAAAGAAAAACAATACGAATTTAAAGTTTACTGAATTTTATTGTCTTAAACTATGCTCTAACGTTAGCAACGCCGAAACGGGTTTGGATTCACTCACAAATTACAAATGGAGATGTTATAAACAAAGGCCAATTTCCAAGTCACATCAAAACCACAATGAGTTTGTCACCCATAGATTCCTTTAGATTCGGAAGAACGATATTGTGGTAATAGTAATTACTCTTCAGCTAACTTCAGCAAGGACCGGCAGATTGGAACGGCTGACTTCACGCTTCTCGATCACTCTCTTTTCCTTCAACTCTCAAGCATGCGACTTTGTTGTTATCACGTGACTTGACAACCTGCTTGCTAAGAAGCTGTTCAAACGGACACTTAGCAACATTCTGGTGGTTTGCACACAGCCACAGAATCTTTATACGCACATAATGAAAACCGATCTTTATTAAAAATTATTGCAGGATACGGCCTGTACTATGCAGTCTACATCAATGGATAATAACAGTTCAGCGATACCAATGTACTAACAAATTACAGAGATGGTCGGGTTTCCAAAACATCCATTTCACGATTGGGCAAATCAACCCATTGACCAAGAATGACGTCAGAATACTGTAGGAGCTGCTTTCAGCAATCGAGGCTCTCTTAAAACTAAACAAAGATAAGTCATACAGCTTTTCTACAAAGCTTATTTGGATCTCTATAACTGTGGTAACTCTAACGAGAGGGTCAAATAGATTGAAAAGCCAGCCGTGGCCGAAATTTTTCAACTGAAAAATTGTTTTTCTAAGTAAAAAGTAAAAAGTGAAAGTGAGTTTTAAAAAATGAAGAAAGTATGAGATCGGGGCTTAAACACCATTTTAGAAAAAGCTTATGTATTCTTACCTCAGCGTTCTACTTTTCATGTTATTATGAAATATTTATAGGCACGAAAAAGCTAGTCCCATAAAGAGCGAAGACATGTACTTGAAGAACAGGGGAATTATCAATTACAAAAATTGAGATATGTTACTTAAGGGGAAGTTAACCTCTAGTTAGTGGGTTGATAGAGTGCCAGGCAGGGCCGTCCGAGGGTCAGGGCTATGTCCGAGGGTCAGAGCTAAATAGTACTGAAGAAAAAAGGATTATGGGAAGTAAAGATAAAAACTTTGTTCATTATATTGCAGAATAATGTTTAACAATTACTTTTTCCGTACATTCTTTCGATTTGAAAGATAAAACCTTGTGTTTTAGAAATAACACCAGAGCCATAAGCTTGGTTTCGCGTCGAGAATTTGCGTCACTCGATGGAGCCCTCAGTATCGTATCAAAGCCCGTGGTTAAAAAAACGCACAAACAACGCCTAAAACTGGAAAAACATTACTATCAAGTTACGCTCGAGTGAATTTGATCATGTGATGACACAAAACTGTTTACTATTCTAACTGGAAAGAAAGGAAGCTTGTACAAGCGCATATCCAGCAAGCAAACGGTACCATGTTACGTTTTATGCCAGGCAGATCTAAACTAACTCATGACATACATACAAGGGGGAAAACTGAGGGCATTGGGAAAAACATCTCCTTTTTCTTAAACCTTTATTAACAACATTCAAAATGGAACACTTAAAATGATGGCAATCCCAAGTTGGGAATGGGGGCAATAGGGGGAGCCTCCAAAAATTACCAACCCATGTTGTATTCCCTTTTTGAAAGAAATGAATTTATGGCAACAGAAATTTTGCTCCTCTCTTGACACCCTCTCCCCCTAATGCGAATATTGAACTGTAAACACTGAAGTGTATGGTTCACCCAGTATAATCATTATACATCAAAGTTAAATAAATGCTTAAAATTGAACAAAAGCTAATCATGGGGTGTCCCCCTTCTTCAAACTTATTTGAGGAAAATACCAGCATTTAAATGTCAGGCCATATCTATTGAGGAGACATTGGTTTCAATGGGAACTTGTCTTGCTGGGAACTGGATCCCATTGTTATTGTAAAATGCATCCTGCTTGCTGCTTTTAAATTACTCCTGGTAATATCTCTTGTCTGAAAATCTAGAAAATTTGGACAAAAAAGTCAACAGAATAGTTTTTTTTGAAAATATTAGATAATTCAGACTTCAATGCTTCCTGTGGCCTGTGACCATTGCTTGGTTCAGATTTTCACAATATGGCAGCTTTTCTACCATAGCAACAGAAACAGTGGATTTGCAAGGCTGGATTTTGATGAAAAATACAGTCAGAAAAAATTAATTTAAAACCACCAAGAACCTGCTAGTAGGGATCATAAATTTTTAATTCATTTGTTGATGCCCATTGACCCACAACAGGAAAAAGTGTTGTTTATCCTCACACTAGCCTTGCACTTATAAGGCACAGCTACACTTCCTTCTAAGAATGGTGGACATGGCAGTACAGTGTCAGACCCACTGCTTAGCTAATCAATAGAGATGAAAACCAGCATGCCAGAAAGGTCTTCCAAGATAGACTGCCAGTCTTGGCCAGAACCTGCTCCAGCAACCTTGAAAGGATTCTTATAACAATAGTGCTGAAGTCATTCCATAAGCACAGCCAAAGAACAAAACATAGCAGAGAACAAAACTCTTTGCCTTATCGGTTAAGATTATTTAAGTGACTATTCCTGAAAAATTTCAGGGAACTTGTCAAAGGGGAACAAGACAATTTTTTTGAAACTAGAAAAAAATAAATGTGGATGCTTTTGAAAGTTTTGAGCCAAGGTTCTATAACAAAATAAATCTATTAAATTTTTAACATAGTTACAATTTTATGGTAATAGACAGATTTTTTGTATTTTTTAGGTACAAGAATCAATGTGAAGAAAATTTTATCAATGTGAAACAATCCTTTAAACAAGTGCCCTCATGAACAAGATCAAGAATTAAAATAAGTGCTATTTGGTCATATATAAAGGCACTCTCTTAATTATTCCTTCAAGATTTCTCAAGATCATCATTCCTCCTTCCAGCACCCCTGTTGAAGAAATGAGAGGGTTGGAACAAAATTTTGAAATTGAAAATTTCTTGCAATCACTTTCAACTATATACAATTTTGGAAAAGGTAGCCTCCCCTTTTATTTTACCTGTTTATTACATTTCAGACTTGGCCATGACATACCCACACAACACCACCCAACCCTACCCCCAACCCTACCCCCAACATTTTAAGTCAACCTCCTTTATTCCTGATCTCAAAGTTGGTGTTCTAATGTAAAAAATTACAGCAGAGGGGGGGGGGGCTATTCCACAAAGAGAGGGCAGAGAGGGGCTTGATTTGATTATTACAGTACCTGCCTGGTAATTATTGCCATTGATTTATTTTGGGAACAGAAACAACAGGTCATCAACATATTAATTAGATTAGTGAGCAGTTGATCACCTTTCAGGTTAATGAAAATGAATGCAAAAGTGCCCTTTTAATGTTTCCTTTACCGAACAGCGGAATGAATAGAGTACATATCTTGAAGTAATTTCTACTATCTTAAGGCTCACTGCCATACGTGACGCTGGTAAACCAAAAAAAAATCAATGACGCAGACAATGGTATCGGAAACCGCCATGTCTAAGACAAATTCAATGCGTTTTGACCAGCTCATTAAACTACGTGGTTGAATTTTGACTCATGAATTAACAATGTTTAGCCTTTCACGTAACAAAAATGTTGATTGTTGTGAGATAGGTGTTGTACTAGGTCTCTACCATTTGCCCAAATCGGCCTTTACAAAACATGAATGAAAGTTTAATTTACGAGACAACACTTGTACCGTATGTGAAATTTATAAGAATGCTTTCTTTTTATGTCCGTGTAACACAATACTGGATTTAGCTCATTGAAATGCATCGTTCTGAAATTAAATCGCCTCTAGCATGTTGATGTTCAGGGCGACTTTGTTTGTAGATGCATTGTCGCCGCTTGAAACGTTCAACAAGAATGGGATTACAGAGCTTTATTCCTCGGGTGGCTGAAGGCATAGTTAATGTCACATTTCATCGTACTGATACTGTTTTTAAAAGACTTTTTGAAGGCATACAGCTTGAAAGATCTAAGGAATTACTTCTGTGTGTCAATTCTGTATTACTTCAGCAAAATTAACCTTTAATTTTTTAAACGCATTATTTTGTAACTTTATTTTAACTCAATCAAACTTCCTTCATCTTTTGATACAATTTGCATAATCTAATGCTGCGAATATATATAAAAAGAAATGAAATGAAATAGAAAGCATAAAGAGAGGAGACTGTGAAAAACCCCGATAGGATCCCATGAATGAAGTTCTATATATACCGGGTGCCCATGCCACAACATCTCTACAATATAAGTTAGCACATTGAACAAGAAAAATCATGGCCGAAAAGCCAAAAACACGATATAAAATTCAACCAGAAATCATGGTTGGTTACGCCCTGCTTTAGTTTTGTACTTTCCAGACAAAAACAGCCGCAAGATATGTTTAGGCCATTGTAGTACTCGTGGCTTTGCAAAGCACGTGTTTTGTAAGCGATGAGGCCAGTTAATCATGAAATAATTAATGTTAAATACTGGTAGTGGTAACAAAAACATATATTTCATCAAGCTAACAAACTTACAAATTTCTTCAAGATCTGTAGCTGTTATTCTCCTCTTTCCAATCAAGCAACTCCCGCGTGGATTGTGATAAATAAATGGATGGGAGAGAGCGGTTCATTCAATGATGCCGGATAACATCAACAAAGAGTCTGGGCAACATACTTCACATAGATTAAAACGACCAGATTTGAGTTGACGGCTTCTGACGGCTTCAAAGCTCAAAATATCACATTGAGGTAAGTCAAATTTTTTTTCTTTTCTTGCCTAAAGCTAATTTCTAATTTATTTCATTTGGCAGCAAATATAAAGATTTTGTATAAAAATGAACGCTCTATATTTATCAATTTTGTGTTTTTTTACAAATATAAGCTTTCTTACCATTGCCTGCAAGGTCAAGGTGCCGTGTAATCCATCTTCAAACTGGCAAAAAAGAATACTCCAAAGATGGCATCGGTACGCCACTGCAGAGCAGATCTACAAAAAGGGCAAGGAGCCTTCAAACGTTTCACTAGATTTATCAAAACATCAAAGCGAAAGATACAGTCATGAAATCAGTTGATTTCTCAATTCAAGATATTTTATTTAAATTTTTAATGTAATTATTGTTAGACGGAGCGTTATTATTAGAGTAGACTTTTGTTGTTTTACGTTTATTCAGGCAAGGGTCCCTTTCCCCAATAAAGAATCTCTCCATACAATGCTCCGGCCAAGTATGTTTTTTAGCATGCCAATTTCGCCTTCGCAGCTTCTGTAAACTATATGTTTCCCGCGCTAATCCATGAGCTGTCATTGGTTGAAGAAGAGGAAATACAAGAAGTAAGAAAATGCCCGAATCAAAATGAAAACTGTGACACGTATGCTTTCAAATTATCACTCGATTAAGCGTCCGGGCGTTTATTCTTGGGGGGTTCTATCGCGGGGCGATTGTTAAGAATTGCGATATCACAAGAAGGTTTGAATTTGATTTTGACAATCCCTTTGAAGAAAACATTTTAAAAATACTATGTTCAAAACTCAGGCACCGCAGAATGCTATGATCTAAAGCCCCCAGCCCCCCTCCTGCTTCGCGGTGCCTGAAAACTGAATGTATCATTTACAATTCTGACACATACCGTAAATCCTCGAATTGTCCGTAATTTCTCGAACTGGACCCCTCCATTTGATTATTGCTGCCATCTGAGGTTGCCTATATGGCGTTTTATTGAATTACCACAGCAAATTCATACCTTTGGTAGTAATTAATTAAATGCTCATAAAGAAATTCCTACTAAAATAAACGAGGTCTTTTAATAATGTCTTCTTAATGTCTACAGTAATTTTATAAGTCCCCCTCGTATAAGCCCCCCCCCCCTCGAATAGGCCCTCATCCAAAAATATCAAAAATAAATAAGCCCCCAGGGGGCTAATTCAAGGATTTACGGTATATCCTAATTTGATTTTGCTACTTGTTTACGCTTATAAAAAGGATATTTTCATTTATGTGTAAAAACTACATTAGGTTAGCCAGTTGGAGACTACCTTATTCGATAGTGAGGTTTACAATTTTATTTAGTTTATCAATGTTGTCCATAAAAAGTTTCCATAATATTTTTTGCTTACATTTAACAAATCGACACCCATCTCTTTTGTTTCATTGTTTATCGCAATTTTTACTTTAGGGCTGGGCGCTTCAAGGAAACAGTATCAGAATCTAAACCACAACTCACGGACTCTGGACCATTCATTTATTGAATTGTGGTGAGTTACGTACAAAATCAGAATTGTTTTTTGCCATATCATCATCAGGTACCATCTTCTATCAGAAGGTTTGCTACCATGACCCTCCAACTATCCCAAAATCTGAGTTTTGGTTTGTTGTCATGGTCATAGATAAAACTAAGTTGCCATATAAATAGCATTAATGATGTCCGAGTATCTTAGATAAAATGCGATAAGCAACTGGAGGGGGATAAGCCTCCTTGCGAGAAGGATACTTTCGAAGGGTCTGTTGAGCAACGTTTACTTTAGCAGAATACCGGTCCAATTATTTATTTCCACTTGCTTTATAGCTTGAATCATTGATATTTTCAAAACTACTAATCAAATTTTCTTTTAAAGGTGTTGCGTTATGAAATTTATACGTTCAGAAATACGGATGTTAATTTGCATAAAGGTGTAGATAGTATCTTGAAACTTAACTGAGGCTGGGACAAACATTTTACTTTCTACCTTTCCAGGATGAGGACATCAGGACGACGTTACCCTGGTGTACATAACTACAACTTTGTCGCCAATGAACATTTAAAGAAGCCTGCAAATGACCATTAAACTAGGATGAATTAGTAACATAATTGGTTACTACGGCGAAAGTGTCAGCATATATTCTTTGTCCGTGTTAGGCATAAAATGGAAAAGCGAACAAGAGTTTTTCATCACGATTAATTTTGACTGAATGTTGTTGAAGCATTTCATTTCGTTTCGTAGCTCTTATCCAAAGTTGTTGCACAAGTAATGTTTCAAAGGAAAGAGAAAATGGTTCACAATCTTACAAAATGTAGGATGTTTAGTAAAACAGGACGCACAAAGTGACTGTCCTTAAAATTGTATTTCACCAAAACAGGCAGAGCTTTATAATTTAAAGATAAGGGTGTTTTCTATTACTGCAGAAGACAGGTTGCTCGTGATGTCTTCATATATGTGTAGTTGAAACTTACTACAGTATACCTGATGAATATTTTTGCTTCGAAAATATTTTTGATGAAATGTTATCAAATATTGAGATATTGGTGAAAGTATTAGAAATATTTAGAATCAGATTTGAGCTGTACTTTGCGTACCCTGGGTGCCAGAGCCACAAAATTTCGAGCACGGAAATAAAAAACCATGCGGAGAAGCGGAGGAGCATTTAGCTGAAAGGAAGGTGCACTTTTTCCTTCCTCTCAGCTAAATGCTCCTCCGCTTTTCCTGATTTTGTTGTGGCTATGACACCCAGGGTATACTTTGCGAAGAAGATTGTTTTAACTTTTATAACCTAAGCCTTACTGTAGCAGCATATCAATTTCTTACACAAAATTTACGATAACATAAATAATGCATAAGAAATATGAAGGAGGCACATATTTCAAAGAAAGGGGGCAGGAGAAGGCAGAAAGGGGCACCTCCGCAAGCTACAAATGGCCACTTTTTTGGAAAGTCGCGCACCATCCAGCCTCCCCGGTCCATAAGTCCTCTTAGTTATCTCAACCAACACAAGGGTAATTGTAATTGTAGAAAAAGATGGTTGGTTTGGAAGATAATGCTGTAAAAATAAATTTCCTGAGCATTATTTCGATTTCCGCCTCTATTCTAATGACAGACGACTTTTACAGTAATCTGCATTCTTTTGAAAGCGCTATGTTTTGGTTTTATTTGTAATTGCTCATTTAGATGTGTAATGACAACCAAGCAAATTGATGCAAGGAAGCCAAAATGATAATAAACAGAAGTATTTCCCTGTCTAAAGTAACAATTAAAAAACAGCTTGTGTGGATCTGTGGAAGGGAGAGGCTTGGCAACCAATGTTTGAAGAAACAGACTTGCCTTGTTGCCTTGACTGATATATCGAATATATGCGAGCCAACATTGGTGGCAAGCTAAAATCTCTTCAGCACTATCATGAAGATTAAAGAGAACTCATCAACGAAAACTTTATTTTGGACAATTGCTTCGCAAATCGATTTTTTCAGTTCTCGTCAAATGGAAAATATTGACTTTTCTCTTGCATGTATGTATCAAGAGATGCTTGAAACCTAGATTTCATTAGCATTCAAAATATGGACACGAATCAATATCAGGACACTATGAATCATTTAAAGATATCAATTTCTTGAAAAGGGCATTTTGCTGCCTCCCGTGCTGCCCCCGCACCACTAGGGCAACGGCGCCCTTGCCCCCTAGTTAGTACGCAAAAGTGGCCCTGAGTTTCAGTAAATTTTATGCCATGAACACTGGAAAAGAGTGTCGTAATAAGTCATCCACTGAGGTCTGCTAACTTTTTATTATTGTTTTCGGTCCCCAAGATTCAACAATGTACGTGAAAACCAACAATGCACTCGGCCTGACATACTTTTTATTTTATAAGAATCTGCTAACTTCGGCCGGGGTTCGATGTTCTTAATTCATGGATAATTTCTGGCTCGAGTTTTTCATGTTCTTCTTATTTCAGTTGAATTTATTTGTCTACAAGTACCCACAATAAACTGTCTATAAGGCCATTAAACATCAGCTTCGCATGACAATTTCAGTACAAATCTACTCTGTTTTTATAGACTTTCAAAAATCTGGTTGGTTTTTTCTTGTAATTTCCATCTTACTCTTCGCGTTCTTGTATTGAAAAAGATAACTTAACGTAGTTTGTCCATGAATTATAGCAAATCTTCAGCTTTTACTTTGAGTAAAGTTGAATGTCAGAGCGCCGAGATTAGCCTTTTTAAATCTTTATATATCCCCATTAGATGCTTTCTAAATATAATTACCATATAATATCTGATAAACTTGATATCTAATGCAACCTTTTCAAAAATAACAAGTTAATTTTTGCTGAAGCTTGAGTGTTCTAAATTTCATTCTTTTTTCAACACTTCCATAACTACAGCTAAATTCTTTAAATTGTATTTATGACCACTAAAGAACATTTTCGCATGATTTCTTTAGTACTACGGTTGACTAGGTGATAAAATATGCTTTGTTTTGTTAACATAAGAGAAAATTCTCAAAAAACTTTGCTTTTTCTTCCAATTTTTCATCTGATGCTGGGCACGTTCTTGGGTTGTTTGTTTTATTTGGCAAATCGAGCCTCGGCGTTCTTAGACAATGTGTTCTTACAAAACAAGAGATTAACCTTGATACCGAGATAATATGATATCGCACAGTAACATTAAAGGGGTGTGCTTAATATTATCTTCTTTTGTTATGGTCGTCTCAACTATAGAAGATTTTAATAGACTACAGTATCAAACTGGATTGGTAATGAATTAAAAGAACTAACCGCTGGTTTAAACCACATCAACATACCCATCCTATATGCATTGAAATGGTTAGCCTTATTTCTCTGAGTTTTTTAAATAACAATTTGGGCCTTCCTGCCCCCTTTTACTCAGCTAATAATTTACGACTTGAAATCCGAAATGATTTATTACATAAGGCGACGTATTTTTATATCAATGAAATACATATACTTGATTTTCTCCAAAATGGACCAGAGAATCATATATTTAAATATGGAAACTGTGCATTTTTTTGAATAAAAAATGCTATCAAAAATGCAAACTTCCGCACATTCATTATCAAATAGAATAAAGGTTGTCTTGTTGGGAAATATCAGCTTAAAAATTAAATAACTATTAATCTGAATAATTAACCTAGCTATTAATAATCTATGCCATGCCAAAGAACACGGGTGCAGTGACTGAGGCCAGGAGGCTATGGGCCCCCTAAAGCACTACGTTCCTCGAGCAACTTCGGAAAAATTGCTACTTCGTCAGACTTTGTAGGAATATTGCTTCTATCTTTAGCACCGACCTCCTGTCAGTAGAAGTCATTCTGTGGAAGTGATTTGACTCTATCTACTCCCACTACACCCCTGTCGGTAAATATCAAAATCATATACGTACTAAGAAGATAAAAGAAACATTTTATATCAGCTTGGTGCTAGATAATATCCATTACAGGCACCGCGGAGCAGGGGGGCTAGGGGGCTTTAGCCGCCTTTTTGTGACAAATGCAAAATATTGATAAGTGAACCACTAGTAAAGCCTCTTTATATTTACTTTTAGTCGTGGAGCTTCCTATGCCTGTTTCTCGAGCTTGAATCACTGAATATTCTTTCACAGAATTCACAACTATAGGGCTTTTCTCCACTATGAACTCTGCGATGTTTAATCAAATGCGCTGAAGTACGAAAGGACTTTCCACATGTTTCGCATGCATACGGTTTTGCCCCTGAATGTAGCCTCTTGTGCACTGTGAGGCCACTGTTGTCTCTAAAAGATTGACCACACACTTCACACTTATAGGGTTTTACGCCCGTATGTGAGCGCCAGTGTTTCGCATAGTTTGTTGAACAATGAAAAGTTTTATCGCAAAATTCACAACTGAACGGCTTTTCTCCTGTGTGAATCCTAAAATGTCGAGCTCGTGAACTGGACGAACTGAATCTATCGTCACATTGTGAGCATTTATAAGGCTTTTCCTTCGTATGGACACGTTGATGGGCATTAAGACGCCCGATCGTATAAAACGAATGCCTGCAAATGCCACACGAAAATGGTCGTTCTCCGCTATGAATCCTTGCGTGAATTTTCAAACCATAAATCCTACTAAATGATTTACCACAGATATCGCAGCTGTGTTCTTTTGAACCGTCGTCTATGTCCTCTGGATTACCACTTTGAACGTTAAGATTATTCTCTACATCATTAGATAAACGTTCGTTTGACGAACTTGCTCTCCTACTATCAAGGTATATACCGTCAGACGTATCTGGCTCCAAAAACGAACATCGCTTGCACAAAGTGCTAGCGTCACTTTCGACAAGATCACAGGGCAAAAAGAACTTGCCACATTTCACACACATACTATAGACTGCATTAGGTGAAGCAGTTTCCTCCCCAGGACTCTTGGTATCAGTATCAAGCCGACCATCATCCACCTTGTTGCAAGAGCTTGTGGTTGTCAAAGATTCTTCCTCCTTTATAGCCGAACATTCTGGATATGAAACGTGGGCGCCATCTAACATCGTTCTATTACCACGGGCAATTTCATGCTTTTTGGCATAAACATTGTGCAATGATTGAGGCTTCTTCAGTCTCGAGGTATTTGCAAAGTTGTAACTGGATTCTTTGCAATCTAAATCGTTCAAACGCTGACCACCCTCACAGCAATCACGTTGTGGAGGAATGGAAACTAAAGCTTTATTTATTACGTCATCACTAGTTCCGCACAAATTGTGTTCAGTCGTTGACGACATCATGGTTGATAGCAAAAATCCACTAGCCAAATAGTCAATGATTTATTTTCATTTTATTTCAAATCCATATTAAGGTTTTCCCTTGTTCAATTTGCTGAATCCTCCTGTGAATGATACCACCTGTAAAACATATCATAACAAATTTATCATTACACAAATATATCATTGTGTAAAGAAAATAAAGACAAATAAATAGGAAGACCAAAGCACATAATTACTAAATTGAAACCCACAACTAGCTTTAAATTTAAAATATAATTGTACGAGGAAAGAACGAACTAATTATATTAACAACGCTTCGTGCTCTGCCCAGGCACCGTGCAGCCATTGGGCTAGCAGGGACTATAGCCCCAACACACCCCCCCATTTTTTTGCAATTAAAGGCTAGACAATTTTTAGAAAGTTTTCTCTAACGCAACTTTGGAAAGTTTAATCTAATGGATCCTTAGTAGTTGCAGTTTGTCTTGGTTGGCAACCCCTTTTTGTTCATTTTCTTGGTGTCTTATCTTGTTAAATCTATTTTTATAGTAATTGATATCTTCTCTGAATCGGATCGTTTATAATAAATAAGTGGAGAGAAGCAAGCATTTTCTAAAAAAGGCGTTTTCCAATGTTCTTAAGGGGGTGGCCTCAAAAATTCACGGTCACGCCCTTTTCAGCCCACCCACTTTTAGAATGGTGCGCAGTGCCTGGCTTAGCCCGTTATCGAATGAAGATAGAAAAAGAAAATAGAACTAGAAACGTAGAAAGAGGATAGAATTCGACAGATAGGAATAGAAAGACGGGAGTAACAGCATGGAAAGGAACTAAATGACAATAAGCTAAAATCAGGACCAAAAATGACTATGCTAAATGCGTAAATAGTTTGCCAAGTCTTAAAGGATATAAGGTCACAAAAGGTCCGAAGTTTAAAAGATGATGGCTTTTTCTAAAGATGTTCCTTTTGCACTGTACGTTTGGGCAAAAAGAAGGCCAAAAGCTGACATGTCATCTTGAAGTGATTCGACAGGTTAGATAGGCGGTAGTGCAACAAGGGAATTTTAGATCTAGAGGGGTGGTCAAGGACGCCACAGAGGTGGGCGCCCCATCATGCCGTTTCAAGTGGCCATCATTCATGCCGATGCAAAGAAAGGGCAAAACGGCTGTTTTTGTGAAAGTGCTCTTCCTAAGAGGGTGCAAAGGAGGCGAATGGCCATGCAATGAAAAGCTATAATACAATATCTCAACAATATATAATGAATTCCAAAGGAAATCACGATTCCACGCCAAGGTCATGGTAACCATTCTAATTTTCCTTAGCAACCTAACAGGAAATTGTATTCCTTTTTTTTAAAATATAGGAAGATACATTTTTTCAATGGTTTTCAGGTCTCAGTTCTGATTTGATTGTTTAAAGGACGAAAGTAGGCGAAAGAACCATAGTTTTTATGTTACAATGCCAAGAGCTGATGGAAAAAAGACTGTCTTTTCATTCTCAAGGATTTTCACTTCTTGTTTGAAGGAGTTTCTTTGCTTTTATTTTGAATGGAAATATTGTAACCTGGAAATACAACAAAATGCAACTTCAAACTTTGAAAAAGCAATCATTACAGGCAATTTCTCGTGAGAACATTTGTTCAGTTTCCAAAAAAGCAATAGATCTTTGCTCTGGTGTCCCTGTGGGAGGTGATGTCTTCCAGGGGGGCTACAAAAACTTAGAATCAATCATATCATAAAGCATTTTGTACATTGTTAAGCAAGCCTTTACAAAAATTTAATGGTCTCTTTATTTGGAGGGATTATTGTAATGGGTTGAATAGGCATGTAAAATCACACAAGCAAATTTTGATCAAATAGTGACAAGCATGAAACAACCCTAGCAAGAAGCTCAGGCTGGAAATTGGAAATAACAATGTTGTGTTATTTTAATTTATAATCTTGAAAATTAAAAGCTTGGGTTTGGCTGGGAGGAGTGGCGGAAGTCAATCACTGCTTTCAATCAAGCGTTTAAGGGGAAAATTTGTTCCAGAAAGGTTGAGAGCTGCTGGGTTTAGTTACGAAAAGTGGTATAAAACATCAGAATAATTTAACAAACAAGGTTAAAAACAACCTAAGCTGAAAACATCCCAGGGTGCTAGAGCACAATATTTATAGAAGCAAAGTCATGTTTATTTTCATATACCTGGGGAAACTGACTTTTTAGACATTTTTGAATTCACATTTGATGATTAAAATTTAAAACGAATGACTTAAAATGAATAGGTATGAAAAATCCAACAGTGAAGCCATTAGCAAGAAAGAGCAAAATCACATTCTGGTGAAAATGCTCCAGTAAACTATGCAGTTGAAACCTTTGACAGTAAGCATTGTCTAAAAGTTGATTGATTTGAAATTAATGCTTCTTCTTCATACACCAATACAAGCACAACGTGAGTTCCCAGTTGTTAATTTTTGCTTTAAAATCAGAATCATTATCACAGACTGAATCAATAACATGCTGGCTGTAATGATTATATAAACTTTGGGTCAGCAAGTCTCCAAATGGTGAAATTAAAAAAGAAAATACTTGTGTTTTTGCTTTTAGCTACCTTACAGGAGACTTTAAATGTACCCCATGACAGTCAGTTTGAAACTGCAAAGGTTGTGGTGTTTCATGTTGTCATATTAAACAAGCAGTTTCCTCAAAATATCAATTCCACTGGAAAAAAGTAAAGCCCTGTTTACACTGCAACTTTTAACCTGGGTAAACATCAACCTGGGTTGAACAGAAGGTATAGTGTACCCCATGTTAGTTGGGTTGACCCCTGTTAGTTTCACCACACATATGCTTCATTGTGAATCATTTTCATTGGCATCTTTCAAAATGGCAGGCGAAAATGATGAGAATTGGAGGTGGGGAGTGAATTCACTTTGGTACAAATGTATTGGTCTTTCCTTGCAGTCTTCTCGCAATCTCTTTGAGGCTGTTTTTTTGTACAAGAATCTGGCTGTTGCTAGATCCCTTCTTCCACCCATATTTCAATAATGTCATGACTTTTTCATCGCTCCACAATAATTTCATGACTTAGGTGCTAGGATGGCTCAGTTGTTAGAGGCGCTGACTACAGACCCAAGGGTCATTGGTTCGAGTCCCTGGCATGAACAGACTTTCACCCAGAGTGGGGAGAGTTGCCAGCTCTTCGTAATTCCAAGCGTAGGAATCACGAGGTGTGGTCAAATCGAAAGGAAGGTCCAGGACACTGCTCTATAAGCATAGCTTCTCAGTGTCCTTAAAAATTACCTCCGGATGCTAGGTAGCAACAAATACAAATACAAATCCACAGTGACCTCTCTCTGTCTTAGCTTCACACATTTTCAAAATTTCTTGCTTATTCAAACTTCTGTTCGACAATGGCTTTGTTTGTTAGCCTCCTTTAATGAATAGCTCAAAAAGTGCATGGGAGTATATCAGATCTTTAACCTGGCATGAACCCAAGTTTGTGCATACATTAAATTTCAAAGATTTTAGCCTGGGGTAAACCTAGGCTCAACCCACCTCCAGAGTAGGGTTGGATTAACCTAGGTTCAGCCCCGGTCAGCTGCGTTTACACCACAAAATTTCTAACCCAGATTAATGCTAACCCAAGTTCAACCCAGTTTAAAAGTTGTTGTGTAAATAAGTCTTAAAACTGCATACTCAAAATTGCTCCAGAATTGTCAGAGTAAAGTTTAACTTTGCATTCAAATTAACTGTTAAGATTTTGTTTAAGAGGGCATTAAATCAAGAGCAAAGTGACAAAAAATTGAGAGCTAATTCAATGTTTGATTACAGGCCTATTGTTTGCTTAAAAGTAGGTATTAAGTACACTAGGTGAGACAAAGTATTGCACCAACTCCCTACAAAATGGCTGCACCTCTACGAACCTTTTATAGCAAACCGAAATTCAAATAGCTAAAGCAAGTTAAATTAATGTTTTAAGATGACCTTTAAGGTGGGAAATAATGGAAAATTTACCAAGGTAGAGAAAAGCAAATGAAAGATGCAAATATATCCTTTGATTCTTCTTATTTTCAAGCCAACACTGCAAAAACATGAAAACTGAGCTATGGCGATAAGAGTACCTGTAATATATTTGCAACAAAAACGGTTTTTCTTTTCACAAACATGTAAGATTTCATTAAGTCGAACTTGGAGATACTTACTTTCTGCTTGGTTGCCCAAAACCTTTTTTTATGACTCTTATTAAAGTATTTCTCTAAAGTTTTGGTCACACGTTTTTTGCACTGCAAAAGGCCTAATTTTGGATACCATTTTGTAACATGTTGCAACAGAATACAATCAATAAAACAAGTCAGTAGCCTTTAACTCCATCTCTTCCAGCCAATTGCGATGTTGTTTAGGGAAAAAATATTACAGTAATATGTCCAAAACAGCATTTCATCTCCTGGTTGAATGAAAATACTAAAACTTCTGTGATAAACAGTCGTAAAGAGTGACCCGTCAGTGTCCAGAAAACTTTTATTGTCATTTTACGGCTGTAAAAGTGTCACTTTTCGCTAAATTCAAGGCCAATAATGATCTTCTAGGATCACAAACATCTAAATGTGATCTTGCCAAAGTTTATTCAAATTTATCATGTGGCGTTCAAAAGTAACCTGCTGCAAATGTTTTTAATTGAATATAACAAGTTTTACAAGGGTTTCAAAGCTTCCAGACTGTCCAAACAAAAGTTTACTTTTTTGATATTTTAAAAAGATAATTTTCTCACAATTAAAATAGAAAGTGTTGCCAATGGTTTTAAGTTTTGTTTGGTTGAGTTTTAATCATGGAATAACGCTTAATGGCTTCATAAAAGTGGTTTGAGTTTTGAATGGCATGTTGTTCTCAACGCTGACAGCATTATTAATTCGTCGAAGTGGTGCAATGTATCAAGAAAGCAACATCAAATTCCCACACTTGAGTTAATTTCTTACCAATAAAGTCTTTTGAACCCACTCCTTTTCATAATTGAAGAGAGTTTTTGAGGATTCGAAGATAAATTCTGCTTACCATACCTGTCAAAACTTCGACAAACAACTTAAGATTGATTCTGTGGCAAAAAAACTTCTTGTCAAGCATCCCACTTCCAGTCACAAATAAAACGTTGCCTCGCATTAACAACTTGGTAAAGAGGCTGGAAACTTTTCCCGGAAATTTTGAAATTGTTCCTGCTACTCCTGGGGTTTTAGCACGTGACAAGCTCTAGAACCTGAAAATTAGGCAAATGAATAGTGAAAGGAGGAATGAAATCCGAAAAAGAACAAGCAACAGCGCTAAAACGAATGCTTCAAACGTCCAGAACAACAGAGTATGCGAGAATTGAAAAAAAAGAACTGCCCGTTTTCATAGGGCTCAATATTTGTTTGGAACTTCCCAGTTTTGAAAATGGATGGCCTTAGGACGACCTCCGACCACACTTGCATGGGACGGCTGCAAAAAACAGGCGCATCGTTTTTATGCAAATAAGTTTTAATCAGATTTAATTCCTACGCGGGGACCCCTTAGTTATGCCACAGAATAGAGATTCTGTGGTTATGCTAAACAAAACCCTAATCGCAGGCAAAACTTTTTGGGCTTTTGGTGCATCAGCCCTTGTCTTGCCTGAGCAATGACGCAATTTATGGTCGGTGTTTGGTTCCAGGGAAAAACTGCCTTAGTTTTTTACCCCACCAATCAGATTGCCTCGTCACACAATCGAATGTTTGTGCGAGATAAAGTAAGGCAAGAGAAGGCAGGAGGAAGTATGTAGCGGGATAAGGCAGAAGGAGAAGCGATTACAAGGGGACAGGGATGGGAGGGGAAAAACGCATACAACATAGCGTGACTCGTGCTGCATAACTGTGATAAACCAAATATGCTAGCTAGGGCAAGGCCTCGTAGAAAACACCACAAGGTAATTGCGAATAGCTGACGTAATTTGATACTGACAGCCTACTAAGGGTATACGTGTGGGACCATCCGATTCTAGAAAAGGGTAATCTGTGCACTTTCCCCGCGGATATTAACTCGAATTAAGCGTATAATTCCCATTTTTTCTGACTTCTTTTGTTACATAACATTAGTATCAATGGGCAGTTGTTAAAATGATACCCTGGTTACCGGGGATAAAATATTGTAGACGTCCGCGGTGGCAAATCCTTTAAAAATGTTTCTGTGGCTAGTTTCGAACTATATTTCTGACCCCGTGCACACGAGAGCGGATCCGTTTGGGTCCGCTCCCAAACTGGATCTGATCCAGAGTATTGTTTGCGTACACACGGGACGGGAACGTGCCCAAAATCTTTTGCGTGCACATGAGATTACACAAAGAACGCAAATTTTTGGCGCCATTTATTTATTTACTGCAAGAGAAAGTTTTCACAAGGTCATGGCTTCGCAACAAACTGAAACCACAGGCAGCAAAACGAGAATTCTATTTGGACAGACGACGAAACAGCGTTGTTGTTGAGAATTGTTCTCGATAATAAAAGCAGAAAGCTCGCTGATGCGCTGGACTGGGAGACAGTTCGATCAAAATATGAGAACATTACAGAACGATTTATTAAGGCCTATCTACATGAAGAAAATTCTTAAAATTTTCCCAGAAAAATAGCCTCGTTTTCTATCCGTACCAGTTTGGGCCCGATCCAGGTGTTCAAACATGAGCCAAGTGGATTGGACCCGAATGAGCACGCTTTTTGTATCCGTATCAGTCTGGTACGGATAGCAGACCCAGATTAGATCGGATAGAAGAGTTTTTGTGTGCACGGAAGACTTGTCCGTACCAGTTTGGGGCGGACCCAAATGGATCCGCTCTCGTGTGCACGGGGTCTAAATAATGGGGACTCTGGCACCAGGGCATAATTGTTAGTTATTTTCTTCTTTGTCCTTAATACGTTTTGCTCTGAGTTTTAAGGAATTTAGATATTTGGCTGTTTTTTACAGTTTTTATCAATATTGGCGTCCAACTTAAAATTGTTGTCAATCTAAAATTTTTAGTCATAATTTTTTGTTTATTGTTCAATATTCGTTTTTATACAAAATTGAATGGACAAAGAAAAAGCACTAAAATGACCCCTAATCCAATCATCGTTACGATAATCTGCTGGCAGGTGCACAGAAGCTGAGAAAAGGGGGCCTGTAGTCTCCCCTCAAGCATCAATTTTGTAGGAAAACTTTGAAATTTTGCTGCTTTACTGGATTTGTCGAAATTGGCCAAAGAACCTTGTTTATAGTTGCCAAACACCCTGTTCCATCAACTGATGCCCTGCTTGCTGGAAAGATGAACAAGGAATGAAATGAGGTCATGTGATTCAAGATTCACCTAGATGACGTCATTCTGATACGTGGAATAAATCCTACTTGAATTCTGCTTCTAAAGATACTCTCGAAAAAACGAAGCTTTAGCAATCAATATGGACAGATTGAAAATTTTAAAAGGACGGGTGCAAACAAACTGCAAGACTTACATCAACATACTGAGAACTTTGATAAAAAGAGCCCAGGTGGACAAATAAAGGCAAACAAAACTAAGGGTGATTGTGTCATCTGTACTTAAATTTGGTCAAGTATTTGGTTGATATTTATTACAAATAGCATACTTTGTTGTATTTGACATGGCATGAAGAGAGTACAAAATAAATAATCAACTTAAGACAATTCTGTAACAAATATTGTGCATAATTATAACAATCATGATAGAAAATAGCCAAGGAACAAATTGACAACTTATTTTTGTTTGTTTGGCATTTTCTTTACACGTGTGGTGACGTCATTGGTATAAGTTATCTTCACAGACCAGAGGCGGAAATTCATTGTAGGGAGGGCAAAACCTCCAAAAACAAGCAAATTTGTTGACAAATGAAAAAATTTGCCGACAAAAGCCCTAAAAACTGTGTCTAAACAGATCATTTAGCAAAAGCTACCCCCGTAATTTCCGCCTCTGACATAGACATGCTAAATCTGTGATGCGTACAAAAAAGAAATCCAATAAAACCTTTACTCGTGTATGTGATGAAATGAGTCAATTGATTGAATAAAATTTAGTTTCGCGGACAGCTTCTATCAAGCATATTTTAATTCTTTATTTACAAAAGCAGCTATTGAATAAAACTCAATAATAAAAATCAAGCACTTTCCCAGGATTAAGAATGTTTTTCGGATCCAAAGCTTTTTTAATCTGTTTCATTACGTTGAATGTGTCGTGTCCAAGCTCCTCCTGCAGTAACTTCATTTTGCCGATTCCTATTCCGTGTTCCCCTGTGCAGGTTCCGTTCAAAGACAGCGCATGCCTAGAAGAGACGAAAGTGTTCAATCTGTAATCAAATATGTGAGTCTCCCAACAGCTACATAAAAAGGCCGACTAGATAATTTACAATTTGTGTAGCTCCTCTGTCCACAGTCAACAGGTTAAACATACAATGTACTACCCTGCTTTTTACTTAATGATAACATACCCTAAGTCCTTTTCTTTAACCCCCAAAGCTTATAAGGACCGCCTGTTTACAAACATGGACGTTTGAAGAGTATAGATACGAAACTCAGGAGTTTCCCAAAAAAAAGATTTCGATAAGAGGACAAATTTTCACGTCTTCGATTTTAATCCTCTTGTGAACATTTGTTGAGATTTCCCTGAATTCTTATTCCAGAATTCAATCCCTCCACTTATTTCTACTTCCATAAAGAAAATTTTCAGAGAATATCCTAATCCCCTACGTTTAATCTAGAAACAATTTTTGAAAAAAGTTAAGACTTAGTGTGGGTATTCTAAACTTTTTCGCAAGGACTGTAATTCTATGGTATCGTCCTTAGTATTCCGTTTGTTGATGCCATCAACAATACCTGGCTAGTCTCTCGTGGAAATGCTTGGCTGCTGAAATTTCGTCTGGGTCTTTAGGATCGACGATCACAAAGCAATGAAAATTGCCATCCCCAACATGGCCCAGAACTGGTGCTATAGAGAAGGAAAGAAGCTATGCAGTTTCATCGTGTTTGGATGTAAAAACTGATAACTTACGCCACGCCAAAATGAGCATGGCGATTCGTATGTTAATTTCTTCAATCTTTTAATGGGAAAAAATTCAATCAATTCGCTATTCAAACAAAAGTGAGTAGCATGGTTTCATACCAGCTGCAAAAAAATTTGCGTATCATAAAAGAATTAGAGTATTTTGTGTAAGCATGGATATGCGCTAAGAAAGAGTTAGAAAAAGGAATATGGATATTTAAATCACGCAATTTTTCTAATACCAACAGCAACGTCATCATTCTATTAGCAACAACAACAACTTCGCTGAGCTGCTCATCTTTTAATTCTTTATTGCCAAATGTTCCATTAAAAGCAGAAAAAAACAGCAATTACGTTATAAAAGCTGTGTAAGGTTCCTAATTTTAAATTATCAAAGGAAACAAATGTCCTTTGACAACAGAAATGCTGTTATGAGTGCCCTCTGTTGAATGGACGCCTTACAGAGCCCTCCTTCGTTAGACATTGGGACCCCAAGTAAACAGATAAGATCAAATGAGAGAAAAATTGCTAAAGTAAATATTGAAATTATACAGGAAAGGCAGAAAGTTGGACTTCACATAAAATGCTGTCCGAGCCTGAAGTAAATCGGTTTGTTGACTACAAAGAGGATGTTGAGCTGGGAAATTGTGATGATGACGAAGAAGGAAAATCTCAATGCTATCGAAGTTAATTGAAGTGGGAACAAACGATCAACTCTTAACGAGGTTTTGATGCATAAAAGAGCATATCTACTGGACTGTTGATCTTTTTGCTTACATAAAACCTATTTGTGTAATGTGTACGTTTACAAATTTACAGTACTTCTAAAATGGATAAATTCCCTGCTCATAGGGAAAATAACTAAACCAGCTCACTCGCTCCGTTCCTCATGAATGTATGCTAAGCCAGTAAAGGTTCGTCTCACAGTTCTGTTCTGACAGTTTTGTATAACAGACGGAATTCATGTTCTAGCTGAAGAATGAGACTTACTGACTAAATTTGATGATACCGCGTCTTCTTTTGCCGCCGTAACTAGCTCAGGAAGGTTGGAAATCGGAACACAAACATCAGTTACTATTCCCTAGAAAAAAAGTCTATTTGATACCTTGGAAATACAAAAAATACGATACGCTGGGTGGTGTTATAAAGTGACAACTTACAAAAGAAATATCACATAAGGATAAAAAGGAAAATATTATATCGAAAAGATTTTTAAGCGTTTTAGAATCTGTAATGAAAAGAAATATGCCTTTGATGTGGATCCCCCATCGATAGAATCCTTGCTTTTAGATCAGCCCAAAAGAGCGCGGATGACGCTAGCTTCGCGGTCCAAAAGGGATCCGTGAAAACTAACTTCCTTAATTTTAAAATACATGCATAATATCTCAAGTTTTACCCCGGGGGCTGAGCTAGCTTTCGATGAACCTGCGAAAATAATCACTTGTGATAAATTATCATCTAGCTATGCTTATTTACAGATTTTGCAGATTGGGTCGACCTCGACCACGATCAATTAGACTTCTGGAACCAAGCAGAAAACATTTATTTCAACATTATTAGGAGAATATCCAAAATAAGTAAAACGACTCTATAATCTAGAACAAATGATAACATTGCTTTAAGCATATAGCTCACTTTGCAGCCCGGTTTAAATGCAAGTGCGGCGTAGTACATGCTGTGTCTTGCTTTCCACAAACGGTTCCTTTCTTCCATCTCTTTTGCCCAAAAGAAGTTTGATCCTTCGTTCATGTTCACAATTTCATCTAAAAAGGAATAAACTTTTTTTAATAAGTGTAAAATGAAATTGGAAAAGTCGTAGTGATTATATCCAGTTATTCTTTTTTATGACAATAAAAAAAATCCAGAACTTGACCAAACCATACGCCTTGTAACCTTTTCATGGAGGAAATCTTCTCTATAACTCATTTCATAGGTCCTGCAACAACAGTTTACAATCTTAAGTTGATGAGCTATAGCAAATTGATCAACCTACTTGTTTTTTCAAGCTGATCTTCGACACTTTTGTCGCTGCCATGGAACTCAAGAAACAGAGAAGGGGCAACCGTATAATCTGTCCCAGAGTACTTATTGCACATCTCCATAGCAAGATCGTCCATTAGCTCTGAAAGACGAATTAAAAATTGGCCTTCAAAAATCTACCGACTTATAAAAAGATAAGAATAAAAATTGTCCCCATTTTACCATCTAACTTTAGAAAGCGAGATTACACTTCCGCATCTCTTCAGAAACGCCACTGCCGATAATAAACCGCCAAGGTAATGGGCTAGGGAAGTGACTACATACAACGAGCTTACTTAAGCAAAGCTGGTGTCAACATGACTTACAAGAAGATAGAATCCTGCTTACCGATGCGAGCAATTGGTATCCCACATTGAAGAATCATAACAACAGAGTCCACCGCATCTTTAATTGTTGGAAAACTGCAAACAGCTGCAACGATCTAACGGAAAATTGTTATAGCATCCTAGAGTTAAAGTTTATATTTGTTTAGCAGCCATAAAATGTATATGCAATATAGCACAGAAAGTATCACTGATAGACAATCATGAGGTGTAGAATAAGGCGGTTCGAAGTTGCAATTCAGTCTCCCATTTAATGCTATCATCACGTAACTGTTCCTTGATACAATAATATGTACACCAAAGCGCGTACGACTATGATTATACGGCTTCTTTCATTATATAACAGAATGGTAAACAGCAAGTTCAATAAAATATACGGCGTAAATTCATAAGATATCATGGGTTTGTTTTATGATTGAGAGCTTTAAGATTTCACTCCTTTATCAAGATATAAAAATAGCTTCACATTACAAGGTAAACCTTTGAAGGAAATTTTGCGAATCTACTGTCGTCCGTACGAATATTCAAATCTCTTTGTTTTGGACTCTTCATTTTTGATCGTATAACAAGACAAAAATCGACAATTTCAATGATCACTTGCCTATCAAACGAGTCGCAGTCAAGCTAAAACAATAATAACTTTTACATTCACTGGGTCTCATTATTGAGTCGTTACTTTCAATAAGTTATGAGAAGGGATGGGAACATCCTTATGGTATGACTAATAAGTATGAGAAAAGCCTTACTGTTTCGGGTATTGGGTACAGTCTCAGCGTAGCTTTCGTTATCAAACCCAGTGTTCCCTCAGATCCAACAAACAAATTTGTTAAATTGTATCCAGCAGCAGTCTTTCTGTAGTTAAAGTAAGATATTTAACAATAGGAATCATTGAAAATTATGAAAACTTTCGCTGTTTACAAGATTGGCATTCAAGTCAGGTATTAAAGGGGAATCTCCCTAGAATGGCATTCAAGTCAGGTATTCAAGGCTAAATGCATCTTAGACAAAATTACTTTATACAAAGTTAGAGACGTAGCCAAAGAGAAAGCCGCAGATTTGAAAATAATACTCATCCCAATGCTAACCTAGAGGTGATACCTTACCCTACTGCCTCAATACCTTACTGCCTTCACCTCACTATGAGAACTTGCCAAAGTTGTAGAACAAGAATTAGACACTTTCAAGATTTTCGATGGCATTAAGGGGGCGGTTATTCGAAGGGTAGGGGCACTTTTCGAGGATGAGCGCTTTTTAGAGAAAATACGGTGACAGAAATTCTGAAATCCCGTTTTCACTTGACCAACTCCACCATGGCTTAGCCTGTCGCGATAATCGGTGATTCTTTGTTGGAACTTGAAATAACCGCAGGTTTCATTTCTCTGAGTCACGTTTTCCCCTGAATGTTTTAAAAATTTACAGACAGATAAATTCTAAGCCTCGTTCTTAGTTAACGTAAGTGCTAAAATTTCCAAGCTTCGCTTAATACATGTGACTGCAAGGATTTTTCCATTCAGCAACCAAAAGATCAGACCAAAAAAGCTAAAAATTACTTGGTGCGGCGGTCTTTTCCTGCAGTGTGGATTATTTTCCCATCAGCAAGAACCACTTCTAAGTTCATCACATTCTCCCGCATTGTGCCATATCTGTCATTAAAAAGACAGTTTACTTCAAGAAGACTGAAAAAAGAATCTACGCTGAAGCAACATCAATCTAAGGATAACTGGAAAGAAACTTCAGAAAAAAACAGCAGTATAATTTAGACTTAGGATTTTGAAAACAACATCAGCCCGATGAACGGTCTTCAAACCAATGACAAATATTAAAAGTATAAATTTCTAGCTTCACAGAGGCACGAATGAAGGGACATGAACGATAATTAACCGATCGCTTTCCATAGAAGTTGCTTGACTTCTGTAATTTTTCTCATGGAAAGCCGTCAAGTTGGCTAATTACCAGCCTTCTCCGTGGTTTCTACCTTAAAATTCTGTAGCCATTAAACTTTCTAATAAGATATCTTGTTCGGAAGACGAAACCTTTAGTCCTTCGTTTCGAAACAATACCGTTCTAACCATTCAGCGTCGCAGGGTCATGGCAAATGCGGTTTTCGCACAGCTGTTTTGTCTGTGACGGCACAACTCTTGAACTTCCCGCCAGGGCTTCAAAAGACAACGCGCATGTGCAATGACCACAAAACGGGGGCTAGTGCATGGTCTGGAAGACAGCCATTATTCATCTCCCGAACAAATCAAAGGAGGAATTAAATGTTGTTAGGGCAGTTATTTTCAACAAATGACTGCGCCAGACTTTCAAAATACCAAACACAGCACATGAAACAAACGAAGAAGTGCTTCAACGCGCAGAAACCACCAGATCTCTTGTAAGAACAATAAGAAGGGGACAGCACATTTATTGGACACTACACGAGAAAGGAAGGACTAGAAGCCATCGTTAGGGAAGTGAATAGAAAAATACAATGAGAGAAGAAACTGGACAGCCTAGAAATTTGGTAGGGAAAAATAGAGAAAATGAAACCATAAGGAGATCTAGAGATAGAGAAAGATGGAAGCTCGTGGTCGCCGACTCTTGTCAGGGTGACACTTGATGATGATGGTGATGATGTTGCGGCACACTAGCTTGCCGTGAGAGATTGTCAGGTGTTCTATGGGAAAACTACCACTTGCATTTTATTGGTTTTAAAAATCCATTTCTGCGATCTTTGCTTGTAAAAAATTTGCTACCGTCAAATCACTGTAACGGAATAATAATCATAATCACACTGAGTGAGAAAAAAATATGAGCACATTGAGTGTCAATATAGAACATTTTGGCTCGATGGTGTCTCGGTGGATTTTTTCATGTATAAAAATGAGACATGGTAAAAATTGAAAACATTACATGGGGCAAAGGATGGCAAACCAATATACTCAAAGACCACAGGTTTCTTTAACAGGGAAGATAATGGCCCTAAGATGACAGGATACATCCCTAGCTGAGATGCCCATAAGGTGAATTTCGTGGTAAAAGATCTAAGGTCTGCAAACTATAAACACTTGTAGCCAAGTAATTCGTCAGTATTATGAAAGTATATTGTTATTCTTATGTAAGCGTCAAACAACACGAAAACCGATTGTCAGAAAGCATCTGACACAGTTACTTGCCTAAAGAGCTGAGGAGCGATAAATTCAAATGCATGTGTACATTGTTTCAAATGTACAGGGGATAACTGATAAAAGGTTAGGTGCAAGACAGGGATAAGACAGGGATGTATGTTAAGTCCACGATTATATACATTATCTATTAAATGGGATTGAATTGCTTCATATATGGTCAAACTTGATATACATCTTTGTGATGGTAGTGATATTTGTTTAATTTTGCTCAGTTTGCGAATAGAAGTGGTAAATGGAGGTAAATGGGGAAAGAAAGTTAATTTAGATAAGAACAAACAAAGCGTTTGCATTAGAAACTGAGGTGAGACAAATACACAGGTTTGTTTCTGTCGTCCCGAAAATTTTGGTAGAACGCTACCCAAAATCCACGTATCTGAGAATAAAAACGATAAAAACTACGTTATTGAACTACTAAAGATGTTATTGAAGAACTTAAAAAAGATTGCCGTCTTTTGCAGCTTTTAAGATATCTGGTATTGCCAATTTACGTTCAGTATCAACATTGTGGATTTGCGTGAGGGGTAAACCCATTTGCAGTCTTGAATAAAAAAGTAACGGTGACAGTTCTGGTTGAGCCCTATTAAAGAAGCCATCGAATTAAGGATTAATTTTAGTTAATCTCTGAGTGGAGTTCTTACTATGTTAAGGGTCTTATCTTATATGAATATTTCAGGTGATTAAAGAATTAAAACTCACATTCTCAAGCTTTCATAGAAAGAGCCCATAAATATTTTTTTTGCTTTTATGAAAATTCTACTTTTGACATGCTCATTCATACATTAATGCTTCATGACTCATTTTTAAAAATATTTAATAAGACTCGAAAAACAATTCAGTCATTGAAAGACAGTATTTGATAGATAGAGAGACAAAAGTAACACAGTTAAAGGCATATCCAGTATAAAAATATTTTTCAGGAATACGATTTAGTAAGTATGTTAGTATGTAAGTATGATGAAAAGATGAACACCTGTTCTCCACAAAAAGGGAGTCTGAAGCCCTTTAAATATAATTGACAACACTCTGCAATCTGCATTTTTGGTTTAAATGTGGGCCATCTTATTTGGTCTGAGGTGACAATACATATAAATGTTACCTACCTGACAGCATTTGTTCCTGAGGCACTTGTAGCAACCATGCCACATAAGGAGCATTCTGCCCCAGGATCTATAAAAAACAAATAACTGTGGTTGAAGCTTGAAGCTACTTCAAAAAATATTTAAAAAGAATTCAAAAAAGGTTTCATTAGTAATTAGCATTAAAAAATCAGATTGAAAAGATGACTTAATTAAAGTTGGCCTAAAAAGATTTTGCTTACTTCTTACCAATTCTTCACTTACTATTAAGTCAACAGAAAATTTTTAAAAACAAATTAATTCTGTTTTTCCAAACTTATATTGCAAAGTACACTATATGTAGACAGAAATACTCATAGCAAACCAATTAATATGAGTAAGGTCATTTAAAAGCCTGAGACTATTTTCTGTAAGTTGAAAAAGACTTGGATCTTGTCAACTGAGATGGTTTAACTTCTTGTTATAACAAATTCAATGGCATCCTATGTTATCATATGAATGCAACTAACCATGGCCAAGGAAATGACTCTTTGTAACTAAAAGTTTGATTGAGAAAGGAACTGTGCCACCCAAAGGCCAAAAATGCAGCTGCCAGTGTTACCAACCACATGGTGCATCACTAAAGGCCTTACAGGTTGGTGCTTAGGACAGCACTTACCATATTCTCTCTTAAGACCCCCCTCTCCAATGAGCACCCCCAAATATTATGAAAACAGATGAAGACCAGCTAATCATCACAATAGTCAGTCATCAGCCAAACATAGTTACGAAAACCTATGCTTTTTCAATAGGGAAAGTTGTCTTCAAATACTGACAGAACCAGATATCCAAAAATCTTATTGAAACAAAAAGCTAATTTGCATCTTCATCAAATCAATATGCAGACTCTCCTCTGAGGCATTATGACTGAAAATTAAAGTAAAAACAATGACAGGCTTTATGCAACTTACACAAATGTAATACCAATTGTTATACCATTCGCTATTCTCCAACATGTAAAAAAGCAATAAAAATTCCACAAAGATTTCTTCTGGAGAAAAAACATGTGCAAATCATAGGGTATGCCTACCTACAGGGAACCAAAGGCCAGCATCCTTGACGTAGTGATTCAAATCATCTCGTTTAACACCTGGCTCTACAGTGACGTCAAAGTCCTCTGGGTTCAGATCAATTATTTTGTCCATTTTTGTCAAATCAACACAAATTCCACCCTGAAAAGTTTAGTGTGAATTCCTATACTTGGAAAACCTCTAGATATGAATCAAAAGGAAGAACAGGACCATGTGAAGAGTAATTTTGCAACCTAGAGTGATGTTTTCATGTTTTGGTTTCTAAATATGCAACATTCAAATGGTCAACAAAGCAGACTTTCAATCTGATGGATGAATGAACAATTTTTTTTACAAATTTTACATCTTATATGAGCTTGCTAAAAAACAATTAGGAATCTCATAAATTTCATTGTAATTCCGTAATTACATAATTCAGATGTCTTTTTACCTCGCATGGCAAAAATAATACTTAGCAACTTTTGTATCTTTTTCTGGCACCAATCTCTTTTTTAATCCCCTCCTTTTGACTCATTCACTGCCATAGTGACAGGAGCTGTCATCCCCAATCAATTGTGCCAACTATTTCACCCCTTTTTAACACCTTACTAAAAAAATAACATCCTCCAGCCAATTGAGAAGACATTAACAAATCAAATTCTTCTATGTATTAAGGTTTCTAGGAGTCATCAATATGATGTGGTTTAAAAATTTAAAAGAAAGTTAAAAGTGGGAAAAGCAAAAGATACCTGAGTAGCAGTGACACCACCTTCTAGCCCAGTTCCGGTGCCAAATGGTATAATATGGACATTCTTGGAGTAGCACACCTTTACAACTTCACTTACTTGTTCCACATTTTGTGGAAAAACCACAGCATTTGGCATAAAAGATTCATGATAAGATTCATCATGACTATGATGCTCTCTTACAGACATTGAAGTAGAGACATTTTCAGCACCACAGATTTTCCTCAATAAATCAAGGCTTTCAATAACTGCTGCAGGGGCCTAAAAAAATTATTATCCATTTAACATAATAAAATTTTAGCTTACAAAATACAACACAAAGCATGAATTTCAGAGCAATACCTTTAATTTTCCATGTTGAAATACTTTTTAAGAAAAGATAGATTAAACTCTGATATAATCCTGTATGCCGGGATTAGCTATATATAACTTGCATTTTTATGGGACTGTATATTCTGTTCCATCATGGATTGTAGATTGTTTGTCACTATGTGTTGTCATTATGAGTATCCAATTTTACAAATTATACAATCCTATTGTAGACTTTAAAAGTATTGCTTAGACATGAATCTTGGCAAGGAGCCAATGAAAGAAATCACCCAACACAATTCTGGATAACATTCACCATATTAAACTCCAACTCATAAGGTACAGAAAGCATAAGCTCCTTTGGTTCTCCAAATTTGGAAAGCTTGTCATGCACACAGAAATTGAAGATCTTGGTGTGCAAATTAGCAAATTTTGTCTTTTGAGGTGCATCAAAAAGCAAATTTTAATGTGCACAGAGGAATTTTAGTTTGCTATGTTTGTGAAACAGATACAACTCTGAAGAATTTGATTCAATGTAAGAACATTTACCAAGAAGAAGTAAAGGTGCATTTTTAGTATAAGTGAACTTGAGATTTCTGGCAGGTGAAATAAACATATAAACAGCAGAACCAGATATTTTTTCAAATTTTCACTTCAATGCAGAATTTGGAGGAGGTTATTCTTTAAACTTCAAAGGCCGGTAAAGGAGGAGGCTATTTCATCAAAATTCATTAACTGATCTTTGGTAGATTTGGTGAAATTTCAGAAATTACACTGGATTCTATATCATATAAGAAAACTGACAAGAAGTGACCTTTTTGCCAGTGTGATGTCCCACCGTACACCTTTGCGATGAGGAATAAGCGGGGAAACTTTATTAGGCCCACATTTCATTTCGCCATGCAGTCTATTGCAGTATATATCGTGTGCAGGAGGGGGAAAGAGGGACGCAGATTTTTAGGGCCGAATACCGTTGATGAACCAAGAAAAGTCCATTTTTGGTCGGCCCATAAATGTCATTTCAATTCAAGATCACCTTACTTGCTTTAATTTGTGCTTTAAATACGATTGTTAATATGCATGTTCCTTTATTTACATATTCTTGAACCCTTAATGCACAAATGCCCTGGTTTTCACGTACCATGCTATTATTCCTTTTCCATAATATAGCGCCTGATTGGTGCTGTTCAAATTTGGGCCTAGTCAGCAGAGGGATAGACTTCCTTGACTTTGTTTTTTGTAACAGCGGGCAAAGCCTTGATCTAGTAGTAGAGAATCTTCTGTAAATTGGTTTCCAACTTTGGGATAAAATTGGTGAAGCCTTCTTTGCCAATCTGAATTCCATTCTCCAACAGGCTTACTTTCATTCCAATAATTTCCTTCACTTGAGTACAGCTGTTTCGTTTGTTGTTGTTGTTATTGCTGCAAAGAGTGAAATTGTTTCTGAGATCAGCTTCAGCTGGCTAGTATTTCTAGGATACAGTTACAATCCCGGACAAAAATGGGCGAGAATTTTCAAGGAAAGCTTATATTTTCACTTCCCTTTCAAAAATAACTTCCTCCTCCCCCAATTCAATATTGAATGCATGATTTTGAAGGAGAAATGATAGAACTACAAATCCAACATTGATTCGGGGGAAAAGGGGGGATTCGAATTTATAGGGGCGATAAAAAGTAAAAAATTGCAGAAATTGCATTTTGTCTCAACAATTTTGTCCGGGATTGTAGATACACAACGTCAACAAATTCGATAAAAAGCTACATTTGTTCAGAAACTGAGGATTTTCTCGTATTTCAATAGGGTTTACAGGGACGGCGCGCACGAAATTGAGCCTGGAGGACTGAGAATGAAGTTTAGTGACACGGGAGGACCCACCATGGTTGGGTCCGACAGAAAAGAAAATTTTTGAAATTCAGCTTTCTAGAATGGGTAAAAATGCATCTCCCAGACTAAAATTTAACAAATAACTATACCGCTCAAAACAGACAATTCGATGATTTTCGGAAAAGCATTGATTATTGACTGTAAAGGGAAAATTTGGGAAGGGAGGAAGGGGGCTTCAGCCCTTCCAGCCCCCCCAGTGGCGCCGTGCCTGGTTTAATACAATTTATCTATCGACAATCTTCTCCCTCCAATTGCATCCAACGTTTGGGTCTCTTCACTACTCCCTACCACTATCATAAAATGTATAACACTTTCCTGACAGGCAACAATTAAAAGCTCCTCTATACAATTTGTGTACTAATAACAACGATTGTTACCATTGTAAAACCTAGTTTTAAAAGGTTGTACTGCAAGTGTTTAGAACAAAAAGAGAAAGAAACAGATGTTGGGATTAGAAACTATTGAACAATTTTTATTCTAGTGCCCAAGAGAGATTCATCAATTTCAGGGTTTGAGTATCCATAAAACGTGGAAGACCATAAACCTAAAAGAAGTTGCAAATATTCAACACTCTTCAAAACCAGTGAATAGCGGCTCAAAGGCTCTATTTAATGAAAATTCAGCAGCATCTAGGAAACAAAGCATAGAAACTGCATAAAGTCATATGCACATTTACTCATATAAAACAAAAGTAAATTACGACTATGATATTCCTTTAGCCAACGAAAGGACAATCCATAAGGAATACAGGATACAAGTGACATATCAACGCCTTTGCCTTAAAATGAACACAGCAAAGTTGTTGATGACGTGGTTGAAAAGACATAATATGCCCACGCTATTCAACCGATCCAGTCCTATTCCTTTCCTTATGTTCTAAGTACCTAAAATAGGGGTGCGATTTGGAAAAAAGGTGATTGGTTTCCTTACTTTAGGGTATGTAAGAAAACTGCTCTAAGCCTGATCTAAGAATCACTTTCTTTGAGAAGCGATCTTTGCAATGGCACGTTACATATTTTTCATTGGAAATGTAATGCAAAATGAAGTGGTCGAATATTTCGTCGTTTTCTTCGGGCGGGGAGATTAGAAAGATGCATGCGGTTACCATCAATGTTGGATCTTTAATACCTACCAGTGTTCTAAAGGAAGGAATGCTAGTAGCCTTGCATACAAAGATATCATCAATGGCGTACGGTGTTCTAACGTTAGCCATACTCATTCCCCTCCCAGCTACTCGCCTCCTCCCCACGCCCCCCCCCCCCAACTAGGGTGGTGAGCTCAGCGTAGTTTAAAATGGCGATAAGTTCGCAATAAGTGGGGTTCGTAATCGCAGGATATCACAGTTTATTAAGAGTGTAGTGTAGACAGTGGCGTAACGGAGGCGTCTGGGGTCTTAAAGAAAGTACAAAGATGGGACCCTACCTAACTCTGTTTTGCATGTGAAAACACCATATCAAAATATGAAAGTGACAAATTTTCCTCGTTAACTAGGAGAAGCTACGTTTTAGAAGCTTCAATTGAAGAACTTTTAAAAGTTTTGAAAATGAGGAGAAATTGAGCGAAGTCTTAACAGATGTAGATATAAAAATAATTTGGGGCCCCTTTCGGTCCTAAACTAAAGTGATCAGACTAACATGCCCCAAACTGCGTTACGCCAATGAATGTAGCTAGAAAGAAAGAATAAAAAGAAATATAAATCTAAGGCAGATACCATTTCTAAGCTGAAGATGTTTCAGAGAGCATAACAAGTTTACAGAATGACTAAAAACACTAACGAATGACTAAAAACTCTGTTTGTAGTGTAGTCATTTTAAGTGCAGCTGAGCTTTCGATACAAGATAAAATCATAAACGAATTCATTTAACGAAACAGCTTTCAATATAAACGCCGTAACATCGAGGTGTACGGAGCAACATATATCATTTGAATAAAATGCTGTGCAATAAAAACTTTTGTTACCTGAGTTTCAAACAGTGAAGAGAAGTGCAGATACATTGCATTATTACAATACAAAGATGACAAAAATCGTTTTTATTCACACAGCATATCTCTGCTTTTAAGCAGCGAAAACATAGTGTGTTTAAAGGACCTCTTGTATCTTGATGGAGAATAATTTAAAAGCCACTATGAACAAATATAAACATTTGTTTTGAAGATTATCGCAAACGTTGATAATAATACCACTCTTGTTAAAAATCTTAAAGATAAATGCATTTAAAAAAGCGCAAGGTAAATCAGTCTTCTAATGCAAAGATACAAGACAAATCCTGCGATACAGATCTTGAATATCTTCTCCGTAATGGCTCAGCAACCCTGAATTACCAAGTGTCAGATTTCCCTAGAATTACTTGTTACGTAGCTTAAACATTTTTCTATGTAATCGACCTTCAAGTATGATTTCAGCCACTTTATAGTTTCTCTGCCGCTCAGGCACATTATATTTCGGTGTAACAATTTTTCCCAAGGTGAGAGAGGGGTGGCCTTAGGGCAATGAGACTGAAAAATTGGAAGGAAACTTGTAGTTTATTTTATACTGCTGCTAAAAAACTTTATCTCAAAGTTTCACAAAGTGCCCTAAAATGCCACGAAATGATAAAATATAATTGTTTCAAAACAGCTGGATTTAAAAATGAATATAATTGTTAGCATGAGAAATGTGACGTAGTTGTACTTTGATTTCCGATCGAAATCAAGAAAACATTGTCTCAAAATTTTGTGCCTCGGTAAAACTTGGGGGAAAGTTTGTGACCGAATAAATTTTGAGCTAGCTTACGTTTGACAAAAATGTAGGACTGACCTTATAAAGATGTGATAAAATTTAATCATTTTTGGGTGATTTGACACAGTGAAAGTTGAACAGAGACGCAGCTCTGAAATACTTAAAATAGAAGAGGCAAAATTCAAACGATGATAGGCAATCCATTTGACGGGGTCATCTACATGAAGGATAATACACTTCTAATAAAAATGCTGACAGGGAATTGAGTGTTTGCAAATGTAATTCACAAAGCAAATTTTCTAAATTCATTTATAGGACGAATCTGGTCTTAGATTTGTATGAGATTTCTCTAAAAGTGGAAGAATTACGTAAAACTAAGGGCTCATTCAAATTCCAGTCCAGTTCAGCGTCATAAGTTGACTGTGTCAGTAACAGATAAAGCAATATAGAAGTATGTGAATTTTCATCAATTTTTTAGAAGAATTATAACGGTATAGGCGCAGTCTATCTTTTGTCTTAATCCACCATAAGGGTCTTTATTGACTACCCTTTTAGGCATTAAAACCCTCTTAAGATAGATTCCATTCGGACCGGATTAAATATGCCACGCAAACTGTTAAGCATTAAAACTTCAGACACTAGAAAATAAAGCAATCCAAAATATATGTACGGATAATTAATCTTTATTTCCAAAGAAAATTCTCCAGTCCAAATTTGTTACTTTTCAAGTGTCATGTATAAGACTTCGCATTATCAAATTAAAATTTAACGCGCCGTTGCTTAAATACAATTCAGCTATTATTATCCAAGTATTACCATAAACTGCACATCATTTCAAAGTATATCATCTGGGGGCAAAAATATGCATTTTATTTAATTGCACGCCTCTGTTTTTAGTTAGCAAAGTGATTGACGCGCTCGTAAAATAGCAAATATGGAACTTTGTCTTTGTGCTGTTTTGTGATTTGGTTGAACTGTGTTTTTTGAATGATGCTGTCGTTGCAATAAACCCAGCCAAGGGGCTCCTTGTGCCTCACCGCGGTTGTGTAGTGACCGCCAGCTGCATGTTTGCCGAGGTGAAATTCAACTAGAGGGAGACATTAAATGAACAGTTAAACAGCTATAACTTAATTGTAAAATAGAACTGTTTCTTGAAAAGTATGTATTAACCCTCAATGTTTCTACAGCCAATGCCAGCAAAGTAAAATATGGCCTGAAATAGATTCCGAGCCATTGTATCAAACTTGCTGCTCCGTTTCAACTTACAATATTACCTCTTATTGCGATGGAAGTTCCTTGAGATCATATAGTATTGATGCTTTAAAATTCCCTTGCTTTAGTATTATTTTAGCCCACAATCTTTGTAATTCTCAAGTTGATTGTTAGCGGTCGTTGTTTGGTTCATTGTGAATTGTGAATGGTCTCTTGTGGAGTTATTCATGATTGCTTGCCCCCGTGCATGAGTCTCCAATATTAAAGCACCCACCATCGTATTATCGTGAGATAAGAGCGTGAATAGAGAATTTCAAGCAAGACAGTATCTTTGTAGGCTGTCAGCTGTAAAGCTAGATAATAAATATCTTTAGCAGGGCTATGTTTCTACGCGGGTTTTATTTAGGAGCTCTGATTAGCACACAAAAAGGACCTAATAAAAATTTCTCTTAGGAAAGAAACCCTTAGATTTATTTCAAGTCATTATACATGAAAACTAAGATTAACTTTTGCTTTATAGTCAAGATCTAGCCTTAAAGAACCATCCCTACAGTGACATATAATGTGGGTACCAGGGATGTATAAAATCAGCTCACTCACCGGCAAACAACTCGTACGTTCGTTGGTTTGCTGGAACTCTTCCTTTCAAACTCGAAGACAATACATCTGAAGGCAATTTAAAAAGATAAAAAAGACAGAGAAAAATAAGGAACACAAAAAAGTTACAAATAAAGGCGACTCTTTTTGTATGGGTGCATACCCTCAACAAGGAGAAACATCAGAAATCAAAAGGGGTGCTCATCTAGGGAAGACTTCAAAGTGCCCTTAACGTTTCATAAATCGTTGAAAAACTTAGCTAAAAGCACGACTGTTGGCTATAGAAATATAACTAGATTTAACAAGGGCCTATGAAAAATATCTTGTTTGCAAGCAAGATCTATGTTCTGACGTTTTATACTCTGAAGAGTGTCAGACGAAAAACTTAAGTATGTTTTAAAACGTTTGCTTCTTTCAAAGCCATTTTTTAAAAACATTACTTCTAACTGATTGAGACATAGAGACTATGTTTGTTCAAATGGGAATTTTGCAAAACTAAATTGAATAAACTGGTTCCTCAGAAAAATTTCGCATAAGAAAGTTATTACAAACAATTCTTATTTCAAGAAAAGAGTATTCACCTTTCGGAATTTCCAGCTCGCGTGCGATATCAATATGCTTGTGTATCTTTTGACATCCACCAGTTTTATCATAGACAAAATATTTCAGGTGTAGTATCAAAACTTGAGGAAGCTTTTCCAAAGATGTTTTGTGGGACGCCTCGACCTGTAGTTTTCGAAGTAGAAATTAATACGAAACTTAGATGCCTATAGAAAAGGCTGATAGAAAAGACTCAAAACACGAACGAATGAGACTTACACAAGCATTTATCATTTTCAAGTGAGATTCAATAAAAAAGGAGTGTGTGTTATAAAAATTATAACTTTATTATTAAATCTTTCTGGAAATGTTCTATAGGTTTACCAAGCCTATAATTTTCTTTGGATATGTCGATCTATGAAAGAAATATCTAGCAAGTGTTTTACATCATTTAGACTCTTGGAAAAAGACAAAAAACAAATTTTGCAGTATCTAGAATGTAAAATGCGTTGACATAACATAAGAGTATCACATCAGCATTAAATCATTGAAAAGCAGCAATTGGCTGTTATTCCGAAAATGGAATCCACTCGGAAGCATTTCAACGTTTTTATAAGATCTTATCCCTGGTAGTTATATCTGGACTGATATGCAAATCAGTTGAACTTTGGCTGAAGAGTTTCATACAAGACATATAGATTAAATACAAGTTGAAATTATGAAGCTTAAAAATTAACCAGCTTTTAGATTTAGATCCAAAATAAGTTACAATTAGCCTTCCAGCTAAATAGCAGATAAGGATTAAGAGTTCAATATATATATATATATATATATATATACATATATATATATATATCATAGATTGAAGAAAGTAAAACTACATGGTTTATCTCTACAAGCCTGTTTCGTGAGTAACTCACTCTTCAGGAGATGTGAGTTACTCACGAAACAGGCTTGTAGAGATAAACCATGTAGTTTTACTTTCTTCAATCTATGATATATATATATATATATATATGTATATATATATATATACTATCAAATACCTTTGACTTTGTTTTGGATGAAGTAAAACCTTCAATGCTTTCTTTGGTGAAATAGTTCTCAAATGCATCCTTTATGTTCCAAATATTTTCAGCCTACAAAAGAAAGATTTAAATATAAGAAAACAGCTTGCAAAGAAAAATTAGAAAATCCGGAGCTTTTGGAAAATAAACTAATTAAACATTTCTACAATAACCATAATGATTGCTATTCTTAACTAAGCCCAAGCTCTTAACCAATCTAGATTAACAACTGGAAATTTTAGTCTTCTAACTAAGTAACTAACTAAGTAAGTAAGTAACTAAGTAAGTAAGTAAGTAAGTAAGTAAGTAAGTAAGTAAGTAATGAAGTAAGTAAGTAAGTAAGTAAGTAAGTAAGTAAGTAAGTAAGTAAGTAAGTAAGTAAGTAAGTAAGTAAGTAAGTAAGTAAGTAAGTAAGTAAGTAACTAAGTAGCTAATTAACTAACTAACTAACTAACTAACTAACTAACTAACTAACTAACTAACTAACTAACTAACTAACTAACTAACTTACTAACTAACTAACTAACTAACTAACTAACTAGCTAGCTAACTAACTAACTAACTAGCTAACTAACTAACTAACTAACAATTATCTAACTTTAAAAATTATGAAAGGCTTATTTGTGAATTTTCTCTTTTTGTTGCAACAAATTCAAAGCTCTTTAAGATTTTTCACTGATTCCAAAGAATGCAAAGGCCTATTGTACATTGCAGTAAATTGACCATCAAAAAAATTATATTTCCAACTTCAACTGCCAATTTCATGCTCAAACATAGAAACAAACTTATTTAACTCTTCTTTCAGTTGTTTCTGCACCGTTCCCTTTAATTTGAATTGTGTAATTTCCTCTAATTTAAAGATTTTTAGGCCTAGTTGTATGATTACGTAGCCATCGAAAAACCCGTTCATTACAGCAGGAGGAAGTGGATTGAAGATTGCAATACTGAGCATAGACGAGTTTGAAAATTTCAACAAATGAATCCTTACCTGAATGTCGAGCTGGATCGTGAAAAAAGGCTGCAGAGTTGCTGATTCTTTGGCACCGGCGTGGTGCACGGAAGAGCGGATGATGCCGCCATAAAGCTTGGTGATCAGAGTTTCGCTTGCTGAGGTCTGGGGACAAGAGGGCAGATTTAGAGTTAAAAGATCTATGTGTAAGCATTTCCAAGCATTTTTATCCTAATTTCGCCATCTTGTTCATGTTTGATTTCATTATGATTAAATTTCAATATCCTTAATTCTTTCAAATAAATTTTCCATGATTGTAGCTACTTGATTACGTAAGTTAAGTAATGCTTCCAAACGTCAAAACATAAATGATACAAAATCCCTGAGAGACATATTTGAAAACGACTTAATGCAACGATCTTTTTCGAAGACATTTACTAAACTAAGGAAAATGATACAAATTGTGATGACAAACAGACACAGAAATAAATGAAACGTTTACTGGCCAACAAGGAGAAAATTATCAGTGTTATCTTATATAGCAACGTTTAAGATTAAACATGGTGGAATAGGAGCCAGCATTGTTTTAGTATATCAATTAAAAGTTCTTTGCTAGGATAATGCCAGACTACATCAGCCTTCAAATTTGTTCAGTTGATTAATTCAATGACTGATCTGGATACTTTTCCAGTCAAACAAAATAGTAAGAGTGGGAAAGATAAGTTTACGAATTAACTCCTGATGAAGTGCCATTTTGTAACTAGGCAGCGCGGTTCAACAAACTGAATATATATTTAAAAGAAAAGAAGGACGACAATTAGTTCTTTAGGTATTGCTGGGATACATTCTTTGTCTTGTATATTAAGTTGTCATTGATATTCAGTATACTGAGAACTTGAAAAAAGAATTTGAACATCCATTAGCGGATCTTACAATTGCAAACCGACATATCAATATAATGCACGAAAGATTGAAGTATTTGTGCCCTAGGCCCAATATTTAGTTCTTGTTTAGCAATACAGTTAAATGTCAAAAAACGCAACAACAGTGTACCTTTCTTAGGTTTGCAGTTTTATTATTGCGTCCAACTTGCTCCCACTCATCTGCAGCCTCTTCTTTTTCAGTACCTGCTTTATTTTGGTCTTTAAACGTGCTCTTATGCGGAGTCACCTCCTCAGTTGATCCATTCATGAATGTTTCTACCATAAAGGAAAGGGGGAGGAATTCAAATACAATAAAAGCTCAAAGCAAATCAACGGCATATGAAAAAGCACAGTGTCACTCTACTTTGAAAGTTTGGCGGCTAAACAGCTAGCAGGGTGCTTTGAGTAAAAATACAAAAACCAAGCAAAGGCTAAAAATCACAATTCGTTACCACTTAGGCCATATATTGGTTGATAGGTCTTTGTTTCTGGCATTTATTTGGCACTTATCAAATTTAGAGGTGAATTCCTTAATACAACTCTTGTGTTGTAATTATACCTTTTTGTTAACGTCCCATTCTAGATATGTTCATACATTTAATGGGTTGTGTTTATTACAGTTTTATCATTTGTATATAAAGTATATTTTCATTACAGGAGTGAAAGATTTGAATTGAATTTCTCATTGAAGGCACGTGATAGTGCACGTCATCTCCCAAATGCACACATGATTCAAAATGTTCTTAAGCTATGACACCAGAATACTCACCCTTGATCGCAAAATGATTTTTTGTCTTGCTATTTTGTGCCAGTGAATTCAAGGAGACAAACTCTTCATGTAGACCATTGAGGAGAAAAGTTAGAAACTCTTCTGCATCTTGTTGTTTTCCCTAGAAAAATCATGATAAATTAGTAAAAATTTGAGACAATCTTCTACAACAGACTGTTTTTTAACTGTTTTTAGGAGGTTAAAATTTTCCATGGACCAAGCTCCGCACCCACTTTTTTCTCTTTCTTGTCTCCATAATTTGGGACCCCTTGCTAGGCCAATTTTTGAAGCCTGGCCAATTTCTAGATGGATAGATAAAAGAGACATCAAAGATTCAGGCAAACGCCTTAAGAAATCTATAACAACACAACATCAAACATTTTCGAAGGGATGGGTGTGCTCTGAATGCAATTCTGACTGGGTCATCCAAAGAGTTACATGTCTCCTATTTCAAGCAAACTCACAGATGCTAGATCAAATGGTGATTCTTTTCAACAGTTTCACCATTCCGGAGTTATTCTAAATAGAAATCACAAAAAACGTTCACAGCTTAAGATAAAAAAGATCTTTTCAAAATATCTTACCGTTTCAGATAAAGTAGACTTCAGCACAGACAAGATTTCATAAACCTTTTTTGGTTCAAAAGATGTGCCAAGTCTTAAATCGTCAGTCTTTTTGCCTTTATGCTGGAAAACTAGAGAAAAATGACAAATTTAGCATAAGAAAATTAAACATGTTTGCATGATAAAACGAAGAAATTATTGTGACATATCTGCTCAAATTACTCTAAATACGACTACACATTTCATAAATACTCCAAAGTAGCTAACAGCCATGCTACCAACAGTTTTCTCTTATCCTGCTTTTCTAGAGACATCAGTTAGTCATCCCTCCCAAAAATATGTCCTTTAAGGCATGCTGAGTGCCTTATTTGACTTTTGGGGCATGTGAACTTGAGGCTCAGAAGATCGGAAGGATTTCCAAAAAAGTGGCTCGGAAAATTAGAAGAGTTTCCCACAACAAAGACGAAACTCTTTTCTAGAAATCGATGGATTTATTCTAGATATTTCGGGAAATAATTACCTCTATTGTCCAAAAAGGAGAATTCATTTGCAAACTGAATCCTGCGGAAGATATTATTGAATTCATTATTGAATGCAATATTAGACAAAAAAGGAAAACATACATTTCTATGCAATGACATAAAACATACAATGATGAAAATGTTGATCAGTATTGAACTGGTTTACAAAATGTTGTGTTGCAGATTGCCAACCTTTCTGAGGTATGATTACAAAAGTTGATAAAAATAACATGGCCAAAGAAACTGTCAATAAAAGTCGGCTACATCAGCAAATATTTGACCGCGCAAAATGAAATCTCTTGGAAACTGATTTCAAATTGAAATCAAAGTCACATTGAAATCTCTTAGCGTGGAATAAAGGATTCTTTAACTTCAGTCGATTTTCGAGTCTTTCACAATTTTGCACCAAAACACTTTCAAAAAGCAACAAGTCTGTTCTAGCAGAACTTAACTCTGGGGTAACAGACAGCAATATATAAATCTTGATCGATTCTTCTGTTTATTAAAGATGATTGAAAGCTAATTGATTAATACAGCAAATCAAATCCCTGAAAAATACTGAAGACTATTTTACTCATTCTTCAAATAGTCAAAAATAAAAGATTCTGTGGTTACGAATGGCTTTCTTAATTTCCAGGAAGCTTAATGTGCCAACTCTTCGTAAATTCTAATCGACTAAGACAGGTGGTTCCCGCGCACAAAGCAGATTCCTGGTAAGACAATGTCAACAAACATGCTTAAGTGTCTTTCTTAGGCTAAATAAATGACATCTTTTTAGCAGGAAAGCAATAACATAAGGAAACTGCAATCGTGAGTTCTGCTTAAGATGTGCAGAAAGGGGTGCTCTGCTATAAGAAATTCAACATACATAAGAAGACAATACCAATCATGAATAACATTGATATGTGTCTTCTTGTGCTTAAATTTTTAGCTTTTAGAAACAGATATGCAGTCCTTTCAAATAGCCCCATACAAATACGCTGTTCTATAAAATAGCCTACAAATATGAACAATAACATAAAACTTACAAAAGTCTTCTCAATAAAGCCAAACTTATCCTTAAAATGGCAGGTGAGGAAAATATTTATTCATTGTGTGCAATTTGTCATGCAGTACATTCGTCTTTTTGTACAGACCTAGCTGTCTTGCCATCTTTTCAATGTTCTACTACTCTTGTAGGTATCAAACCTTCATATTTACAATGTTATAGCAAATGAAAAGGGCTGATTTGCTTTTTGTAGCAAAGCCAGTCATCCTTACTAAAAAGGGGGAGAAGAAAAAACCATAACACAGCAATACACATATTGAAGGAGCAATACTGATTGAAAAATATAGAGAAAGCTAACTTACATGGTATCGGTGAGTGGTGTTGATGATAGTTTTTCATTTTTCTGCTTGATTCCAGCCATAGATTTAAATAAATGATAAAAAGCTTGGCAACCAAGTAATGACTGCAAAGTAGCATTGATGTAGCACCAATTGCCATTGTTTATCAAGCCACGTAGCTGGATCAATGAGTTGTTGGGATGAAGACTAGTCTTTTGCAGGAAATCTGATATATTAAAAAGAAGACGAAACATATCAATGCTATTTGGAAAGATATTTTTAAGTCTCTGCAAAGATGTAACATTGCAAACAACTAAGGGCTTTGGCTTTTGAAACAGAACACCAAAGGTATAAAAGGTGCAACCACTTTTTACTTCAATTTGAATAGGCTAAAGAAGCTGGGGATCTAATTCATTTTAGATTGATCAGTACCGTTCACATGGGAGCAATTATCCAGGATAATTATGGAAGCTACAATTAAAGAAATAAAACGATTTGACTGAATGCAGCTACCGTACCCCATATTTTTTTTTATTATTATATTTTTTTGGTTAAATAACTTAAATAATTTTTTTTGGTTTGTTCCTTGTCCCTTTGTTTGCTTGAGTGATAAAATGGTCAAATATATTGTAAGTGCCATTTGTAGAGGATCTTGTGTCTTTTCTCTCTATGAATGGAACCATACAAAGTGGTTGTTGCCTAGCCTTTTGATTGCTTATAAATATATAATATATATAACATGGAAGCAGCAGCTAATGCTCAAAAGCATCAGGACCCTAACCTTTGAGTATTAGCAGGGACATTTAAAAACTAGGTTACAAGATATTAAAAAAAACAATTTTAGATCAAGGTGTTAAGGACCAAAATGTTATAACTTGTGATTACTTGTAACTTGTTCCACGCTAAGCTGATCCACAAAAGACCAGTGAGAGCATATTTGGCTGGTACTTTGGGAACAGTTAAAGTGACTAAATATCACTTATGGTGATAAACCTTTGAAAAAATAAAACATAGCACACCTGCTAGTGCTGCTGCATCCTGATCGTTTTCAACAGATATTGATCTTTGAGTTTTTTCAGAGAAACTATTCTCCTGTATTTCTGGGCCTGAATTCTTGCTTTCTGATTCCTCGAAATTCACTGATACAACAGTTGGCAAATTTGTGGCTGGTGCATTTGAATTTGATTTGAATAATGCAGCCCAAGAGACTGGTTTGCTTTTAGGGGCAACAGATCCCTCAGGAACTGGCTTATTTTGAACTGCATCACCATCAGGCTTCTGATCTCCTTGCTTCTTGCCTAGAAAATTAAAATCATACAAAAATGTTTGATATATTCAATTCTAGAATAAGGTATATACAACTTATGCAAAAACATTATTCAACCAAACCATAAAAATGCTATTCATTAAGCAAGAAGAGCATCAATATTCATGAAAAGTAGAGAATTGGTGTGTCCGCAATTCGTTAGGGCTAGCAACAGCATAAATATTTGCAATACCATTGGGTCAGTTACCTTTGCAATGATACTAATTGGTCTTGCAAAGTAATAATATAGATCTAGATACAATAATTAGTTTGAAGATTTGGCTAGCACCCTATGTACCAGAATCAAGGACAGCAACCATTTTCAGCAGGAATGGTTCAGATAAAAAACATATAATTAAAAAACTGTCTGACATAAAGTGCAAAAATTTTCAGCGCAATAAGTTTTAGTCAAAAATTAGTCTGAAAACAAAGTTGCTTGAATCATGGATAGCTAGAGATTCAAGAATCTGCTGATCCAAATTTTGTATTTTTGAAACTTAACAATTGTTCTTGAGTAGTGTAGTATGATACTTTAAAAAAGAGTAGTAAAAGTTTCTGATATTTTATTTAAGAGAGATTCCTATTAATCAAACATGTTCAGTGACATAATTGCAGCAGCATTATGTCAATTAAAGTACACAAAGAACAAAAACTTACTGTCAAAAGTAGATTTTCTCATAAACATATCATCTCCAGCTATCAAATGCTGATCGTTTTCATTGTTTAATGGTTGTACTTCGCATGCAGCATTGGTGTCTGAGGCCATAAAACAACCTCCATTATTGGAATCTTGTGGTTCAGCATCCAATGTCATGGAATCTAATTTCTCAGATAGTTCACCTTCCCGTTGTTCATCTGAGGCAACAACACAGCTCTTTACATCACTGGGCATGTCAGCATCTGAGAGACATAAGAATAGCTACAATTAAAATATATGAAACATATGAATAGCATAGAAAACAGACATAGCCTTGTGTATATTTGAAAGCCAACTGGTTCAACAATCATCAGAGTAGAAAAACAGCAGGATGACTAGGAGGTGGACAATGAACAGGTTTCCATTATGGAACACTACTGTGAAATTTTGTCTGGTATGAGATACTTTTCACTATTTTGACACAAAGAGCTGGAAAGGTTACCACTTATCAAATCAATGTTTTGATGGTGAAATGAATGAAAAAAATTTGTTAAAAAAGAGAAAAAAATGCTATTACATTAAAACAATTGTTTCTATGAGAAAAAATACCTCTTTGGCCATCCTGTGACTGTAGTCTGACAAACTGAAATTAAAACATTGTTTCAGCACAAAAAATATACCAGTCAAAGTTTCCTTCACAAAATCTCTTATTGCTTAGCTGGCTGCATAACAAGCATAATCACTTTTATTGACATTGTGTATAAAGGAATAAATCTAAAATTTTCAACCCATTGAGGCTTTTTCCTTTGAAACAAGTGTTCACTCAAGATTGCATCAACATACTCACAAACTCAATCATGCAAGAATTTCATCATTCGCCCAAAAGGGTAAATTGTGTGGAATAAATATTTCATCAATTAACACATTTCTAGAATCTTTTTCCCCCCAAGCAAGTGACATAGAGGATACAAAGCATGGATATCAAAACACAGGAAAAGTAAGCTGAATTAAGCACATCTCAACAGAAAAATGCAATTGAAAATCAATTTCACCACGAATATTGATGAATGATATAGGCACTTAGTATTTGAACTACTTTAGCCCTTGGAACATCATCTGGGCATTAAAGCATTTTTGAAAGTGGTTTGTAATAACACTTTGCAACCACCCAGCAATAATGTTTATATATGACCAGTAATCAGTGGTGGACACCTGGGGGGTGAGGGGGCGACTGGCCCCCAATACTTTAGAGGACAATGGTCTTTTGTTCTAAAACAATGGTAAATGTGATGTCATCTTATTAAAACAATAGGCTTGCCACCCAATATTTGACCAAGTGTCTGCCCCTGTTTGTTATGTATATACATAAAATCTATAAACAAAGAAAGTTTATACAAGTATTAAATCTTTCTTGGAGTGCAATTAAAAAGATTATCATAAGAGTTTGATTTCATTACCTTAAATGGAGAAATGAATCTTGTCTTGTTCGATTATGGTTTTAATCAAAACAGTGTAAATTGTTCTTAATTTTCGAAAATACTCATATTTCATGTGTTCAAATAATTGTCTTATCTTTCTCATTTTTCCAATTGTCTCATTTGTCTATCTCAAAATTTAAGTCAAGGTATTGCTTAATCATTAGATATGTTTTAAACACATCATACCTTAACTGCTTTAACTTTCTCAAAGTACTTCCCACATTCATGCTCATCAAAATCACCAAAAAAGAGAAGCTACAAAAAACAAGAAAGACGTTTATTCATTGTATCTTGGTAAATAGTCATTAAATGCCCAATAACAGAAACTTAAGAAATTTTTAACCCAACATTTCAGAAAGCTACAAATTTGCTGATGATAGAAAACAACAATCTAGAGAACTCAGCCAAAATTTTTACAAAAATTAAATCTTCAAAAATAAATTCATATCAAACAAACAATCAAGAGATCAGAGGAAAGCCTGGAAAAAGAAAATTGCATAAACCATATATATGTGTAAGATCTGAACTTTGAAGTTGGCATTATCCTAGAAAAACGCCCCTTACAAACTGTTAAGTTCACCTTTCTAAAATTACAGCTTTATAAACATGAAATTGTATGCTATTTCATAGGTTTTGAGTTGGGCTTTCACAAGATACTTTCAACAGTTTTCAGAATTGGCTATCCACAAACATGCTTTCTATGGTCTTTATAATAATGATTGTACCAGATCGTTTGACAAGAGTGATTTGCAAATTTGGTCATTGAACTGACAGTTAGAATTGTCAAGGCTAGTCATTTACAGGCTTGTGTAACTTTTCCACGGGTACTTTGGTAGTATCTTACTTCAGCAGCTATGATAGAAAGAAAAGCTGTTTATCGAGGCCATTTCTTCAGACATTTAGGATCAAAACTTGTAGCATGTAAAGCCCACCTCAAAACCTATTAAATAACAAGGGCATGCTTCTATAACCTGGGCCATCTATAATCACTGATTTGTACCCAGTTTTCTGCTTAGGTTGATAAAAATCACATGTTTATTTGTCATTGTTGAGTAATAAAAACTTATAGTAGTAGTTGATGCCCTAAAGGCAAGGTGCATATATGTTTTGGTGTACATAGAACTTAGAGCCCCCTGTCCTATGCATTAAAGCATAAATAGAGCTGGGAGCTGAGCCCCCTTGCTAATGCGTAGAAGTAGCCTTTTCCAATTGTTGTATTGTTTTTATAGTCACATTTTGCTGAAACCCACCCCTTCTTCTAGCACTATACCCCTGAGCCTACAAAGTTAACACACAATATTTAAATATCTATCAATTGTTTGCAATGTATTGCTATCCCTCAGATGTTATTTGGGTTGACCCAGGTTTTGATGCTAATTGAGGTAAGAAGCTAGTACAATAAGTGTAAATCCTTTAATATCTAGACAGATTGAGATCCAAACTTTTGCTTGGCATCAGCGAGGAACTGAGCAAGTTACGATTCTAATTATGTTATGTAAATAGGGAATGATCATCAAAATTTCGTATAAGAAGTAATACTGCGAATGATCTAAGATTCACGAGGGCAGGTAAAATTTGATGGTTCAGCAACCATCAAGAGTCTTGATCAAGGGTGCCTTTCACATATCCTCTTAACTGACAATTCTTCAAAATCGAGGACAAGAAAATCTTACCCCATCAGCTCTAGATCTTTCAGTTTCGCTGAAATTTGCCATTCTTACTGGCAACGTGAAGTGGGACGAAATGGAGTAAATCCAGTCAACGTGCGCTGGCCTTTCCTCGGCCTAAATCCCAGATAGATCTAAGCTCGAACACTTTTCTGACACCAAAATCAAATTTATAAAACCAAATACATTTTACTGCTTGGAGAGAATCTTATCATGTTGCAAAAGGGACGAGACTGCACGAGGCAGAGCCAAATTTTTGCTTTGTCACGATCAACGCTTCTTCCAACATCGCCATCTTTGTAACCTTGTGTTGAATCTCGCCCCGTGTGCTTCTGCGGGAGGACGTAGCGATCTGACCAATAAAAATCGCCATTTACCGCCGCCCAGATTGCGTACCAATTGGTATTATCGCCGCAACTAACATTTAAAACCACCTCCAAACAATCGCTATCATCAAGGTTCCGTTTTTACTGTCGAAACTATGTAAAAACAGCCGTGAAAGAAGGACTTTTCCTTAATCTGTTTGCCCATACAACGGAGGTATTTAGTGAGAGTTGACGGAAGTTCGACATCTCTACTTGTCTGGAATTGATAATGCTGGGTACTAATTTGTTTGGCTTTACATTTCACACCTCAGATCGTATATAATTACCCCATTTTGCGCAAATATACTTGCTACATCGCTCGCAAGCGACTGCTTTCATTCTGAGGACTGGGGTTAAGTTAATTGCTCTACAAATAGAAAATGGGGTACTTAATGGACCTTATTTGTATAGCATGACATTTCACATTTTAGATTGTATGTGAATGCCAACTTTTGCAGACATAGAGTTGGTAAATCGCTCGCAGACGACTTTTTTCATAATTCAACATGAAGTAAAGCTTTTTCCTTTACAACTATAATATGTTAAATGTAAAGTTACTAATTTTGTCTTTGATATATTGAATAAGGTATTTTATAGAAATTATTTTTTCTTTACGAATAAACCTTCTACAAAAATATAGAAACATCAGCTATAAAGAAGGTCGAGATGACAAAAACAAATGCATTAGTTTAAAAGCTGAAGTTGAATTTGAATGTTCTTTGTTTAACTTCTACACGCATATCAGGGTCGGTGCTAGAAAAATTCCTCAGGACGGGGGGGGGGATGTCAAATATCAGGTTGCCAAAAAGGAGATTTTTCTATTAACTAAAATTATGACAAACTCTGATGGCGATTATGACAGGACGTTCTCCATTGACTCTGTGATTCTTGAACAATTGCTAGTTTAAATAAGAATTTAAAATTTTTCATTTACTTTGAAGATCGTTTCTTTTAAATCATCTGTTTATCCCAAGCTTTAAATAATCATATCTGAATAAAACCTTAATAATAGTTGTTTGAAGCAACATCATAATGAAAAAATAGGCATTGTCTTATATACTTTCGTTTTACAACATAATGAACTCTGCAATAAAATAGTAATTGGAAACAAGCATGCAAGAGAGGCAAGACCATACAGTTTGCTTAATATTCAATCCCATGGGTACTGACTCCATTGAGACTTTGGGGCTTGTGTACCCGCTCTGAATTGGGCTTACCCTCCCAGGCAGCTTTTTAACACAGATAAGCATATCAGGATAACTAAATTAAAGCGTTAATTTGCTCAGTTTATGCAAATGCGGGGTCAAAAGAGATCTATATCTATATGGTATGAACGATTATTAACACAGTATAATTAAAAGCATAAGTGTGAATATAAGTAAAAGATTCAAAATGCATAAGACCCATCTCCAACAGGAAAAGTTGGCCTGGGAATTTTGATTTCGATGGAGTTCAAAATTTGTATTGAACAGTACAAATACCTTGAGCGAATGAAAGAAATAATACAGTTGAGTATAAAAAAGACAGAGGTGAAATCCTTTGAAATCGGCGACAAAAGAGAGTTAGAACTATTTTTATTGAACGATGGTGAAAACGAGAGTAAGCTCAAGAGCCGACAATTATGATGATGATTATGATGATGATGCCGACGATAAAGATGATTACGAAGATGGTGTGAATGAGGATGATGACAAAGTTGACATTGAAAAGCATACATACGAAAGATTTCTGACCTCATATAACATATTTTCTATGCAAATTCTCAAAAAACTCAAAAGCAAAAAATTTTGTCGTGAATAAAACTTCGTCCCATTTTGAATTTAGGCAAAAAAAATTTTGTCAAAATATTTGTCGGAAACTTTGTCAAGACGAAATTTTTTGGAGTTAATGTACCATCGACAATCATTGATTTTTTATTGTGCCACCACCAAGTTTGCCAAGTAAACACCAAAAATGCCGAATCTGCCAATTAAAGAACAACCGGTTCATAAATCTTGGGGGTGTCACACCCCCACCCCCACAACCCCATGTATCACCGCCCCTGGCGCTAATAAGTGTTTAAGTTTTGGGCTAAAGAAAACATATTCCAAAAGATTCCGACAAAGAAGCGAAATTTACCAAGTTTTCCGAAAAATCTAGTACTTTAGATGGGGTTAGAGCCCATGGGTGTAGTGCTAGGGGGCTCGGAGGGCTGAGCCCCCTTGTTATAGCCTGAGCCCCCTGGAACTCAGGCTACCTTGTTAATGCCAAAAGATAGCCAGTTTCTACTTTTGCTATTGTTTTTAGCAACATTTTGTGCAAGAGCCCCCCTTGTTATTTTGATAGCACTACACGACAGTTAGAGCCCCTCCGACTCAAGCCGTTGGACGCTTTTAAGAGAAAATAGAACTGAGCTCCCGAATTTTTGGCGGGAATACCTTCAGTTCTCTGATTGGCAACAGCCACTAATCTTTTTTATAGATCAGAGACAACAGCAGCAACAGAATTGAGAACAGCAACAACTGTACCATTTGCAGGACGAAGCAAAAATCGTAGTGCAATCTTTTTAGGATCAGAGCCGAGTTTTCTTAACGAAATAGATGGAGTTCATCGAAGATTCTTCATGAGTAGATAGAAGCGCCAATTATGAGCTTCATACCATTTGAATTAGCGCAACGTTTCCGCTCTCCACATCAACAGTTGTTACGAGTCCTGTTTAATGAACACACGAGGTCTTTCTTTTGCCCAAAGAAGATATATTCTCAATCAAGAATCCGTAGGAAATACTTGAGTATCGATACCAACAATGGATTTTCATATCCTGTCCACCCTAAAAGCTTGTTACAGACAACTACAAAGAGCCAATGCTCGCGAAAAATTTCCCAAACTCCGGGAAAAGATACTATTTCTAGGCCTAAAGAAGGTCATGACTCGGACTCTTTCCGCGTGGTTGTTCAGAAATTCAGGAATCTTGAATTGAAGCCAAATCCTGTTCTCTTAAAGGAGGCTTACAATGAATCTCGGAACCTTGTTGATATTTTTATAAACATGACATCATTGCCAGACTTAAGAGATAAAATGATTGAAAACTTGAACACGTTTTTGAATTTTTATGACATATTTGGAGGGGAAAATGAATTTTACAAGCTTTCTTCCAAGATGAAATCATACTGCATTGCAAATGAAGCAACTTATTATTTAATTATTCGCCATGAAACAAGAATAAATACATGGAAGGATGGTCTGGAAATTTTAGAAAATATGGAATCTATTGGTATTGAGCCACATGCAAGAACATTTCATCATATTATTCTGAATGCTGTTAAGGAGGGGGATCTTAATGATGCTTTGGGTCTGTTAAAGCAAATGAGAAAAATTGAAACAGTTTTCCATGACCAGTTTTATGGGTCACTGATTGATACTGCTCTGGAAAAACAAGAAGCAACAAGATCATTTGTTCTATCAGTTTTTGATTCACTTATAAACACTGGTTTTACTGTTGGACCAAAGACATTTTGGTCAGCAAAAAGATGGTTTGAAAGGTAAAAATTTCTAAACTGTATGTTAAGAGGATAAGAAGGAAGTTCCTTAGAAAAAAAGTAAAATCGTTTATTTGAATTTTTCCTGGCATAACATGGCAATCAAAATATGTGTAATTCATAGTCTTATCCACATTTATTGCAGGGATCCTAATACAAAGTTTTTCACTGGCAGTAGAGCCATACTGTACCATACCATATTATACTGTACCATACCATATTATACTGTACCATACCATATTATACTGTACCATACCATATTATACTGTACCATACCATAATATACTGTACCATACCATATTATACTGTACCATACCATACCATACCATACCATACCATACCATACCATACCATACCATACCATACCATACCATACCATACCATACCATACCATACCATACCATACCATACCATACCATACCATACCAGGGGCGGCGCGCAATGGTATAAACTGTGTAAGCCTCATACCATTTTATTTCCAAAAAAACCTTTAAATTCATTGGCTCGTTCGCTTGTTTTGTACTGCATTTGAGGCAGTAGCAGAGGCGCATTGTGTGTTCAATATTCATTCAAATGTCAAAATAAACGAAACTTTGTGTTTGACTTGTTCTGACAAAAGACTGTTAATTGCCTTCTAATCCATTAATGAATCATATTCTATAGTACCGTTGATAGTAATTGAATCTCAGGGCAGTTATGGCCATGTTATTAGTTTCTCATTTCTCATACCGTGATGTCATTAAACTTCAATTATCAGATCTCTTTATTTTGCCTTTCAGTGATAAAAATAAAATTTGGAAAGTTGGAACATCCCTTGTCAACCTAAAGTATGTCATTATTTTTTGCTATTAGTAAAGTCTTTATTATCTTTTGTGATCACTGTCGGGAAAGACAATACAAATATTTCTCCTTGCAAGAAAGAGTGCATTGTTAGTATAAAAGTGCTTAAGAATAATACAGTACCATGCCTAAGGGTAAGGCAAATTTATTTTACAGTGTCCTTGTAGTTCTTGTAGTTAATGATAGGTATCAACGACACCCTTTATTCTCATATTTCTGCATACATCCTGCCAATTGATTAAAATTGATTTTTAGCTTAATCCTTAATTTCGTTTTATTATTAAGGCTGTACTGGCCCTGTGAGAGACAAGAAAGCAGGCAGTTGACAAAATGAGCACCTATGAAGAATTTATGGCTAATTACAATTGCTTTCTAGTTTAATTAGTAGGCAACAATAGATGTTCATTGTTTATTATATTTGAATATGTTTTAATCTTAATTTTTTCCAGAGGGATTTGCAAATGCTGCGGATCACAGTTAAAGAGGTTTTTCTTACCAATTGAAAGAAGAGAAAGTTTACAAAAGAAACTTTTTGACATTGCAGAAACCTCAATAAGCAAAGTTCTTGATAATGCTTCAGTTTCAAAGATACCAGACTTTAATATTTCAAGCTCCTTCAATCCACAGAACAAGATCAATGAATTCAAGCATTATTTGAGTACTCATGGACCATTTGATGTTGTTCTAGATGTACTTAATATTGCATATTATAGAGACAGAGGATTCAACTCGTTTCAGGTATGGGAAAAAACTAGATGAAAATGTGCTTGTATCTGCTTTGCTTTTTTTGTTCTTTTCATTGATTTGAAAAATATATATTCAGAAAGTAATAGCTAGTACAAGATATTAAGCTCAGAGGTAAAATTTGATTAGACTGAAGTAAGCTGAACTGCAGAATTAAGAAGTTGAAATTGATAGGGTCTGTAGTATTGAGTAGTATAAAGACTCTTAATACAAAATTACCAATGCTATAAGAACAATGTTAGCACTGAAAAATCTAACTTTGTTGGAAATATGACTACATCTTCTTAAATGTAGCTAAAATGTCACACAACAAATACAAAAGGTCAACCTGCAAAATAACCTACCAAATCTCAAAGGTTTGGTTTTGTTTCCAAAAGCAAGCTTTGCATTTTGCCATGTCCTTCTTAGGTCAAAAGAGTTGTCAGACATTTTCTCGATCAAAGAAAACATGTGCTAGCTTTGTGTTCAAGCCCATTACTTTCCACACTTTTGGAGAAAGAGGTGGCAACAGATCTTCCAAACTACCACATGGTTCAACTCTTGCACTATTTACGAAGGCAAGGTTGTGGAATCTTCTTTGTTGATGACAAGTAAGTTTGTTTGTCACTAGTGGTTACTGTGTGTTCAATTGCATTCCTGGTGGTGAATATTAATGTCTCTCACTAGAATCATAAGAGCTGAAATATTTGAAATTTTGTGAAATGCAGTATATTAAAATAAAAATAAGTCAGGAACAAAGCAGCACGACAGCAAGAGTCCAATGTAGTAAATTAAATCTAATATATATATAAATGCTAATATTTTGTCCAGGCATACAGGGCTTCATCAGAGTAAATGTAACAAACAAATTATTCTGCTGGACAGCAAATCCTGCTTTTCTTCCTTCTTACACATATGAAATATAACTCAGTCATACAAGGGATTCGTGGGTAAGTTCCTAAAGACACATGATCATTGAGAAAAAATGTAAAACAACTAACTCTTAATAATGTTTATTATTTAATCTAATTTCTGAGGATTTTAAGTGAAGGGCAATTCAGGATGGTTTTAGGACATTGAAAAGGGAATAAATTCATATTAAATTGCTTCATAAATCCGAATTTAATTTTTCAAAATATGTATGCATCTTTGTGAGTAAAAACTGTGATGCTTTTGAAAAAATTTGTATTTTAGCAACATATGTTATCATACCACAGAGGAAAAAGTTGTTTTCCATGTTATGTAGTTGATACAATGAAATCTTTGTGGCAACTTCAGCTATAAAAGTTTACCTTTATCATCACCCAAGGGACCTGCTACCTTAACTGCTCTGCATTTACTTAACGAAGCACTCACATCTCTTTTTCAATATGACCAAACCAGTGAAATATTCTATCATGCACAGACAAATTCCAATACTCTTTAGATCTAATCTATTCCATCAATCTAATTCTGTCTTTTAGGTTTACACTACACAACCATCATGTATCATTATTTTATCATTTTTCTCCAGGTAACACATAACCTTAACCCTCACTGGCCAGGTTTTGCTACCATATAAAAATTAATGGTACTTGAAATTTTGACTATCATGACATTGGGAGCATCAGGTGTCTAATTTTAAAAAAGAACTGTCTTTTTCTGTTTTAAAGGAAAGAAGATGGCCATATTGATGACTACTTCATACTACTAAGCATGGTTTATCAAAACATGGACATTGATATAATAACAGCAGACAAATTTGGTGACCATATCCATACACTGGACATCAATGCCAAAAATGATTTTAAACGCTGGATGAGATCACATCAAATAGTGCTGACAAAGTTTACTGACACAGGGAAACCCATCTTTCCACGTAGGGAAAATTATGACATTGATGTTCAAAGTACAAAGAGCAGTTGGCACTTCCCTGGGCCAAACAAACAATGGTTATGTTGTATTAAAAAGTAGGTTGGCATTAGATGAAAATTAGAATAACAATGTCCTTAAAGTTGATTCATTAGCAAGCAGTCTCCTTTAAAAAAGCTAGTCTGTATAAAACCATAATTATGAATTTGTATTGTGTTGTTTCTGTTTAATAAAATTTTATCAAGAAATATAAGATTAAGTTCTGCATGTGTCTTTGTAAATTCTATACTTGTACATTGCCAACAAAGTTTACCAGAATTTCTGAGGTGACCTTGCTGATCCATGTAGCCAAAGTATCTAGCACAAGCTCTATTTCAATTAGTTAAAAAGCCACACTAGCTGCCCAAATTGATAATTTCTTAACCTTAGGTAACCCCCACCCAAACAGTTGAATTGCCAGTTGAATCCAGATGCAAGGGCACAAGAGGAGAATAAATTTTGCATGAAGGAAACCTAAAAATCAAAAGAAACCCAAAGATTCCTGACAAATTGAAACAAAACATAAAAGTTTCCAAAAAGCTAACAAATTTGGTTTATATCTCTGCAACTCTGTCAGATATTCATTGATCAAAACAAAAACCAATCAAATGCACAACCTATCCTTTTGTCAATTTAGACCCTCTCCTAAAAAACCTCTCTCAGTTCACCTAGAGATCCTCTCTATTTACCTTTTATAGAATGTTTTTTTTCATGCAATTTTTCAAATTTTTCTGCACACAAGACCTAATTTGATAATCATTTTATGAGTTTAAAAATGAAGTGATCTGGAATAAGCATGCTTAAAAGATGATCAGCAAAGATGGTTTGGAGGTAAAAAACAAGGAAATAAGAACAGTGTATACCATTGACAAAGAATCTTAACAAAACAGAACTATTTTACATAAAGGTGACATTATAAGGCAGGTTTTGAAATGTTCTGCAATCCATTACATTGTTATCCCTGCATCAATACACATGTAAAAGTAAAAGTATGTTGTTACATCATTAGGCAACAGAGTGACAAACAAATTGCTAAATATTTCAAATTTCATTTAAAAACATGCTCAAATATCTTGGGTAGCTGTGACAAGAAATGCGAACCTGTTTTTATCCCCCCCGTTATTCAAAAGCACGACTGTTACAGGGGAAAGTAGATGTCCCTAATATTCTTTAACAACATCCTATACACAAATCTGAATTCAAAACTAAAACTGTTTGTATTTAAACTTTCTAAATGTTATAAAAGTGGAATAATGGAATCATCCAAGTCTTTCTTAATGAAACACCCCTTCTCTTAAACTAAAATGTTAGTTTTTTTAAAATCCCCGCAAAGTCTGACTGACAAGCCAAAATATAAACAGACATAGAGCTGAAATGTGGCAAAATTATTTTCTTGAAAACCAAGCAAACAACTTATGTTTATTGTTTGCCCTATAAAAAGAACAGTCACCGCCAGTTATTAAATCAACACCATATCTAAAAAGTTTAAAAACATGGGGCTTTCTTACATTTAACTGACAATGTAAAGAAAGAAAATACTCTTATGTCATTAAATTAAATGAAAATTTTAATAGCCTTTTATCTTTCATGCTTGGTTCAGAAAAATGCGAACTCACATCAGGAGGGCTGTGTGTGCTTTATTTAACTGTGGGCTGTGTGAAAAATGTTTAGAAGGTTGCCAAGGCCGTTCCTCGTCCGCGTCCTTTTCCTGGTAAAAATAATTGCAATGCAATTGATGTTCTTTTTAAAATTATTAAATCTATAAAATATGATCAATATTACAAAAAGGATGCAGCTATATTAGACTCCAGTTACACTCACTGCAAATTTTGTTCAAAAAATTGTGACTACAAAGAAGTGTGAATGTAAATGAAGCTAAATTTAGTACATAGTTTTGTATATAAGGGTCTAAATTTTATGTGACTGTAACCAGAAGTGATGTTACGTGGAATGACTACAAACAGAGTTCACTGTGCTTTTGGATATGTCTCTTAAATATTTCTATAGCAAAAAAAACCATTCAAATTCATCTTATTTAAAATCAAGAAATCATAGCTAGATAGGTAAGCCAACCCTTAAAACTTTCCTTCAAAATGCTGAATTGTATAAAATAAATAATTGCATTATATAAATATCCTGTCAAAGAGTGAGGGGAAAAGGTGTCTGCATAACACAAATAGTTAAGCGTTGATTTCAGTTCAAAATTTTTTCCACAGAAAAATTATTCTAACATTTATATGGGTCTCTTCATAATGCTGATGGGGCGGGGCTGGGGAAAGGGTGACTCAACTCTTTTATGAAGTTGATTAGTTAGCTTGTAGAATAACAGATTTGAGGTCTTAGGCCTATCTAAGGTACAGATATGTTTCCCATTTACAGTGCAGAGAGACGAGGGTGCCTGTTGTTTGTCTATTGGTCGGACTTTGAGCTGGCTTGCATCACCAGAAGCTGGGTTAAAGTTATTGGCTGTATGTTATGATTTTTAGCCTCAAGGGTGGTCATTTTCATGTTACATCCCAGGACAGGCAGGAAATCATTCAAGCAAATTTCTGGCTATAAGGAATGGTGTTGAAAAAAAGCTTCCAATATTTTCAACTCATGTGTTCCACAGGAGTGGCGGCATGGGGGGGCAAGGGGGGGGGCTTTAGCCCCCCCCTAAATTTTTGTTAGCCCCCCCGTCGGCAGCCAATCAATTTTTGCTTTCTCAATACCGTCGGCACTTGATGGATGTCACCCGGTTTACATGTTGTTTGAATGACATAAATAATCGAGGAGAAAACTGCACTGGCTGGTTTATGGTTTTCTCAATGGCTTTTCTTCGGCAATTTTACTATCATAGTGTCATTATATCCTGTCGCTTCCTTGAAAGCTGTGACTTAATTTCATGGTGCTCCTTCGCATGACCCACAATACCATCGTGCTCCTCTCGATATAAATAAAGTCTTTAATGAATTTTCTTCTTAAGGGATTCTCTTTTCGTTTCAAGACATTATTATTGCCAATGAAAACATTTCGATCATGAGCACATTTTGCGTAATAAATTTTTCAAAAAGCACTTCTTGTCCTTTTTCATCAACTATTTTTCAATAGCATTGTTCACCACATAGCTTGCGACAAACAAATGGTTTAGAGAAAACCATCGATTAACTTCTTCCAACATAGATAGGAAGAAATATTCAACAATAGGCAATATTTGCGCATTAAGTTTCTTACAAGGCACAAATTGCCGAGAAAATCTCGTGGACTCCGACACAGGTTGGAAAGTGGGGACGGGGAAGGGGCAAGGGAGAATTTTGCACCCACAACAAACGATTTTGGAAAAATGCTCTAATTTTTAAAATTTTTAAAATTAAAATTGTGCCTCGTGTCCATTTCTCCTAAAGTTTCTCAGTAGAAGCATCAACTGCAATTCACTATGAGCTCCAGATTTTTCTTAACATTCATAAGGCATGCTAAGATGGAGAGAGGGATCTAAATTTAAAAGTAACTGACAACAGTAGAAGCATCAACTGCAATTCACTATGAGCTCCAGATTTTTCTTAACATTCATAAGGCATGCTAAGATGGAGAGAGGGATCTAAATTTAAAAGTAACTGACAACCTGGTATTTTTCAAGACCACGGCGAAATTGTTGTTTTTATCTGCTGTAAAAAGTTTTGCAAAAAGACAATAATTTTCAATAGGACTAGGAGGATTGCTTTAGTGAAATCTGCCTAAAAGAGTGCATTTTCCAGGGAACTAGAAGCATCACAATTCGAAAATTTCCTGCCCCTTCGGCGGCAACCATGGCCTCAGGTGGTAACTATATATTTTGCCAGTCCCGATATAGAGATTTGACAACACTATTAGAAAAGTCGGTCATTATCATACAGAATTAGATTGACAAAATGTATTGCAGAGGTTTGTGACACCAGCTAAAAAGTTTCAGGCAATAATTTTTTAATCAGGTAAATTTGCATTCCACACCCCCCCCCCCCAACGAGGCTTGCCTCGCGACGGCCCTGCCTGCTATATGGGGCAAATCGAATTTTTTTTCTGTCGGCAATTTGACACATCCAGCGTCGGCAGTTACGGAGAATATAAACTTCGGCACCTTGAAGGTTTGTCACTAGCACCACCCCTGGTGTTCCATCCGAGATATATCTAATATGTTGGGTTCTATCAGCAATGATGTGCTATAGAATTATTTAATATTTTTTTGAAGTAATATCACATGTATACCTGATCTTGCAGACTTTTTGGAACCAACTGTTTGCCAACTATCATTCTGAAATATAAAAACATTTAAATAAAATATAAACTAAATAGCAAATATATGCACTCAATTTGAAATAATAAAAGGAAATGATAATAAAATTATACGAACATATAGAAAAAAAGATAGCTTAAAATATTCTTGCTGGGGTATTGGTTTAAGGTTTATTTGCTTTGAACAGAAATTAATGATAGTTGGGCATAAGAATTTCTTAAGAGACTGAAGACTGCTATTTGTTGTTCTTTTCTGACAACAAAGCTGTTTTCACTTCAAAGAAGTTTAGACTTGCACAAATCATTCACAAAAGCTTCAAAAGTGACAAAATTTAGTTTCTTCTTCCAAATACGTTAGCTCCCAATACTTGGCTTCTATGCAGCGGAACCATTTGAAAAAAGTTTTCAAAATTCCTCAGAGTGCTAAAATCCAATTGAACTCCAATCTGTTGAAAAGACTACCCAGTTTTATAAAATATTTTACTGCTATTCAGGGGTGCTTTTCCAAAAAGGTTAGGAAGATAGGCTGTGCTGTAGGCAAATTCAAGGCGCCACACCATGACCACACCCTTACCACACCCAATATGTCTTAAAAATTCTCTGTTGTGTGTAGGAATCATTCAAACTATTCGATGATGTAAAAAGACTTGTCAGAATCTTCATGAAAGAATAAGAATCCTATACTATAGATTCCTCATGAAATTGCTCATATAGGGTTGCCAACACAGATTTCGTCCAACCAAATATGAACTAACTTGTTTAGGTAGACTGAGTTGCCCCCCATAATCTCTCTAATTTTAACAGGGGACTGAGTCCCCTGAGCCTCCCTACATGGCACCACTGCTGCTACTCAAAAGACATTGAGCTTTCTTCAAAAGACAACTTAACTATTCTCAGAATTGCTTGCCTACTGAAAGATTCAACCTACTAAATTTAACCATTACACAATTTTTCTGTTCTACATCAAATCATATATAACTCCCAGAAGAACACTCTGCCTTTAGTCACTTACAGCTTTGGTGTAAACTCTTTTCCTGGCCTAGCTATTGGAATGGAGCACAATTGGGCAACAATTTTATTTGAAGTGATGAGTTACTAATCCACTTCTGCTAACAAACCTCTGTTGCATATTTCTGATAGAGTTTGCACTTGCAAAGAGTGCATACAACAGAAATAGAAATCTAAGGCAAAGGGTCTTCCAGTTATACAATACTTACAGAGTCTACTCCTGATGCTACGGGAGATGCGAAACCTCCATTAATGTCAATCTGCTTTGTGAAGGCAGATGGAGGAATCAATACAGGCACAGGCTCCTGTACAGGTTGAGGAGACGGTTTAGACACAACTTGTGGTGTAACTGGAGGTTTCACTTGCTGCATTCGTTTAGTAACATGATTATTCATTTCTTGTGATGGCTTGCTTACAGATGGAAGGTGCCCTGCCTGTTGCAGCAAGCCAACCTCGTGAGCAGAGCGCAACATGGCCATATCTTCAGCTGTTCTTGCAGGGCGAAGCTTTTGATTAAGCTCATTTTGTTCCGCTAAAAAAATAAAGAAAAATTTTCTCAAAAGTATTCTACAATCTGATTTTACTGAAAATGTCTATTTGCTTGGATTATCTTATACAACTATATTTATAGGAAGGACAAAGACATGAATCCTGTTAAAGCATACCAAACCATCCACCAACCAAGCTCTCAATCCTCCTACACCAAGTCCTTCCAACCCAAATCTCAACCCACAAGTTAATTCCTCCTTAGTAAATCACGACATTGATCTTTTAGTTAACACTGAACTTTCTACAGGTAGTCAGCCAAAGCTTAAATATTTCTTTCAATAAGCACTCATTTTGTCTTCTACGCAGAACTGTAATGCCTAAGGGGAAAAAGTAGTAAAAAATTCACTTTGAAGGGAAATATGCATCTTGTATAGTGTTTACCTTCTGGTACTTCAAGCTCCATGAGTGCCCATTTGGCAGCAGAATGGCCTGCAGTTTTTTTGTTGGTTTGATGGCCATGGCTTCTGTATGTCTTGCCATTCACCATAACTTCACAAGCAAAACCACTGAAGCATGAGGGGATTTCATAATACTTAGGCTGGTTTAGCCTGTTTTTCTGGCAGTATTGGTTTAATACACTTTTGTAATCTTTGAAACTACCTTGGAGCAGAAGAAAAAAATTTTTTATGGTTTTCACTTACACTTTGTAAGACAAACCAAATAGATTCTACACTCAATTTATGTATCATAAACTTCTTTGTGTAAGTCAAACTATATTTATAAATTTTTTATGAAATTGTTTGCTCTAGGAAAAATAAAAATACCAGAAAACAATCCATACTTTCAAAAAAATATTGGCCTAGACTCCCATAAAAATAACAGAGAGCACCTGACTGACCAGTTTAATCTTGTGATTGTCTGATTGTATTGTAGCACTGTATACAGACACTCAGAAAGAACACAGATATTTTGAGAAAAAGTACATTACTAATAATGTTACCCTATTCCATACCTGTTACTTTTGGAGGCGGATACAAACTTAACATCAAATTTATTTTTGCTTCCCTCTCTTCCTCGGTCCAGTCCTCAGGGTTCTTTGATCTAAAAATTGACCAGTATAAATCATCATACAAACTAGCTTATAGAGGAAAGCAAGTTGATAACCTTCAAATTCTCATAGAACAACTCAGCTATGTAGTATGGCAGGGTAAATATTAGTTTACATTATGACTCTATTTTAATATATTGAGTTTTCAAATCGAATTAATTCATTTGCATTATATTGGATTGATTCTCATTTTTTGGGGTGTTCCTATTCACCACTTATCAAAAAATAATAACCAAGAAATAATATTTGTTCATGTTGACAAAAAATTAAGATTTTGCATCAACTGTGTCTGTTTTTTGTTCAAGTAAGAATCCTGCTCTTTACTGCTCATATCTGCACATGGTGATTCACTTTTCAAGGAGTGCTTTGCAGTAGTGGGTAACTGACGTTTGCTTAAAATATTTTGTGCATGCAGTCAATGTCTAATATTTTATGATCCCGCAATGTTGTGTATCAGCTGGCATCAAGTTGAAAAGTGCAAATTGAGATAAATGTATAAATTGTGACAAAGGGTTAGTTTCATTTCATTTTCTTTTGATTTGTCATGTGGTGATGAAGGAAGAGGGAATAAATCAATGTGAAACTGTTTGGGTAATTCAGAATTTGCTGAGATAAGAAAAATCATCCTAAAAGTTATACTTGGCTAATTGAGGTTTAGATAGCTGAGTTTATGTTTATATTGATGCACTGTCCTGACAAAATTTAAAAATATTCCTCAATCATTGTTTGGCCTCTAAAAGATTGTTATCTTGCTAGAATTTCATAATAAGATTAGATGCTATCTATCTCCGATCATTGAATTGCTTGTGGTCGAAAAAATAGATAAACAATCACATAAATGCGAATAACTGCTACAAAATAAACTTACTTTTGAAAATCTGCATGTGTCAAGCCTTTTTCTTTAAGCTTTTCTTGCTGTTTTTTATATCTGCGTTTGTAATTTGTTTTTTGTGCTTTGGTCATACTACAAAGAAGATGATAACAAGTTAAATAAATCATATTCTACCAGTTTGAATGATAATTGAGGAGCAATAACAAGACTTTCATGATTCAAATAAAGATATTGAAATTTGAAGCGGTATATAGTTTTCATGATTTAGCATTAGAAATTGCACCTGGGACCATCTGGTTGATCACTGGAAGGGAGGGGCAACAACTTTATCTTGCAAAAAAATTTAGATTTAACTTCAAGCTAAGTGTGAAACGATAAAATAGAATAAAAATTGTTTTAGAAGCATTAGTAACAAATAAAAGCAATCAATTTGATCTAAGAAAATGAGAATAGTTGCTGGATGATGGCATTAAGTATGAAACTTTTAATAGCAAATTAGAACTGTCCTGATCTATACCTTAAAGCATATACAACTTCATAAACACTGCAGGACAACAGATTTGACCCGTTTCCCTCTGTGCCAAAGTGCTGTACCAAATTCAATCAAGGCACTGAACCAGAACTTTGCACAAGAAATTATCTACCTGCTCCTTTGTGACAAAGGTCCTCTGTGACAAAGATCTTGATATTTGATATCCCTTCTGCTTTCTTGTGATAAATCAATGAGTAGAAGAATTTTCATGAGGTGGTGGGCACCTATCTTCTACATTCTAACATTCCAAGGATCCATTGTACTTCTTCTTCATAGGAATGCTATAAAATTACTCTGAAAACAACCTATTAACGGTACTCTTCATGAGAAAGTAGTAAATTCTTTAGGCAAAATTACCTTTCCCAGTTTGGAGGGTGTTCAGGCAGCAACTGAATATTGGTAAGATTCTCCTCCTCCTCCTCCGCATTTCGTTCTTCTTCCATTTGTTGTTCTTGATCCATCCTTTGTTGAAGCTGATGATGCTCAAACTCTGTCAAGAAATATGAGACACTTTGTGAACAACAGAAGATTAAAATTTGCAAATGCAAAGCAAGGTATTGTCATTTCAACCTAATAATATTTTTTTAAGAGCCTGGCAGGTATCATTAAATGTTCTTTCTACAAATATGTTTTACTGTTTTGTTGAAAGAAGGTTTATAGATCTTCTCATATGTATGATGCTTACATAAAAAAATAATAATTCATGAGCCATTTTGTTTTGTCCACTTTAACATGCTGCAACAGAATGTGCCAACATCTCTTCAACTTCCAATAAAACAAAGTCATGCAAATAAGCATACCCTGGAAAATATTTTAGCAAGAGAAAAGATATTTAATGACAGATTAAGTCAAATAAAAAACTGCAGAATACCAGCATCCCAATCTTCAGTTGACTCTAGTTTATCATATTCTGGGTGATGTTCCACAGCCGGTAGCCTGTGCTGCTTTATGCCTTGAGCTAGAAAAGAAATTGGCCAATTAGTTAATTTTGTGGAAAATTCACCCTAAGAAAAATCTCAGGTGGACAGGTACAGGATTTTTTAACTCTTTTGAACAAGGTTGTATGATGATTGAATGAAATTTCATCAGAGTTAATTTTATGAGGGGCTTTTGAGCTTTAACTAATTCACTTGATATTGTTGTTATATCTTATTCATAATGGCATCTTGTGCCATGCTTCCTCACGTTTTTCTTGTACCTGTTCTAATAGTTTATTGGTAAGGCAGGGACTTTTTCATCCTCCTGAGGATTTGCTTTGTAAAACTAGAATAAGACATGTGTTTCGTGGCGATTCCATTCTCTTGGTTAATCTAGGGGTATTTAAGGTTTTGGCATAGCATGGGTTTCACCTTGCTTGGTGAAGCCACAATACAAGTGGGCTGTTTTATTTTCCCAGCCCTCCCTCCCTTATTTGCGGGTTGAGTTTCTTTTATGGCATTGTTAAAACCTTTTAAACCTTTAGGCATCTTCTATGCTATTTAGCATCTTTTAGAATTTTAGGCAACCTTCAATCTTAAAGACCATGGTGTACGCATTAAATAAAGTCTTAGTCCTGATGAGTCTGGGTGTGACTAAAAAATCCAATTCTTGAACAGCAGCGCTTGTTCTGTATTCACAAATATATGCTTTAGGCTTTCACATAGATTAAAAAGCAGAGACTTAATTCATTCTCACATGCAATGAACAAGATACGCTTCAGGTTACGGTAAACGTTTTTGACATGACATTTGGTTTTCTCTCCTTAAAAGCAAGCTATTAACGGAATCAGCTAAAACTAAACATCATCCGATGCACAAGAATGTGGCAATTACAACCATATCAAAATAATTGGCAAAGATTATAAAATGATACTTTCCAGGCCAATTTTTTTGCTGAAATGGGTATACCACCTTCAAAAGCTATTTTGTACCCTTGCGTTTGAGGTAACAAAATCTGACTTATATCAGCAGAAAGCGCAGATTCTTAGCTACCAAAGCATGTCTCAGATTTTTCAAATCCCTCCTCCCTTTGAACCTATACCCTGTCAAAAATTGGCAAACAATTTTTCTTCCCTCTCATAGCTGTATTTGGTTATAAAAGATGGGCCAAAGCAAATAAAAAAATTTTGAGACACATTTTGCTTACCCAACATCTGTCCTGGCGGTGTGCAAAGTTTTGAGCTATTCAATTGGTTCCTTACTTTTAGTTAATATGCTGTAGAATGTTTGCTTTTTCAAAAGCCATTCTTAAGTTCTGTACCACCAAAAAACTGTTCATAATACTAGCTTTATAATCTAGTAGCATAAGATAAATCAAACAAAATATTTGACATAAAATTTTTGGGCAATCATAAGGTTTTTTTCTATTTTGCAACTCCTTCCTGATAATAACAAGTACTGACAATCTGTTAAAACATACCTTCATCTATGTCTTGCTGAATCACATGCTAATATGAAATGAAGAAACAATTTATTAGATATGATTACTGATGTAAAAGTCACACTGAAACACAGTAAATCAAAAGCTATTAAAGACTTTTTTTAAAATATGTTTTTTGTACAAATTGTGCATAGGCAGAGATAGCTGATTAAACCATTATTATTGCATATCTGAAAATTTTCTACATTCAAATGAATTATAGCTTAAACTAACAACATGAGTAATATATATCTAAAATGGTTGATTAACGTTTCAATTTGTTCGATTATATAAAGTAAGCAAAAAAGTTGATGTACATTTGATACAAAAGTAGTAACATTTGATAGAAAGAACATACTAGAAATGTAGCATATAAAGTTAAAGCAACAAACATCACACTGTAAAGAAATATGGAACTTCAAGGTTATTTTAGGTATGAACTTATTTCCATTTTAATTACAAAATAACCTAGCCCTGCAAATCCTAGTGATTTGAGATATCTGGTTAAATATCAAAGTTACTAATAATACTAAAGTGGTATGAATTTAAACAAAACTCACCTTATCTGGACAATTTTTGAGATGGAAGTTATAATCTTTTTCTGGTATATGATGTGATCGATTAAATGGACAAATTAAGTATCCTACACCACCTTGGATCTAAAAAACAATAAAGGTGTCAGAGGTGTGTTTGGTATTCATCAGAATGTACAATAAGTGGTACCAGGCCTCTCCAGGAAAAAGAACAAAGCAGGCTACAAAAAGCCCTTGCCAGTTTGACTGTGTGGGCTATTTAGTCCTTGCAGAACTGTTGTTAATTTTTTTTATTTGAGTATTGATAAGACAAAAAATACATTACCTTGCCAATTCTCTAAAATTATTTATCGTAAGAAGGCATTTTTGTGTTTATTACTATCTTCAAATTTTGTATTACCACTCCTTAAAACGAGACAAAAGAGGGACATATCTTTTTTGGAATATAGCAAAGATTTGTTAGGTTTTGCCAGTCAAATGTGCCTTTTTTGGAAATGCCTACAGGCCTTGCCCGGAAAGGTGCTCGATCGAGCGCGCGCGCCTAGAGCACACCCAAAAGAAGCCTTGGAGAGCGATTTATAGAGCCCCTCAAAACGCAAAAACAATATTACCACGGAGCAAAATAATTTCTTGGCCTTTGTCTAATAAACTTGATCAAGCATAAACTATCTTCCCAATAGACCGCAATATTATGATTTGCGTCAGATTACCCCTTGAGAAAAAAATTCAGCAAATTCAACGTTGGGTTTTCGATACCATTTTTAATCTAATAACCCTCTAATAACCACCAAAGACACAGGTCATCAAGCGTATTCTCCGGCAGATTTATTTGATTTTCAAGCAAGCGTTAATCTTCTGTTGAAGTATTATTTTCTGCTTTTTCTTAATAATTTAGAATCACCTTTGCAAATCAGAGATCACATTTCCGTCCAAATTACCGCATTGCTTTTCAGTTTTCATTTGCTTTTGCGAGTAGTAGATGTTCTAGTGTCTCTCATAGAATGGATAGCATAAAAAGGGAAATAAAGTAAATGTTTGACTTAAAGCCATGCGTTTTCCTATATTTCTATATTTGCATGAACATGTTTGCTGCATGTTTTGTTATTTCATACTCTGGTGCTTTTTGATATCACCATTGAATTTCTTATTTAACACTCTTCCAAAGCTTTCGATATGAAGCTCTCGATCTTCCAAAGCTCTTGAAGGATGCTCTCAAGGATATTATATTCAAAGGTGCGAAATAGAGCGCCTAGAGTTTATAAGGGGCTCTTTTTATGGAGCACCTTCATTTTGCTTAGTGCAAGGCCTGTGCCTAGTTTATATGTCGCGACTTAAAAGAAATTGTTTTCTATTTTACAGCATGATGTAACATTTCTCACTTAAATTATTTGTAATAATAATCACGCTATATGTTATTCCTTTCGTGCAAACACATTTGGTATTCCATTGCAAGTTTTAGCTGATAATACCATGGTTTGCTAACATTTGATTAACTCATAGATGCCTAAGACCTCTTTCTCTTTATCTACTAACACCCTCATATTTAGCGTTAAGTAGTACAAACATTGGGAAGCTAAACTGTGCAGATTAAATGAGAACATTGGTTTGAAAAACAGTGCAGGCTGAAACAAGACCTCACAAATTTATTTTGCAGGGGGTTTGTGTGGGTGCAGGCTATAGCTTGCATCTTAGGGAAAGGCCTGTGGTACTGGGTTATCAAACAGGTATCAAGATTTGTTTCATAGCATTTTGTTATCATGTAAGCAGGAACAACATCAATTGATAAGGAGAGCTGCATTGTGCAATGGGTCCACGCAAATAGGGAGGCCAAAGGTGCAATGGCCACTGCTTAGCAAATACACAGTTAAATAATTGAAGTCTGTGACATGGCCCCTGCTTTATTGACAAGTAAAGAGAATCCTGGACAATGAAACTTGCCATGATTTGCAGCAAAAAAAATTCAGTTACCAATTCCATAGGCAATTATTAGTGAAGAAGGTGATTTGAAATTATGTACCATTTTTGAAAACCATCTCTTTCTAAGGGGATAGGCACAATGAATTTATGCAAACTTTTGACTGAATTTTAACTTTCTTGCAAGCATATTTAATGCATCTACATCTTCTCAATCAAAAGTGTAGACTGCATTTGTTTATTGAAACAGCAAATGAGATGACGCAAGACATTTATACAGAATAAGAGTAGTTTAGGCCCAATCAATTACCACACTCACCTTCTGACACTTGCGAATGTGCTGGTTAAATCGACATGCACGAACGACATGCTCCTTGAAATAAGGACAAACAAATAGCTTTTCGGGGTCCTCGTTTGAGTAAGGAACAATTGTACTCATCTTGGGGAAGTAAACTTCTACTTTGTGAAACGAAAATATGGCATCGGATCAGGCCCTCTCGCGAAATAAATGCTGCCTCGTTATCATGGTCTACATGTGCACAAACAACAGGAAACATTTCTTATCAACATCATTCCATTTCAATGTGATTCCATTATCAATATCAATAGATTTGGTAATTATCGTGCATTGAATCGGAAAGTAACATCGGCTTACTTTAAACTATTGTCTTGTGGGGAAGAGGTGTCATCCTTTACAACGCAACACCAACTTTTTGTATCCTGTTTTTCCACTTTTGGGTCCATAATAAATTAAAGTTAACAGAGGAGTTCATCTTTATTAACTATGAACAAACCAATCCTTTCATTCAACAATATTTGAACATTTTCCCAACTCATTCGAGGCTTCCTATGATTATCTCTAGTATTTTTATTAATTTCTTGAAATTATTAATGCTTTTCAAATTTGTGTGGCCTTTTTTATTGATATCGTTAAAGACTTTTCTCCGAAAGTACGAATTGGCAACTCATTTACAGCCAGTAAAGAAATGTTTTGAGAAGTTTGTTTGTCAGCAGAAGGAGGTAAAACGCTTACATAAGCACCCGTATCTACCAAGAAGCGTGTACCAGCGGTAATATAAAAGAGGCGATTGGAAGAAGCAGGACCACCAGCACTAGTCGCCCTTATTTGCTCGTGGCGTCGTTTCCCTGGTTTGAGGTAAAGCCTGAAAATGTGCATGGTGGAGTGCAATTGCGAGCAAATCGAGTCGACCATAACGTTGATGGTATCAGCAGCTGCAGTAGTGCTGGCTGACAGTGGCGTGTTGGCGTCTGTATTCATGGCAAATTGTAAATGTAGAACTAAATTAAAAGTCTGTTAATAAATGTGTTGTTAATATATTAAAAGTCTCAAAGGACGAATTAGTGAAGAGCGAAGTCGATAGTTATAAGACGTACGGAAATTTTTATCTTCACATTTTCAAAAAAAGGATCACAGAACTGGAATCCCCATGTTGAAACCAGTCAATGCCGAAAACCCCAATTTTCTTTTCTGGGAACTTAGGAAACAGGACAAAAATTTTTCTGCGAGGTGAAAGTATTGTGTACAATAGTTCTACCAATGATACGCACAAATTTTCAACAAGGTCTTCTAATTTACTGAGCCTAGAGAACGTTTCCCACAAAATATCACAATTTGGTTGTTTATTGCATCTTTTTTATCTTTGGCAAAGATTGACGGTGTGAAAAAAGCAAAAGTGATTTGTGAACCAAATGGCAATATGTTTATTGACAATTGTCCGGTGGCTTTGAAAGGTAATTGATGCCTACTTCAGGGAAGAGGAATCTTGTTAAAATCAACTCAACTTAAAGTCACCCCGCTTAAAGTCAAATTACCTGTTACAGTCAAATGAAGTTTAGGCCCAAACATGCAAAATCATTCAATTTAACTCCGCTTACAGTCACACTTTGTTTACAGTCATACATTTTGAAGCAACATTTGGTTTGACTGTAACTGGAGTCTATTGTCCCTGTTTATACTTATCAGCCAAATTTTTTGGCCTTGCATTACATATGATGGGTACACATGTCAAAATGATAATTTGTATTAATAAATGACATCACAATATTCAAAGGACAGATATGATCTAAAAGAACACGAGGATGCAATTTAATACCAATTAAAAACTTTGTCAAGTCTCCCTAGAATTCAATCAAGACTCAAGACTTTGTCAAGTCTGAACAGAACAGCACAAGTTGTAATTTTTGACTTTTTTGCAATGCCACGGGTTAGTCATAGTATATTGCAAACTTGTGGCGTCGTTTTTGTAATCTTATAAAGCTTTTTTGTACGTAGCGTTACTAGTAAAATTGTATTGTAAATTTTGATTAATGTTAATAAAATATTCTGCACACAATTAGGATTTGAAAGAATTGATAGGCATTGCCTTGCTAACGATAAACAGCTGAAACAAATAGCTTGAATTGGAGAGGTCACAAATAGACAAAAAACGCAGAAGGATGGCTACCTGTAAAATATCATTAAAACCCACTAAAATATACAACTTTTCAAATCACATGATATAAAACTCATAAAATACGTTCTCTGAGACAATGCCTTCGCAAAAGCTCCTCAGCACTAAGTCGCTGTATTTTCTCAACTGCTATACGACGGTCCAAAGCAGCCAATTCTTGTTCTTGCCTCTTAAACATATCCTCCTACAAAAAGATACTTTGGTTACATGGCCTTTCAGGATATGCATGATCAAGGTTCTTGGGTTGGTGATAATAATGAACAAAAGGAACTGATACAAATAATCGATGATATGCCATACAAAATAAAATGAGCGACTTATACTATCAAATTCCATTTCAAAAGAGATTTAACTAATATTTCGCCCTAATAAAACAAAACTTATAGATGTGTGGATGAATCGAGTGAGGGGAGTCACCAGCTCTCTGCAATTCCAGGCGTAGGAATCACGAGGTATGGTCACGTCGAGAGAAAGGACCAGGATACTGCCCGATACGCAGAGCTTCTCTTTTTCTAAATATTTCTTTCGGATGCTAGGTAAAAGTAAAAACAAGTTATATTTCACAGGGCTTTATCGCTGTGAACATAGATAAAAAGCTCTAAGTTCCTTGGCCCCTTGATTTTAATTTGTCTCTAAAAACTATGTTCAGTTGAGAGCAAAAAAAATTATCCAGGAACTCAGGAGAAACGAACAAATGTAAAATTGCATTGCTAGGTTAACACATAGATTTGCAAAGTTATGACGTCATACAACACATTTGATCACATATCAGAATGAACATAAAAATCCACTGGTATACCTCGGGCTTTTAGAAACGATATATCAGGAATCTGTAACAGATCTAGCTGATTTGGCAAAATTTAGAGTAATTCATAGAGTTCTCTCGGGTTATGTTCTGTCAAAATAAGAAACTTTCAAAAATATGTGATTATGACGTCATCTCCTTGCCATTTTGTTCTGTTCTTTTATTATTATTTTTATTATTTATTATTATCATTTTCATCATTATTTTATTATTAATATTATTATATTATTATTTAGTACACTTTTAGTACCATGAAGTACAATAAACTGTGTTCAATCCAAGCTGCTGGTACTTAGCTGGCCCACTTAATCACAACCAACACATAAATGCACTCACCTCCTTTTTTATATACTTGTCCAACACTTCCTTAATGGCATTCCTTCTTACTTCTTCATTGCTGACACTGGCTTCTTCTTGTGTCTTTTTGGTGCTTTTCATATTCTGTATGATGAAAAGGGAATCAGACTACATTTCTAAACAGCAAAATGTATGCTTACCTGGATACAGCTTTACTTTGAAAACTCTCACTTTCTCACCTCAAATGACGTCACACAAAGTCAAAATGACGCATAGTGAATGTGCTTCTAATAAATCAAAACGATACTTTTAAAGTACCCTTCATATTAAACTCACTTAACACAAACTCTCCAGTCGAAAACTTAGGGCCGGTTCATAGAAGCAAATTTATCCAACATTCCAGCTTGTTGGCTGGGAGGTGAAATCCACTCTTCCTATTCAAGTTTGTAATTTCAATCTTTGTGGGGTACAAACGAGATCCTGTTTATGAGCTGAAAGGTAGGACAAGTGTGCTTACATGAACTGGCCCCTAGCTTTATCAATTTCCTTCAATATCCCTTTAAAATCTTTCGTAAGTCACTTTCAACTTCATAATTCGATAAGTACGGAACCAACAAAGCAATTTATACCCAATATTTTGAAAAACCTTTTAAAGGGGCTCGGTAAATTGCCTGAATGCAATCTCAAGGTAACGGATTAAAAAACAAAAAAATTAAACTATGGCTTGGAATTCTGTTTCAGAACCTAATCAACTCTGAAGATCTCCAACTGATACTTCCCAATTGTAAAGAAATACGCAATGAAAACACAAAATAAAAACAACTTGGTAAAGAAGATTCTATTTGAGAAGAACAATCCATCTAAGAAAATAGCAATCCATCAAAAGTGGTTTCCCAAGAATGCTCATTCTATTGACAGGGCAAGGGAAAAATAAGTTATCAATAAAAAATCAATAATACCGTATATTATTCAGACAATATACGGTACTATTGAGAACAAAAAATGACACTCTTTGCAAAGGGATCTTAAATAATTTAGCCCAAAGCAAAACAATATTTAAGCAGCACTTACAAGTTTTGAGTATTGCTCTAGTTTCTGATACATCACAGTCGAACAAGCGCTTATTACTTTTCTGTTTTTGCACATTGACTGGTATCTGCTTTCAACACGAACAAGCTCCTGCTCCATGCACAGATGTAGCCTTTTCTGAAGAAACAACAATAACAAACAATAATATTACCAACTGGATATCTAGAATAGCATTTAGTACGGCACTGAATTATCAAGGAGTTATCTGACAGAAAAGGGGTGCTGAGGCCCTGCTACACGGTCAGATTGTTCATCAGATATTCACCAGTTATTAACATTATTGAATATTCTATTGTCAGGGGCGTAGCGTGCGGTGGGGGGGTGTGGGGGGGGTGTACACCTTTCAGAGAACTTGTCGGTAGAATTAAATTTATAGCAGAATATTAATGTAACAAAAGAATTTCTGTCGGTAAAATATGGTTTTGCACCTCTTACACCCCCCCAGCGAAAATGGTCACGCGACGCCACTGTCTATTGTATGATATTCTTCATTTTAAAATGGCATTGAAAAAACTTTTTCATCTGACGTTCCTCAGAGTGTTAAATGTCAGTATAAGGGTCTATAAGAACAAGATGGGAAATATATACCCAGTTGTGAATCGTAATAGGCCAATCAGAAAAACGTGAGCGCATTACCGGTATAGTTGTCCAGCCAATACCGCGTCTGAGGAGTGTCAGACGAAAAAGCTTCAAGTATGTTGTAAAATGCTTGCTTTTTTCAAAGTCATTTCTAAATTTGAACCGCCAAAAAATGCTCACATTTTTCACTTTCCTGATTTTTTGGCATTTGTCTTTACCTAGCATCCCAAGGTAGCTGTGCTTATCAAGCAATGTCATGGTCCTTCCTTTCGTTGGACCACACCTCGTGAATTCTTCGCCTGGAATCGCAGAGAGCTGGCAACTCCCCTCACTCTATGTAAATGTTTTGGTCAAGTCAAGAACTCAAACCCTAGATCCTTGGATCTGTGGTCCACAACCATACCAACTCAACCATCCTCTCCATATTCAAATCACATTTTGGAATAATTTCGAAGAAAATCAATCCCTACTTTTTACAATATCAATATTTGATGAATATCTGATAAAAATTTCTGACCGTCATACAGGGCCTTAGGAAAATGAAGAGTCCAGAACATGTTACCGCTACAAAACTGATGACCCAGGTTGACTTTGTAACAAGGATCAGTTTTCTTCAAGTCATAAACTTACTAGGTTTGTAGTGCGCACAAAAACTTAAGTCCAACTCGAAAAAGAAAAATGATGTACAGAGTTTCGAAAATATACCAAAAGAAACAATTTGCTCCTTGTCAAAAATAAGTGCGGCAATGACAAAACTAAAAATCACTTGACTAGGTGAGATTGAGCAGAAACAAAGGAAAGTAAGGACAAAAAGACAAATGAAGACAAAAAGATCGAAATACCAGCTCAACTGCGTGCGATTCTTTCAGTTCTTTAACTTCTTTATGCTCGATATCTGACGTCTGCAGAAAATAAATAAGACATAAATTGTGACATATAATTCTTATAACCATGAAGTTAAAATTCATACGAAAATAAAATTCCAGCTTTCTAGTTTTCTTTGTCATTTTTAGGTTGCCAGAAAGAAAGTTTTGTTATCGATAAAGCTTTCCCTTTCTCATAATAGAGCGTACAAGTATTGGGCAAGCTAAATTTCACAGAATTGTCTCTCTATTTCATTAGTCTTTCTATGTCTAAAAATCTTTCCCAGGTTGTGATATTTCAGCCTTATCAAACTTTGAATGTAAGAGAAATATAAAATGCCATGAATGGCAACCAACAAGAACGAGACTGTATGAAATTGAGGCTAGGATCAACATTTCTTCTTCTGTTACCAGGCTCCTTATGATTAACTGGTGCAATGATTTTCAACTAAAGAAGCTTTGAAACAATACGTCAAAGAAATTGATGACCAAATATGGAGCTTTTAATGTAAACCAAATTCTACCAAAAACAAAGATGAAGGCGCCCCCTCTCCTCGGTATAAATACTTAACACTACAAAAAGATCTTACCATCGTTGCGTTTTTCGGATCTTCTTGCCAATAGTCGGCTGTTATGAGGGAAAAATCATGAAAATGTTTCGGCACGGACAATTTTGTAAAATGATGTTCATTGAACATTGCTTTTCTCCAAGTCAACGACTGGCCTTGAACAGCTGACTTTCGTTTCAGACGATCAATGCTACTGCTGCTGCTGTTGCTGTCTTGAGTAAGGAGACCAGCCGATTCTTTTGTTTGCTTTTCGTCAGTAGCGGGCGCAACATTCATATTTGGTGTACTAGGGGTTTGTAGGCCTGACTCAGACTCAGAAACAGCTGCATTTTCGGGGGGCTTACCGCTCTCTAGCATACAGCGAGGAATAGAATTAAGGTCAATATCAGCAACAACTTGGGCTATTCCACGAGGTTCCAAGTCAACTGTTCGCGATCTCGTTGATGACGTTCTAGCTGAAACAGGTAAATGGCTGGAAACTAGGGAAGAACTTGTTTGTGAAACAGCAGGCGAGGACTGTGTACTAGCTGGGTGTTTCTCTACATCGACAGTTATATCGCTAGTACTTGAGCTAAGATTCGTGGCTGGGGGGATAATTTCATTGTTTTCATTTGTAACATTGCAACTGAGTCCTTCTGAATGTGAAATCGGTTGTTCAAGGTCTGTTAATTGCTTTGAAGGTGACGTACAATGTTCACTGTTTGAGCTCTTTAGCATATCGGAAGACTTGAATTTCAAACTATCATCCTCAGTACTATTACAATTAATCCTTGTTTCATCATGATCAGCATCTTGAGAGAGATTCTCTGCCATTTCCATAGATATATTAACAATATGCTTCTCTTCCTCTGACAATTCAGAAACAAAACTTCTACTACTGAGATGCTTAATTTTTTCATTAATTTGTTCGCTTAAAATCGTAAAATCATGGCCAGTCATTGTTACATTATGGGTTTCTTGATCTGATACTTTACTCTCCTGCACAGGGGCTCCCTGTCCATGCATTTCTTGTGTCAACATTTTGAGTGTATCTTCTGGGTTTGATAGCTCCTTGATATCAATGTCTGTCTCCTCCAACTTTGTGCCATGAAACGGTCCCAGATGATCCTCTAAATCACTGCCTGCGCCAAAATCATTAAGCAGCAAGCCATCACTATTTTCCATCTTCACTTCAGCTTCATTTGATGATACTTTTTCCTTATCTTCTTCATCTAATGTTTCGCCATTATCATGTTGTTTGTCTATATCCTCCGTGCCATTTTTAACATGCTGTTTATCTGCTTCAACTGGTACTGCATCTCCACACTTAAACTCTTCTTCTGCACTTTGTTGCAAAGAAGGCGATGGGATTTCCTCCTTTGAAGACGTTACTTTGCAAACGGGATCTGTACTTCCTAATGTAGTTTCTAGCTTTACTTGAGATGTTGAGGGGGAGTCCATTGAAACTGCATCGCTTGCTTCCAATGCAATCTTTCCAATATGCTCCATTTCAACTTCAGTGTTCCTGTCTGCATCCTCGGTAGCAGCAGCCTTATCACCAGCAAGATCAATTTCTTCTGGGGCTCTCACGTCTTTAAAACCAGATTTTTCAGCCTCTCTGTTGCTCAAACCTAGACCCATACCCAGAGAAGCCTCTCTGTTACTCAAACCCAGAGAAGAATCATCCCTTTTATCATCTTCGTCTTGCTGCTCTGCTTTTATGCTTTCCAATTTCTTATTACACCCTGATTTCTTTTCATCTTCCTTCAATTCAGCGGGCTTACCTACAACTGCATTTTCAGTCACAAGGACAGCTTCAGTCTTAGACTCACGCTTAGATTCAACAGGTTCTTTAGATTTCGACTCTTTATTATCAGGTCTCTCGACGGAGCTTTGAAGGTTTCTGCTTGCAGATTCAGTTTTCTTAAGCTTATCTGGTGTCTGTTGTTGATCAGTGGCCTTCAAATCGCATTCTTTTTTCGCTTTATTCTCCTTTAATTGGGCTCTTTTCTGCTCTTTAATCTTCGACATTTTTACAACCTTTGGTGGAGCAACTTTTTGTAGGCCAAAATCCCAGATCTTCAAATCGATTTCTTTGCTCTCTCTCCTTCCTTTAACAGGTGTTGTTTTCAGCTCTTTCAAAGAGGTTCCCCTGGATTCTTTAACAGGCGAGGCTTTCAGCTGACTGTCACCTGAAATTACTTTATTGTCCCGTGAGTTTTCAGCTGGAACTTCCTTTCCACCATTTTTCCTTGCGTCTTTGAGCATACTCTTTTCAGACTCCCGAGAAGAATCTTGCGTCTTCTTGAATTCTGATTTGCCATCTTTCAATTTGCTTGAGAATTTTTTCGCTTGTGAAGACTTTTTCTGCTTTTCTGGTGATCCCCTTTGAGGGTCTCCATCTTTATCGGCCAAAATCTTCTTTTGATCTTTCTGGATTTCTTTTAAACTATCTTTGGGTTTTATAGTCTTTTCACTTTTAGCACCAGGTTCCTTTTTGACTTTTTTAGCTACGTCTAAACTTGATTTTGTAGAGTTATCCTTGGAACCCTCAGACAACGTCCGACCACTACTACTTGATAAAAACTGGTCTATTTTCAAATTCTTATTCTTGGACGACTGAGTCTCGACACCACTGCTTGAATTCACTTCCTCTTCCTTGGACACGTCAGCTTTTGACTCAAGGAATCGCTCATTTGATGAAGTTTGACTCTGTATATTTTTGATCTTCTTTTTCATGACAGGTGTGTGGGATTTAATCTCTTTCCCCTTTTCATCATTTTTTGACTCTTGCGATTCTATAGCGCCCTTGGAAGTCTTGTCGGAGAACTTGCCCTTAAAACTTTTGGGCTTTGACGATTGAATAGGTGACAGGGGCTCTTCCTTCTCCGGTAAAGTGTCTGACCCACTTTCGTGTATTTTCACTTTAGCAGCAACAGATGGTTCACTTCTGTCTTCAAACTTTGAGCAGTTATCCTTGTCTTTACCCTTCCGGCTGAAATCAAACCGTGACGAGTCTTCTGTTTCTTCTCCCTTCATCTCTTCTTTCCTCTTCTTCTTAGATTTCTTAAGCAGTTTCTCAGCACTTTTTATTTTTACACCTTCATTAGAGATGTCTTTACTTATGCTCTTTTCAATAGTCTCGCCAAAGTCTCTTGAAACTTCATCTTTCTTGTTCTTCTTTGAAAGCTTAGAATGACTTTCAGCCTCCTGATCCCCAGACAAGCTTGGTATTTTAATCTTTTTATCTTTCTTTTTCTTCAGAGCCTCCGGGTTTGAAGAATCAAAATTTATCATGGGTTTTGCTGCACTTTCCGTTGTTTTCCTTTCTTCTGATCCAGAATCAGCCGATAATGTACCATCTTCTAGATACCTGGCCTTTTTACCTTGCGTGTCAGCAGCCGTTTTCCTGTTGTTTGCCTTGTTCGTTTCGAAAGATCTATCTAACTGAAGATCGCTCTCTTCTGGAGAGCTTTGAATCTTACCAGTTCCTGAATCGATTTTACTTAAGACCGTATCAGATCTTTGAGACAAACTATCCGTAATTTCTGATTCTGAAATGCTGCTTGCTTTGCAATCACCTTTGGTTTCTTTACATTGTTCCTTCTTCTCGCCATCGATTTGGGCCAATGCCGCATCTGACTGAACTACAGGTGACAAGCTAGGTTCGTTCAAGGATCCATGATCTGAAAGTCTATCAAGAACATTTGTGAATATGTTTGCACGGAACATATCACTTGTAATTTTGTCATGAGATTTAGAAGATGTCCCTTCTTCTTCCTCTTCTGCATCAGATATATCACTTATGTAAGGGTTGTTACCAGAAGATTTGGTGTTCTTCGTCTTTTCGTCTTTCGCGTCACCATCGCTGTGCCCAGAATGGCTTTCCTTCTCAATATTTTCACCATTTTTCGAATCATTTTCTTTGGTGCCAAAGCTTGGCTGAGTTCTTGTGCTGTCCTGTCCTTTTGGTGACGACCCCTCTTCGAAGTTACTTGCTGAAGATATTTTCTTGTCATTTCGCTTATACTTTTTCCTTGGGCGGCCTACACTTACTTCACGGTCATTTTCTGAAAACTTTCGTTTCCCTTCGACTTTCTTTAAGAATGGAGAATTTTTTTGAGGGGGTTTTTCCTCCGGAGGTATTTCTGACAGTCCGTGTTTCGGTGTTGAGGTACGGGGGCTTTCACCTTCACCTTTGACCAAAATTCCTGTTTCAGGTTGTTTTGCTTTTCCTGATTCTTCGGCCATCGCTAATTTTTTTCGCTTGACCATTTCAGAAATACGCGACAACTCGATGTCATCATCATCACTATCTTCATCATCATCCGAGATTATTCGCTTCTGAGATGAGCCTGGCACCCGAGAAAGCTTCGATTTGCGTTTACGGCGTGGAATGAAGTTATTTTCGTTATCATCATCATCGTCATCATCTCCCTCATCGTCGCCATCTTCGTTAAAATTTTCATTATTATTATCTCTGTCGTGTTTCTCTTTCATAAAAGCTGTACTTTTCGATTGCAAATGATCAATGTCTGAACTTCTAACACTAGAAACATCATCTTCTGAGCTGGATTCAGATGAAGATTCCGTCGAAAACGCGTAATTTTCTAAAAAAGCAAATAATGCATAAATGAAACAAAATTTAGAAAAATAAAACTACCCAAAAAGTGCAGCCAAAAATTGACAAATCGCTTCTGCCAAGAAATGTTTACACAACAGGAAAAAATTAGTAAATCCATACACATTTGCAAATTTTTACTTGAAAATGGATACATAAATATTCCAATATGTAATCTAAGATCAATTATAATAAATTATCACATGCAGATATTATGCTCTTCTTCCAAAAAAACGATGGATGAAGAACTGATAAATTTAGCTACGTAAATTGTCAACGAATGAAAAATTCAGTTGTCGTGATCGGAAGTCACCTCGTTCTATTTCTGCTAAAGATGCGAACTCTTCAAGTAGAGCATCAACTTCTGTTGAGGCTGAAACATCAAGTGGATTCTCTAAACTGTAATTCTTCCTACTTGGATCTGCACCAAACTTCAAAAGTATTTTGGCTATCTATAGAAATAATTGGACTTACATTAACAGTGAGTAAACAACTCATGTATATATGTATATGTGTATTTTATAAATTTCTTCTTGATCTTGCTTAAACAGTGAAAATCTAAGAATTTATTCAGGATACATATTACTGCAACTGATAGCCTGTAGAGATTCCATAATGATTTATAAAGCATAATGGATGTAGAATTTCTCAGAACAACAATGGAGTTATGTCATTTGCTGTCAGTATTTGGTGCCTTAGATAGAATACTGGGTATCAAAAAGGTGGACAGGATAGAACAGAGCGCAGGCAAGATGGCACAAGATATGCAAACAACGAGATGAACAGAAACATTTCTCTTTTGCATGAACTCTGATACATGGCTTTATACAACAAAATATCACTCTCAAACTTAAAATCATTGTTTTATTTGACAAACAAATTGAATTCAAATATTTCTGACTTGCCTTAAGGTGTCCATTAGAACTTGCATCATGAAGAGGAGTGTCACCTTCAAGTCCCTTTGCATTCACATTAGCTCCAGCTTTAAGCAACATTTTCACTACTTTATAATGCCCTCTGCTGCATGCTTCATGTAGTGGGGTCCAGTCTGGAAAATGTTTAATGTATGAATGCAGAAAGTGGTAAGGTTGCTGTCTGTGAATTTATATGTCACATTTAACAGAGAGAAGAGCCATCTCAGGAATTCAGACACACAACCAGCAAAACAGTAGGTTGCTTCTATATCATCCAAGCCACCTGGTCACATTTTCAAATCAAAGCCTAAGCCAACATCCAAAACAAACCAACAATGGAAAGAATAAAGATCATTCTTAACCTTACAATAAACATTAGCCATCCATTATTTTTAGGAAGAAATGGAGACTGGATTTGGGGTCTGAATGATTATTTTTCTCTCTTAAAAGACATTGACAATGCTGTGAATCTTCCACCCTTCTAGGCCTAGCCCTGATCTTGATGGTCTCATCAACTATGCAGAAAATTTTATAAAGCCACAAACTGCAAAATCGGTATCCCGTTTACCTGCATGGTCAGTGATATTGACATCTGCACCTTTCTTTATCAAACTACGCACTCCATCTACATCTCCTTTGATTGCAGCCAGATGAAGCTGTGTTTCTCCTCTTTTGTTCCTCTTGTTAATTTTATGCATCTCTCCTTTTGATGATCCGGATCTTTTATTCCCAGAGGTTTCTCCGCTTTTCTTTGTTTTATCTTTTTTTTGTTCCTGGAATTCTTTGGCAGACATCTCCAAAAGGAGCGCCATCTGTTGCCTTTCAGTTAAAGGCATTTTCTAGCTCTTTTTTTCCTTTGAAAATGTAACTTGGTAGCTTTATGGAATTTCAATCATCTAAAAAAATAGCACAGCCTTAGGAAACAAATGTCAGCTCAAATAAATAAGATCATGTTTAACAAATACCTTTTTATAGCAAGTTTTATGAAAAATTTAACTTGACAATCATGAAAATTACTGTTTACCAGGCTGTCATAAAGTGCCTGATGCTCGCAAAACATTAAGGAAAAGTTTGTAGTGACCATGCTTAGGCAATTTTCCACCAACTTTCTATACATTCATTGAGCAGGCCACCACCATGACATCCCCCTTTATCATTGAGAGCATCAAATACCATAGGACATTTCCAGAACTAAGCTTTTTCTATACATTTCAATGGAATTTGTTGCTGTAGCAAAATGTTGGCTCTGTGTTCTCCACACCTTAAATAGGACTTGCCAGGTTTGGAGCAACACATTGATCGATGGATGGTTTATTTAAAGCCTGCACCGATTGTTGTTCTGCTGTACACTTAAAATTACCTTATTTTAGTTGCATTCAATGTTAAAATCAGAGTAGCAGCCAAATAGCCTCACTCAACAATCAGATAAACAGTGTTTGAGCTAATACTGTATTAGCTCAAACTGCACTCAAATTAAACTCTTTTATCTCAACAATATATATTTATTACAATGACCTTTGCTAAAGTATGTTATTAAAAGTATAATAAATGCAAATAATGTTGAAGGGTAGAAGTAAAGATCTTTTCACCTCAGTTTATCATTAAACCTGTAATGTAATTTTCACTTCACAACAAAGGTGTGTATCTCAACTCAAACCCAACTCAAATCAACTCACCTCAACTCAAATAAACTCACCTCAACTACTCAACTCATCTCATCTCATCTCATCTCATCTCATCTCATCTCAACTCAACCTCAGCTCAACTCAACTCAACTCACCCAAACACACCTCAACTCCACTCAACTCAAACATACTTACTGGCATACTAAGTTATTTACAAGATTTCTATAACATCTAACATTTGAGGGATCAGAGCCTACTGTCCCCTTGGTGGTATTTTGAAAGTATCATACATAAATAGGCTTAAGTAAGTTTAAAAATCAGGAACAATTAAGCAATTAACAATGAACAATAAAAGCAAAAAATATCAAATCTGAAATGAACCCAGTTAGCATTTCGATTTATTATAAAACATTGTTGTCTTACTTAATCAAATCTTTTGAAAACAAATATGAAAGTTGTTGAAATTTTAGTATTAGTAATACCTAATCGGGCATAAAGTTATTCTAAATAGATCTTAGAGTCGTCTTATAGGGGGATATTTCTTATCATACAATTTATAAAATCATCGATTGACTTCTCGCATTCTGACATAAAGAATTTCGTTCAGAATTCATGATAAGTCATCTTATAGCATAAAACAATGAAAAGAAAAAATTAAATCAGAACAAACAATTTAGATAAACCTCAGATACTCTGTATGCGTCAATTCCGTTTTCATTCTTTGTCAGCCATCTTTCCACAATACGCCTAGGCCACAGCATCGCATAAACAATACGCAAAATGTGCGCGAAGATCAAAACAGGTGCGAAGCGGCTTCACCGCGGGAGAACGCGGGAGTGAAGAGATGGAAAAGCCAGGCAAGGAGTTTTGGTACTGCATGCTATGCTGCAAAAATTGCATAGGTAAATATAAAAGGGTAACAATTAACAGAGTAAAGTGTTTATTTATTTAGGCCATACAGTAAACAAACTATATTTCCCTTTTTTGATGAGGTAAACTCTCAAATTGAGTCCCTTTTCAAACAGACTAATTCTTTCAAGCCCTACCTCCTCAATTAGAACTTTTAGACCCCGTGGCACGGGTCTTCTGCCATAAATCTGTCCAAAATATCATGCACATTATCGTCTGTGCTGATGCTGGTCAGTTTCACCACTGAAGGAATTAGTACTAATAGGCTGTCCCTTTGGCTTTGCATTGAAATACCCATTTGTTTCTGTAGAGACATTTCGAGCTGGGCAACAGAATGTAAAATGCAGTGGCGTAGCGTCTATGTATGCTACGCTTGCGGCGCAAGCGTAAAAATTTATAGACAAATTCTAAAATTCTTGCAACACTTTCAATGCATAACAATTTCCGCAATAAACGGCTTCTCTTTCTTGTCATGAGCAGCATGCAGTGAACTCTAGCGCCAACAGGCCAATTGGCCCCAATTGGCTATTTTTCCAAGTAAACAGATCGCTAAAAATTATGAAATTCGAAAAATCTGAAAAACTGAAGCCCCTCCACATCACTCTTTTTGCCTGTCCAAAATAAGAGAAACATGTGATGCTCCAATGCAGCTTCAGTGCAACTCGAAAGAAGCTTTTGAGAGAAGTGAGAATTTTCCGGACTGGAGCTTGCGGTCGGCCTGAGCGCAAGCCTTTCCAAATATTTGATAATCCACAACATTTTTCTACCTATAAGCTGCTTTTTGCGAATACTCTTTGCGTGATACATCATTTCAAATCCAATTATTTTCCTTTCTTTACTTTGTGACTGTTGAAAAGAGAAAAAGTTTCGTCAAAGTGGGGTCAGAGTCTATTTGTCATGATCCGCATTCCGTAATTCAAGTCAAAAGACTTGCCAGTATAGTCAGAATTTACGGACCAGGGCATGCGGTAGACCTGAGCGCAAGCCTTGCTAAATACATGATGATTTGCCGGGACTAACTTTCTGAAACTTTACACATGGAAGCATCTTCAATTCTAACAACTCTCACAGCTCACTATTTTTATCTTAGTTAACTATGAGAGTAAAAAATGAGCAGAAACTGTTGCTCCTGTTCGCTTAGGCTCTGCAGTGTGTTAACAATTTCGCAATGTGGAGAGCTCCTTCTTGCGGGAATCCCCAGCTTCATTATAGCATAAAAAATTCTTACATTAGGTGGGCATTAGGTGATGCCTTTTCTTGAGGAATATGAATAAGAATAAAATCTTTTGCAAAGCAGTTTTAGCACTAGGAGTTATTCTGAAAAGTCTTGCTAAACAATTGAGTATTTTTCAAAAACTTTCGCATGGGTGATAATTTTTCCCTTGGCCCCTCTTCCATTTCCAACTTCTGTCGGAGCCTCTGATGCTAAGAATAGACACCTTGATTGATTAGAATTAGAGTACAAATGATTTGTTACTTTGAAAATCAAAATTTGCTATCACGATTATCATTAATTACCGCTTGTATTTTTTAGAAACTGAAATTACCATTACATTTATTCAACATAGCCGTATATTTTATGTTACCGCATGCCTAAGTTCTGCGCTCACGCTACGCCACTGGTAAAATGGACAAGCAGACTGAGAAAGAAAAAATCAATTCATCATGGATACGTTGATTTCAACTATGTTTAATTGAATACTGACTTTACAACTTCACATAACATCGCAAAAAAATTTGGAACAAGTTTAACAACAACACAACAAATCTAGACATAATCTCTCCCCTCGCCCTATTCTTCTCGTCCTTTTCCTTAATCCTCTTCCATTCTTCTCTTGCTCCCCCTCCCCTTGCACCCCTCTACGTTGGCATCGTGTCATATTCGTACAAGTTAATTACCATCGCAGCTATAGTTATATACTTATAGTCAAACTCTTCATGTCTCGGGTCTCTAAATACAATCAGCTGCCACCCCAATTGTCTAGCTGCCCATAGGAATAAAGCCCTCCTTAAAATTTAGGGTTATTCAGGTCACTATTTACTCTATTTACAATTATATACTGGCTTGTAATAAGTGGGGGTAGGCAAGTAAAAGGGGGCTTGGCAAAAAAATAATTCTGCAAAGTTGACATCTATGCTATATACGCTAATGGGTTGTACAGGCACGCACAAATAATTGCCGCCAATGGTTAATATAACCAAAAATGAATACAAAAACGCCACGAACAAGCTTGATACAGTTCAATATTGCACTGTTCAATTGTATCAGATATGTACATTTAGCCATAAAACAGTCAAGCTAACACTGATGTAGTGTGACAGTGTCAAGCTAATACACATTTACTATAATAATAACGAACATCCCGACGTAGCATCCCAGACCGGGGTATAAAGGATGTGTGTGTGTGAAAGGCGTCTTTTGAGGACATCAAAACGGGAATATAGGCCAGTTACCCCTTAATAGCATTTTGACTTGCTATTTTCATCAACAAAAGCATTTAGGAGGTCGTCTGTTTTATTGTTTGTTTACCCTTTACTTGATGTGTGGATACGAAAAGTATCCGGTTGAATGGGACGCAAAGGGTGCCTTGGTTTTGGTGTATCTTGATAATTTTGTCTATGAAAAGGAGGATTTCCAAAACGCTTATACACCATTTTAAATTTAAACTTGCAAGGCGTTCCTTTGGTTTGAAATTACTCATTTAAAACCCCCAGATGCAAAAAGGACATTGTTTTGGGGTTTATCGCTGGGGTCATGGTGGAGTCAGATGATAAAATGAGCATAGACATTTCTCGACAATGGTTCCATGCGAAAACACTGATGTGACGACACTGTAGCTACATTTCCCATAAGAACAAAGCAAGGGAAATCGAAATGGAAATTCGATATAGTACCCCATGGATGGGGTCGCGACTAACAACCCTGGTAGAAGCGACCCCAAAAGTGATCGTACAAATCACTTTACGTGCATCTCGATGCGCGGGAAACAAACATTAAACTGGTGCCAGCTTGCAGTCTCTGCGAGGCCAAAACTGACAAGAATACCGCACTTTGAAAAACATACGACAAAGTTCACTATAACAAAACAGACACATCAATAGTCGATTTGTTTCTCTAGTTCTTCCCCAATTTCAAAATCATCATCACTAAGGTTACTATTTCCGCTGCTATTACTGCTGCTACTACTGGAACGGCCACAAATGTCCCCGTCTATGCCTTCAGACAACAGTGCCAGCCTCTTTTTCCGGACCTCGAGGATTTCATTGTGCAGCTTTTTCTTTCGTTTTCTTGACTTATCTAAAGTAATTCCAAGCTTTAAACTGGCTGAATCCCGCCCCGACCCACTAGAGCTGGAATTGGCACTGCTCCGGCCGCTGCTACTCGAACCGGATATGCTACCTAAAACGTCCGGATCTTCTTCGCTATCACTCGCCATATATTCTTCTACCTCTTTATCCATCTCATCAAGTTCATCTTTGCTGAATGCGACCGGGTTAAGAGAATCTAGAATGTCTTCCTCCGTTGATATTTTATTATTCAGCAAACTCTCTTCGTTATGCTTTGACACGGGTTTCGTCTTATTTCCAGTGACTCTCTCAGCCTCAACATGAATAGGCGTACCTCTCTTCGAAAAGTCTGGGGTATCTCCACCGTTGGCCCGCGAACGATTGGGGACAGGAAACAGCCTTTCATCGACTCGTTCCCACCTCTGAGAACAGCACCATAGCCAGTCCACACCAACGAGTTGAATACCGGATATTCTGCTCGCTCGGTATGCTTTTTCGGTACCGAGTCTAGCAGCAATAACGTGAGTTGTATAGTCTGAAGAAGTGACACTATTGTCGGTGTTCTTACGGTATAAAATACTGTCGGTTACTTTAGCACCAAGACTTACTGCTGTTCGATACACTGTACTATTCTTCACAGGAACGTTTGTCGGTACAACTCCAGTAAATACAATGTTGGTTCCTTGAAGCGTCTGTTGACGTAATGCTGGAACAATTATTCGCGTATCCGGATTCGTTGTTCCCGGAGTGCAAAATCTGGCGATCTCCGGATCCTCTCGAGAAAGGCCTCCATTTGTTTTTATCAAGTCAGTAGTTGAATAAAATGCGCCATGAATACGTTCAAGGATTTCTTCAAGGTAATAAAGATAGTCATCCAAATCCGGGGGGTGATTACTTCCTGCAAAAGTAAGAAAATGTTATATCTCAATTGAATAAAGTAGCTTATTTTCTAACAATCTTAAAGGTCAACTTGAAAAGAAGCAGTTTGAAATCGGTTTTGTCGGAAAGACTATTTGCAATGTAACCTAAATGCAACCAACACCTGCTTGCTAAATCCTTAACCATCTTTAAAAAGATATACCACGTCAGGACATTATTATCATTATAATTACTAACAATTCCTTTTAAGTTGGCATAAGAGAACAAAAAATACATATAGCTAATAAGCTAATCAACAAAATAATTTAAAATCTACTTTACAATGTCCATACTAAACCTAAAAAACCCTAGATCTCTAATGAAAACTTTGCACAATCTGCAGATGCAAGTATTTCCATGCCATAATTTTATTTTTCATTTGAACTCCACTAGTGTATTGGAATCTTTAATCTCCCTTGGTAATGAGGACCACAAATGGTGACCTCTGTACTGAATATTCTCTATCCCGTATGATGTTGTCTTCACTTTTGGCAACCGCAAATGATTTTCATTTCTCAAAATGTATTGAATATCTCTCTCAGTAAGAATGTTTTTCATAAATGTTGGATTTAGATTGTTTTACGATTTGAATATTTCAATCATTAGCAGTTGCAGATTGTGCTGATGAATAGTTCCATATTTTTTCTTCAACTAGGCTAGCTCTAATTCACTATATTCGCATAGTCATCGCAGTGCTCTTTCGTGAACGCGGTTTAACTTTGAATTAGTTGCTCTATCATTAAACATCCATACAAGTAGACAATAATTTAATTTGCTACCTGATGAAAGAATTCATTAAAACTTCTGATCAGAATAGTACATCATAATAGTAAATCACGGACTCTTCTTTGCACTTGTTTCAGGGCGCATATAGGAGAGTCAGGGTCAAAAGATTCTTTGAAAACAGTTTGGTTGGTAATGCCTTGAAATCAGGGTGTCTCATCGCGACAGCAGATGCTTCAGGGAACAATTCTCTTTTAGAGAGAAACCTTATTTAGAGAAAAATTGATTTTTAAGCACAATTTATTTACGGGAGAAAACTCCTGTCGGTTCTTGATTAGGTTCTTTTGGGGGGTTTACTATAAGGTAGATTCAACGAAAGGACTTCACCGCATACCATTAGAGTCGGCATCCGCGTCTATTGCTTCACATTGATTGTTATCAGCCTTGTCACACTGCTCTTTTGTGTTGGAAGTTTCATCTACATTGTCACCATTCTTCATCTCATTCTTCTCACCACTTGCATCCTTCTCATCCCGGTCTTCTCCAGCTCCATTAACCGGCCCATCCTCCTTTCCAACTCCGTTTTCAACTGCCTCCACCTCATCCAACGGCTGGTCTTCAGTTTCTTTGTCTTCATCCGCCTGACTATCTTGCGCAGGAGCTTCGGTGGTACCCGTATTCCCGTAAGGATCATTTATGTCGCCAATCCCTTTGAAGAACTTGTACGGCTTCACAGTTATGAGATTTGGCGCGAAGTTCCACACATCCTCTCTGTCGTCGATTATGCATACCATGTGATCACCACAGGGGAACAAGGCTCTGTAGAAATAGAGGCAAAATGATCAGAAGAATTCGAGCATGGGATTATTTAGCTAGGCATTAATATCTTATATCTAAAGAAAAAACATTCAAATATTGGATTTACGGGATGAACAATAAACACCTTTGGGATGAACTTATGTATCAACTATTTTTGGATCAACTAGGAGCGTCACACAATTAATAAAATCACAATACGAAGAGAAAGCAATCTAAATTTCAACTACGTATGAAAAGTCCTTGCTTATATGTTTGTGAGTACCAGCGATTTTGGGTAGTTTAGTTATGCGCTGTTTCTCAGTTAAGCGCTGAAGGATTTAACTTAAAAAAATTCCGGGTTTTCCCACTTAGAATTGCTACAAAGCAATTGAAACATAAAACTAGTAGTTCAGCAACCTAAATATTTCTGAGAACAAAGAGAGACACAAATCTTCTTATTTCTGTTGGTGCAAAAACTTTAACAAAGCCAACACATATATATAATACTCTTTATAATCCCTTAAAAAAGTGCCAAAAAGAGTCTTGCATGACAGAGATATTTGTTGGGCTGACATGAAAAAGCATATAAATCGTGCCTTAAGTCCTGTGACTTGCTGAAGAAATCCATACATTCATCCCTTGATCTGATTCTATGGGCAAAGAGCTTTTCATCTGGATCCAAGTGTCTCGCTATGGTGTGGGCATATATCCTCGATCCCATTGTGAATATATGAAGCTCGAATAACTTCGATGCTTTCTCAAGGAAGTCCTTTGCACCTGGCCTCACCTTCGTGTGGTATTCGATTGGATGGTCCGGAAGGCGATAGTGGAAAATGTCCTTCGTAACACAAAGATATAAAAATCATACATACAATATTTTCATAGAAAAAAGGATATCAAAGTAACATTATGTGTTTACATTTGAAGATCACCAGTAAGAATTCATAGGTATTTCTACGTTCGGGTCTCCTTCATGTCGAGGGTGATATAAAATAGAGAACATAGTAAAAGTAACGATTGTAAACAAATCAACAACGAAAGAAAATTTAAACGATAATAGTCAGGAACAAAGCAATAAGACGATGAAAAACCAATGCAAAATGAAATTGCGGAGAGAACATCCTGTTTTTCTTCCATCTAATACATTACACAATAATGTTCTTGCACATTTAATGATCTTAATTCTATCATTTAAATTGGACATCGCCATTCACACAGTAGACTACAGTCATTAGAAAACTTCTCAAGGGGTCTGAAAAAGGTCCTCTTACCGGAATGTCCCTTGGCACTGCTTCATGCGTAGTATGAATCAATGTTTGGTCCAAATCAACAATAAGTGCCAACTTTTTTGCTCTCAGGAGCTGTCTTTCATCATATCTGGCGATCCTCTCAGCCTCCTATAGCAACAGAGCACTTACTTCTAAATAACATCAAAAAGGTTTTTTCTAGAATTCCATCAAATATTTCACCAATTGACACTTGATCACAAGCTGGCTTGCTACATACAAATCTACAAGCTCTTGTAAATGTTTTAATCATAATTCTTAAAAGTAACTTTGGTATTAAAAACAAAATTAAATTAGGTGTCATTTATAACAAATCCACCATCAGCTATAAAGACACCCCTGCTATTCTAGCTCCAGTTGCCTCAGACAGATAAGTAAACCCAACATTCCAATTATCTAAGCCAAAGTAAAAAATACCTCAGAAAAGAGACCCTGATCATTTAAGGCGGTTGTGGGGGTCATGCAAATGTGGGGGGGGGGGGGGGTCATGTATCACATTAGGTAAGGTCAGCAGTAATATCCAAGGGAATACAACATACCTCAAAACTAACACGAAGCTCTGGGATATTATGAACCATCGATACCCCTGCAGCTACAGGTCCAGTTAAACATCCAGGGATACTTGCTTCCCTTAAATTTCAAACCAGAAAGTTTATTAAAAGCCTTATGAGATGTTTCCTAGAACATACCACCTGTGAAAACATGCATAGAAAACTTGGATTTGCAACTTGATAAGAAACAACACATGTGGAATTGGAAGGAAGCAAAACTTTTTTGGAAGGCAAAATCATGCAAAAATGAAAACATTAGTAATCTGCAGCTTAAAGAAATGATAACATTGAAAATCCTCTTTATGTAAACAATTCATGACTACTGGTACAAAAGTAACACAAGTTTTAATTACTAAACCAAAATAAGCTATGAATGAATGCATAGAGAAGAATATTTCTTACCGTCGAAGGTCAGCTCCACATTCACAGCACATATCCTTCATTATAATTGTGTGCAGACAGTGACTTTCATCAATGAAAATAACTGGTTGCCTACAGACGAAGATTAAGATGCCTGGATTATTGGTGCTTGGTCACAAGACAATGATGCTGTGTTAATGCTTGTGGGTGGGATGAATCCACCTCAGCAACTGAAGTGAGATTTTGTAGGACAGATTTTAACGACTTTTGCTACTAAAAAGTTATCTTGTCTGCCAAAACTATAAAGATTGATTTTATAAAACCAGGAAATTTAGTTCAGGTTGACTGTTCTTAATTATTTCAAAAATTTGAGGTTGTATAGACTTTCCCAAAGTCTATTTTATGTTAAATCCATAAGGCATTCGTACTACTGCGAGGGCATATCTAAACTGCAAAGGAGACAATAGAAGGCAAAGAAAATTATACTTTTGACTCTTGTAGGCTTATGAATAATTAATGAGCTCACAACATTCTCATTAGTTCCGCTCTTAGTCCAGGGGGTTACCGCCTGCAAAGAAGTCATTTTAAGGATGTTGGGATTAACACCAAGACATATTCATAGGTGTTACAAAAAGCCTCCCACAGCTCTTCCCATCAAACATTCAGTAATTTTTTAACTCTCTTTAAACATTTTTAACTCTCTTGGAAAGCGCTAGCAATGGGTTTGTATAATTTGTTCAAAGGATATTAACAAATACAAGAACCCTCAGGATCATATTTTACGTTTATTTTCTAATGGTGGATGAAAAACAAGCAACTGTATGCTTATTGAGAAATATTTTGATGTTGGAGATGGGGATTTGAAAATAATTTGTAAGGTGTGCGCATACCAAGTATACAGAATGGCTTGAAAGTTCAGGAAGGAAAGAAAGACCAATTGAAAGTTAGGAGAAAACTAGTGAAAGAGAAATACACGAATAAATCAATAAAAAGAGGATTGCAAAGTGTTAAGGCCTCATTCGCCAACAAAGTGAGTGCAACAACTTTCATTTACAAACAAGTTCCAGACTGGAAACTTTGTTGCATGAACAAGTTCATTTCAAAATTTTGCTATGCATGTTCGAAATAAGGCACTTTTAAGAAATTTGCATTGTTAATAAAGTGAAATGTTATTAAATAGGGACTTTGTGTGGCCAAGATGCAAAAGTGCGTGGATGGAAAATTTGAGTGCACCAGCAATATATTGCGGGCGCACGACAAAGTTTACAAACTGAGAAGTTTGAATATTCACCGAAAAAGCACCAACACATTGCTAAAAATCCTCGTTTTTGAGATAAAACGTTGTTCAAAATTGCATTTTACAGTGGCTCAGCCTCAGCTTGTTCTTAATTTGTTCTTAACTTTTGACCAATTTTGAGGCTCGTGTTCTTATAAAATTGTTCTTATAAAATAAGAGTATACTGTTTTATCAACTGCTCATATTTTCGCTGTACTTAAAGAAATGCCCCGTTGGACCTTCGTTGTACAATTAACATTAAATGTACTCTGGTCTAGACTTCGAATCGTACTTTTGAACAGGGCATGGGATGCTCATTTCAAAGAAAGTAGAGCAGCTTAATGCCTTTCATCAACAAAATAAAAAGATAACCTACTGAAGTGAATTTTGCAGTTAAACAATCAGACGAAACCCTGCAAAGATGATGACAATAAGTTTTACCCTGCTGATACTGTATCGCCTTGCTCGGCAAGAATCTTTGAAACCTTTCCTTCAAATCTTGACTTCAGTATCCGTTCTTGAGGCTGTGTCGAGGACGCCTTCTCGCCACTACTGCATTGCATGTAGCTTGCAAGGTTGGCATCTTTGACTACCTCTTGGCCCTTTTTCACATGCCACTTTGTTATCTTTACAGTGAATTTTCCCGAAATTGCAACTTTGCGAACAGTCGCCATTTTTGGACGCGAACAGTCGTTTCGCGCGAATGTAACTGCGTGGCTCCGCCACAGCAGCTTGTTGTTAGGGAGGAGGGTAAAAAATGGCCTTTCCAGATTTTAACCATGGGCTCCGACGCAGGTTGGAAAGTGGAGGGGCCAAGAGAAAATATAACAATCACAACAAAGGTTTTTAAAAAAAGCTTTGTTGTTTTGCAAAATAGTGAGAGGGCCATGGCCCCCCGGCCTCCCCCCTTCGTCGGAGGCCCTGTAAACCTTTTGGAATTCGCCGGACCAGCTCTGCTTTGAAATTGGCAATAATGCAATTTTTTGGCTACTTTGAGCAAAATTTTGAAAGTATATTAACGAATCAAAAAATTGCTTTTATTATTACCATAATCCACTGCAGCCTCTTCATGGCGTAATGCGGAAGATACTCCATACGAGGCAAGTCATTCTGCAAAGATCACCTTCTGTAAATAAGTGTTGAGGTTTTGCGGTAAGTTGCTACTTTTGAACCTTGAAATTTCCTTGTTAATGCATAATGCTGGTAAGGAAATGACGACAATTTAGGTGTTTGATATGATTAAAAATGACCCTTGATATCTATGCAAGGCAATTTGTGCAGGCATGCAGTACTTCGCCATATAAATGCTATGACGAGGGACCATATTATGGAAACAAGGTTGCATTGACCATGCTATATCCCTGCCAATTTTAACCTGGGGTGTTTTTATATTACGTTTTTAGCTTTCACCTGAAAATTTTATAAATCTGTAATAAGATCACTTTCATTTTCTTAACTTTAAATTGTAATTTATTTTGATGTCAAAATAACACATACATAATGATTTACATACATACATGCTATAAAAAAGGGCATATGTACACAAACAGCACTGCACTGGATTAGATCTCTGATCTGGAGAGGTAAAAGCATCTACACGCGTGCAAGTGAACTTGGTAAAATGTATCTTACTTTATATGAAAGTATCCTAGAGTTCTTTTGGGCCATTGATGAAATATTTTGTGGTTGTGTGCAAGGGGACCAGAGTGCAAAGTATTTTTTATGCGCGGGGAATTATTTTCTGTTGCTTACGCTTGCACAGGAACAAATCATGTTGCAAAATGAAAGGTTAAAAGCTGCAGGATTTCATTTTCAAATAGCACTTTTAGGGATCGAGATTAGGCTATGCGCGGAATTCATATGAAAGTCCATGTTCCAACTGCTCGGGTTGATCTAAATTTGCAAAAATGCGGGGACGGGATTTGAGCAAAAAATTATTGCGTACCCAAACTTTGCAGTCTGGCAAAGGGTCTAGGGGCATAAAAAATGGTTGATGATTGCCTTTATCATTTTTTAGCTTTATCTTAAAATTTAGTGCATTTTTTCAAAAAATTTGACTTGGTGCTCTCTATGTTTGATGGTGCTGCATGCTCCAGGTAATATAGAGCTGGCACCTGACCCTGAGCATTTGTTTCTTGTTTTGTGTTAATTGTTTACCAACCTGCTCCTGCAATGGTGTTTAAGGTCCACAAAGCAGTATGTATATTATTCTTTGCTTTTATTTCTAGGCCAATGCAGTGTCTGGTTCAAAGAAATATCATCTAGGTTTATCTTAAAGAGGGATGGCAGCTCTAGAAGCAAAGTTTTGTGGTATGCTTAGTGGGTATGTTGCACTGGTGACTGGTGCATCAAGAGGGATTGGAAAAGGCATTGCCAAAATGTTATGTGAAGCTGGGGCAACAGTTTACATTACAGGTATATAGTTCATCAACAGCTGCTATCCACAGTCAAATTACTAGATCATTCTAATTGTTGAAGTATTAATGATTGTTCAAAAAAATCATTCACCACATACTGAACAGTTTGGTTATGTGCCTAATCAATCATGGGGTGGTAAAAAGCAATTTTTGCCAATTCTTGTGTTATATCAACTGCCCCCTAACATGAAAAGGGCAACCTTTATAAGATAGGGACAAATCAATGTTATTGGACATCATTTGAAGTGTTTGATGACAAAGTATAAAAAACAATTGGTTCATGCTTTATTGAAAATATTGGGCACAAATTGTCAACCACCCATTATGCAAAGAGAAGTTTGTTGTTGATGGCACTGACAGTGCTACAGAGTTTCAAATAAAAACGATGAAAAAAACTTTTATTTGTTTGAACAGTAAGAAATGGCAGCCCTGTATACTTTGTGGTGGCATTTCTTGACATGAGTAGATTTAGTGGAGCTGTTGCTATCTAAATTGAAAGCAGCAAATTTTCCAATTTTGGCCTTTTTCAAATTGAAATTGCCTGTGGAAAATTTGTTTTTGGCCTACTACTTAAATTTGACCTTTTTTGGCCTTTTTCAGCAGAAATTTTTTGGGGAATATTTCATTTTGCCTTTTTATGTGCATTTGGCCTGAGTTTGTTACTCATTTGGCCTTCTTTTGTTGATCTCATCTGGCAAACCTGAATAAAATGATTAACATCCAATGAATGTAGTTTTAAAAAGATTTGATTATTATTTTTTTAAATGTGCCTGCAGATTCTGTTTACCTGTAGTGACTTGCACTTAAGTGAGGCCTGCAAAGCAGTTTAGAAATGTTTATTCTAATTATTTCATGTTTATTTGTTTTTAGGTAGGAGAATGGAAGGTGGTGATTTTCCGTTATGTGATGCAGCTCAGGATGTAAGTAGATTTGAGCATATTGGGGTCTGAATAATGTGAACTCTTCTCTTGGATTCAATTCAAAATATATTATTCAACTTATTGCTCTTTCAAGTCTCATTAAGATTTTGTATGACCAAATAAGTCACGGATGATAATTTGTCCATAGTTGAAATAGGTTTATATATAAATATCCTTGGATTGCCTCTGCTAAGTTGAAACAAAACACAATACCGTAAATCCTGGAATTGCCCCCCCTCTTCGAAAAAGCCCCCACCTCAAACAAGCCCCCACCCGGAAATTCTCGAATTGGACCCCTCAATTTGATGATTTTTGCCATCTGAGGTTGTCTATGGCCTTTTATTGAATTACCACAACGAATTCATACTTTTGGGAGTAATTAATTTAATGCTCATAAAGAAATTCCTACTACAATAAACGAGGTCTTTTTATAATTTAACACTTGTCTGTACAATAATTTTAGAACCCCCCCTCTCGTATAAGCCCCCCCCCCTTGAATAAGCCCCCATCCAAAAATATCAAAAATAAATAAGCCCCCAAGGGGGCTAATTCGAGGATTTACAGTAAGTGTAGATTTATGTAGCCAGTTCTTCGTCACAGATAGAGAACAGAGGTGGTAATTGTGTTCCAGTGGAGTGTGATCACTCAAATGATCAGGATGTTGAGAAACTTTTCACAAAAATCGAGAAGGAACAAGACGGACGGCTAGATATTCTTGTAAACAATGCATTCGCTGGTGTTAATGTAAGCACTTTTGCTATTCTTTGTTTCATTTTTATACATATTTCGGTTTGATTAAAAAGAAATTCTTTCAAAATTGCGCTGAAAAGATTCTGAAAATTTAGATTTATGTTCTAACGTTTTAAACTCTGAAGAGTGTCAGACGAAAAGCTTTAGTTTACTAAATGTTTGCTTTTTTCAAAGCCACCTTAAAAATTGTGTCACTTTTTCACAGCTACCTTTCTCGCAATCTTTTTTAGTTTATTATGAAACAGATGGGGAAAAAATTCTACGAGCAGGTTTGCTATTTAGTTTTATAAAAAAAATTTTTCTGTTTCTAGAAACTAAAAATGATTAAAATAATAATATACGTCTTCACACAAAGGCTCTATTTTTTATAAGATATTCTGTTTTAAAATTGATGCAGTTGTCGTTCTATCTGCTAATTCGTCGTCGTGTTTTGATCCGATGGTAAACTTCACAAACACTCATGTAGATTATTTGCATGCATATTCCTAGCTGTCAAACAAGGGGTGGATATAAGAATATCTGAAGGCAGTAGCCAGGAATATAATTGGTGCATAAATTTTGTTGAGGTAGAAACTACAAAACCATTCTTGATTTGAAAAGTAGGTACAAGCTTGTTTTCAGGTCGTGGAAAGGTGCAACTGCAACGGTTTTTGGGGTTTTAAAGCAAGTGTTAAGGTTTGATTTGAAATCATGCGTGTACATACTTTAACTTTGGGGTTCCGGGCATTTATACATGTTATATTGGTCAAAGCATGATACCAGCTTGTCAGTTATCAAGGTGAAAACTTTTAGGAGCAGAAACCCCTTCAGTCCTTACCACGTCTTTTAGATACACTGACAAGTTCTTTGTAAGGCCTAAATGCTTATGACGATTCAAGGACGGTATTGGAACTATCTAGGTATGATCTTTATGTTTTCGTTCTTTCAGTGGTTGCAAAAGGCGTCACCAAATGTTTTCTTTCGGAATGATATTTGTTTTTCTGATGTTTAGTTCTTTGCGAACGGATTTTTGAAATTTTATTTTTCTTTATTTCAGCCCATTGAAGCTTGGGATATAATAAACAACGTCGGGACAAGGTACCTTTCACTGCATATTATTCATTGCTTCAGTACTTTCTGTTTCAGATTACTGCAAGTTAAGACATTTCACATTACTGCAAATTTTTACAATGTTCAATTTTATCTTGCAGGTCCAATTACATTGCCGCTCACCATGCAGCAAATATGATGGTGAAGAGAAATTCAGGTTTGATAGTCAACATATCGTCCCCTGGGGGACTTCGGTATCTGTTCAATTTGGCATATGGTGTCGGCAAAGAAGCTGTAAGTGCAGATTACATAGGGGCCGGAAATTTTTCTTTTAAGCCTATTGATAGGACCGTGACAGCCCCCCAAAGTGTTTATCATTTAAGGTTTCGTTGATAGGTTCTGTCCCGTTGATAGGGCAGCTATTTTCAATATTTTTCTTCAATATAAAATATCTTTCAAATTCACTCATTTTGAGCATTTCCCATTGATTTTTCTGCATTTTTTATTAATAAACATGGTTATGAGCGTGAATAAGTGTTGGTTCCGCTGTCTGTCTGGTCTGCTACAAAGAAGTTCTCATTTGAATGCAATCCGTTTGCATCTGTTTCGCTTCCCAGAAGTATTTGTAAATCGACTCTTCTTGCGTTTCTTACTTACCTGGAGAGTTCTGTATGAGCTGTTTATTCTTTTACCAACAGAATGACAGAATGGCTGTTGATATGGCAATAGAGCTACGCAAGAAGAATGTGTGTGTGGTCTCGATGTGGCCTGGAGCCGTGATTACAGAACTTGTTGATGAACAGATTAACAATGGAACCAAGGTTCATTACCCCATGCGCAAAAATTATAGAACTTACGCTAAAAAAAGCTGTAACCTCGCCAAAATAATCCAACCACCCTATTTTCATCTACTTCGGCAAATTTTTCTAGTGTCCTCCAATCACCTACTCCATACCTGTTGAACTTATGACTTTTCTTGTTGTCTGACTTCCATGTATCTGTCCCAGCTTGTCTTCTTTAATCGCGATGTCCATTTTCTTTCTATTGTTCCGAAACAATGAAATTGCATGACACAGGGGGCTGGTTGATTGGCCTCAAAGCTAGGACAAGGTATGGTTTAATAAAGGGGGTGCCTCCCATAATATACAGGTTTCCTGAGCCTGAAGGTGTTAATTAAAAGAATTTAAAGAATCCCGTGAACTTTTGTTCAAATAAGTACATGGCTTTGTAGATTGTGTCGTGTCCCCAGATTCCTATCTTGAAAAAGATGCATTATGAATAGATTAAGACGGTTTAGACGGAAGAGTAGCTTTTAAAAGTAATATTTTGTATGATTAGAATTCAATTTAATGTTTATCTGTTCTTATTTTGAACCTTAGTACTTAAGCATCCAGATTCATTGACAATTTTTCACAAAAAATCGCAAGCACGACCTCAAAAATCATCCACCAACCCCAACTATATGCTCTGGAAATTTTGTGTATAAGCAGCCGCCCCTCAGAATTACCTTATCGATTTTCCAATGCTAACTTCCTTTCCTCTTCCTCGTGCGTCCTCGCCACACAATTGCACCTTTGCAGGGATGTGGAACATCAAAGCGATTCTTAACCGAGCTCTTGTTGTAGGTATACTGAGAAGGAAGTTTTATCAGACATCTAAGTTGCTTAGTACCGTCATTCTACCAGGATATGATTGATCATTGCCGAATTCCACGTAATTCAACTTCTAATAAAACCTTGCCCATTTTAGTTATCTACCGCCTTCAGCAACCCACAAGATTCAACACTCACTGGAAAAGTGATTGTTGGATTAGCTTCAGGTGAGTTGCGTATCCTAGTTTTATCAAAATATGCTGAAGTATATTTTTTTGGATGCTTTTAATGATGATAAAGATGATGATTTTGGAGGCAACCTTGCTGGAAACGAAACCTTTCTGGTGGTTTCTAGAAAATATAGATTTATTTTCTATTTTCTGCTAAAACATTTATTAACGTTTGCCTTTATTTAATATTCTTTGAATTTTCAAACAGTAAAATGCGATGCATAGTAAGCGAGAGACGCAGAAAACCCTCTAAGTTTACGATAGGATGTTGTCCTAGTTGTGTATGTTCTTATAAGTCATGGGCTCTTAAATTACAGATAAGAACAAGATGTCAAAAAGTGGGAAAGTTGTCATCGTTGCTGAGCTGGCAAATGAGTATGGGTTAAAAGATGTTGGAGGTTTGTGTTGGTTGTCGGGTCCTTATAGCATGCTTATATTTACTGTCCAGGATACACGTCACATTCAGTACCAGTGCTCTTAAAATACCAGTATTGTTACTGCTCTATCTCCGTAGTGTCATTTGATCGTATTCTTTATTTCTCCGATCTTAAGCCTTGTCCAATGTCTTAAAGTTTACAGTTGAACAGAGTGCAGCGACGAAACAGAACGTTGTTTAAACCATTCAGTTTTTCTAAGACTAGATTTATTCACAGTTTTATAAAAAAAATTTGCAGGCATGCCTATGTTTTAATTTCGAAAGTTTGATACCAGTCCAGTGCGATAAGAGATTATATGTTCTAAAGTACAAGTTTTTCTTAGATTCAACTCCATTGTCTGTGCGTCAATTGAAGTATCTAACCGGAATGTACTGTCCTGGCTACGAATGGCTGGTACCATCTTTCCTGTATGTGCCAAAGTGGCTATTCTCTTTCGGAGGTCACAAATTGTAGAGCTTCCCCAAATAAAGAAGAACCTTCCACTGCTATGAATTTATAAGAAAAATTGTTTCGCAAATATTGTCATAGGTTTGTATACACTACATAGAAATCTTTATAATATAAAAGTACACTTAAAAAGTAGAATCAGAATTAAAATGATAATTTGTAATGAATTCTTTACAAGCAAACATTACTCTTTTTTCTTTTTCTTGTTAGAATTTTTCCTTTGATTAAACTGTTTCGGCTATCTGTATAAACCTGAACCAGAAGAAGTGTTCTACTAAATGGAAAAGGTTTTACTAAAGAGATGTAATCCTTTTCATCTCATTTGCCTTACTTTGTCAGACTTTCGTACATACGGCTCTATCATTTTTGAGTACAGCTTGATGGCAAATCTGCATTGTGCCGTGTGTTTATGCCTCTCCATAAAAACATGTGCCGTTGCGTGAACAACGATGCCTCTGTTTTCGTGGATAAAGAGGATTTCTTAGTCGATTTGTGGCGCGAGAAACCCTGCTAGTATTCCACATCCCCTCCAAAATGTGTCGAAAGGAACGCAAACGCATCGGTAAGAGCTGCAGCCGTGACTACTGATACATGATCCTCTTGCTTCGCTCCTACTTCGTCAATAATCAAAATTGCTAATATTTTAATTCGTTTCTGTTTCAATTTTCCTATCCTGAGAATGTTAAGTCTCGTTGGCTATATGAAAAAAATAATTGCAAATTTCCCGCCTTTTTTAATAAAGACTCGTTATGAGATCGAGACCAAAAATTATTGGCAAGCGCAAAAGAACTCTTACTCGGGGAACAATCAATTTCTTACTCGGGGAAAAACGGAGATTTAGATAAAAAAGCTTCCACAGAAGACATTGCCACATCCCTCATCAAATCAGGTCTTCGGGTCGCATTTCCTCATCAAAAGAAGTAACGTTGGGCCGTTGGTGCATCGGTAGAAGTTGCTACACCTAAACCCATATAAAACCCTAAACGTCAAGTACAAGCAACCTAAAATTCTGTGAAAGGAATGGACACGAAAAGTTCACTTTTGCCTACAACACAATTAGATACGCTTATCTGAGTCAGCATCTGAGTCAAGGGGCCAACAATTCCGTGCAGAAACACAGACGACAGAACTCCTACTTCTTTAATATTCCCAAAGGCATCAAAAGTAGCCACATAAATACAAGAATGGAAGCATGGGAACTCACACCTGAAGAGAAATAGTATTTCTGATCTATTTGAAGCCCTCTTTCTTTTTCAACTCCCCTTCCTGATAAATGTCGACCCTAAAAGTGAAAGAAGATAGTTAACGCCCACTTTTCAACGTCCCCTTTCTTTTTAATGCCCCTTATAAAATGTTTGATAGATTGTTGTTTGGTTGTTTTGAGGTTGTTCTATTTTCTCCATTGTATAATTTTTCTGAGATTCTTGGAAGAAATTCAGATTGTAGTGATTTTAATATTGTAAATTAGGCCATATTCCTACTTCATGCCATCACCATGACATCCAACTACGTCATTCACGGCGTCACCTAGCACATGACATTCCCTTCACCATTGTACACACGTTCACACATCTATGTCATGCTGATTTCTTCCCAAGTCTAGATCTTTCCTTCTCCATTGCATCATCATTACATCATCACAACACATCATTACTCAGCACATTTATTTTGTATATAAGTATGTTAATTTGTATGTAATTCAGTCAGTCAAGTTCAGTTCAGTTCACATCAGAGTTACACAGGCAACACAATGTCTCTCTCACTGGCTCCGTGTTCTCTGCACGTTAAATAAGATTCGTCGAAGCGAACACCAACGATGGAAAGTCACAGGATATGATAGGAACCATTGCAATTCATGCTAAATAATAGCGTTCCTATAAGATGATAAGGTACACAAATTTGCTTTCGGGAATTTTTGAATTAACGCCCACTCCCTAATTAACGCCCCTTTCTAATTAATGCCCACCATAAAACTAAAAAATAAATTAACGACCCGGGCGTTAAATAGATGAAATACAATTCAACTAAAAATTCTACGACATCCCTCGTGCGTGGAATTAATTTGCTGAAAACACGGTTGATCTATTCATTGAGGATTTCGCCTTACCCGGGGACGGGTTTGTTTCTCTGGATAAAGCAAACCCAGAAACAGCGCCACAAAATTGAAACTGGGGGGGGGGGGGGGCTAACAATCAAGTTTAGTGACATAGGAGGCCACCATGGCTGGGTCCGACGCAAAAACTTTTTAAATAAAGCCTTCTAGAATGGTTAAAAATGCATCTCCGGGGCTAAAATTTAAAGAATTACCGCTCAGAATTATACAATTAGACGATTAGCAGAAAATTATTGACTTTTAGGAAAGACTTGGAAGGGGAGGAGTCATGCTAAAACACTAGGGAACGACGTTGCCGGAAGAAAAAAAGGGTCACCTTTGGTTCAGAGTGCACATCGATGTGAATAACAAGAAGCTGTTGTATTGGTTGAGAGAATTTTACTTCCTGAACAGAAACGTGCATCTTCTCTCTCGTTCTTTGTCTTGAGTATTTTCAGTAGGCCGTCTTCACCCGTCCAAAGTGCAGACATTGCAATGATACAGAAAGTTATCTATTGAATTAATGCAAATGACAGACAAATCATAGAAATATACCTAAATACGTTAGTAAATAGAATCAAACAAAATCAAGCAGTATGTAAACAGTTTGTTTTCTCTTTATTTCATACTCTGTGTTCAAAAATGATAAAAAAGACGGTCAAAACTTTCATCGCTGAAAAAGTTGCCAGTCCTGGCTTTTATCCTGGCTTTAGCTATCCTGGCCTGGCTTTCGTTTCCACTTTTTAGATGACGGGCACCGCGCAGCCATGTGGCTAGCAGGGGCTATAGTGTTAAACAATAGATTTTCCTGTTGTTTCTCAGTACCCTATTGTTTCTGGGTAATTTGTGTTTGTGTGAATGAAGAAAAGGCCACTGTAGCAGGCTGCTCGACGGGCTCCAAGGAGTTCTTGCGGCGGAAAGTCGATAAAAATGTAGCAAATATGAAACACCGAAAAGTCGATAAAAATGTAGCAAATATGAAACACCGCAATACGCCGAGAATAAACAACAATAAATACACGTAAATCAGTAAATTGAAAATTTTCTGAAGCTAATGAGTTTGTTCAAAACTTTTACCACAGTAATTGTAGCCAAATTTAAGCGTGGTTTTGATAAATCTTGGGTGTGACCAACAAATTAAAATCAATTAAATTAATTAAAGCACAATTTAATACCTAAAAAAGTTCTCTATATCTGAATGACAAAATAGAGCTTTTTACGTAAACGTGAAAAAAAGAAAAATTAATTACACTCTTTTTTTATAAGAACCAGTAAATTTAAGTTCAGGCTGATTGTTCTTTATTTTCTCGAAAATCTGAGGCTGGATTGTTCTTAATTTGTTCTTAAATTAGGAGGATATAAGCAGAGCTATTGCTAGCTTTTTCGCTCTAAAGAGATGTGCAGGCCTCATTTGCCAACAAAGTGAATGAAACAGCCTTAATTTGCTGAAAAATTTGAATATTCACCCAAAAAGCACCCACACATCGCTAAAAATCCTCGATTTTGAGAAAAAACGTTGTTCAAAATTGCATTTTGCTGAAGCTCAGCCTCAGCTTGTTCTTAATTTGTTCTTAACTTTTGACCAGTTTTGAGGCTCGTGTTCTTATAAAATTTTTCTTATAAAAAAAAGAGTGTAATTAACATCAACAACAAGTAACAGTACGAGCATGATTTAGCGACAACTATTAAAATCTATGTAAATTTAGCCAAAGCAAACAAGGAAAGAGAAGCAACAGCTACAACAAAGAACTTAGTCTGCTTTACAACAGAGAACTTAGACTTTGGTACCTAAAAGGTTTCCCTGATAAGTCTTGGTTGCTTATACAGGGCCGCCGGACGCAGGTTTGAACAGGGGGGGCCAAAACGAATAAAAAGGGCACAAATATTTTATTCTGTTGCATTAATTGCTTCACTCTACTGATTCGAAAGAGGTTTCAGAAGTGAACCGAATTTCTCAAGAAAAATACCATATCGTTTTCGTACATCTTTAATTTTCTGTTTTATTCCACATACAATTATTACGTGACTCTACGTTGCTCGTCTCTTACCTACATTTCGAGCGACTCTATTTCTTTTATATGAAATTGCTCCAATTATCTAATAATACTGATTACTTTGCTAATCTGCTTGACTTACAGTTTTTACTGCGATTTAACCATGTGCCTGTGCATCATCAAGGATGTTGTGTGCATTTATGGTTCCTTAATTTCTGTTTCCACGAGTCTATTAATTTTACTGTATCTGTAAGTATCTAATTTGGTTCCTTAAACATGCAGATAACTAAATCTATACGTACTGATAAGTTACTAATTTCCCACAACACATGTGTGAGCACGTCTCCAGCACATATTCCGAAAAATTAGTAAGTGCCAAAAATGGTACAGATTTAACGGTAATTTAGACAATTATAAAAGTTATGACACACGTTAGACATAATAATGATATTAATTTTCTTACTTTCATATTAAAACAATTTCGTCCACCTTGGAATTCGCACCATCCCCACTTAAACACAAATTTGTTCGCCTCCATGGAATTTTTTAGAAAAGCTAAAAAATTCTATGGTTAAGTCATCTTCACACAATCGGCTGAAGGTACGGGCACATTCTTCACGCTCATAGCAAATTTAATTTGCAACATTGATTAGGTTTATCTCGTCAGTTTTATGAATGAGACAGGTTTTTAACTTTCCTTAGACTTGATCCCGGGAGGGGGGACTCAGTCTGTTGGTAAAACGTATTACACGTGAGTACCGAAAAACTCGAAAAAAGCTAGAATTCTGGGACATAGAATTTTGAAAATTGGGTTGCATTCTTAATCGGTCAGAGGAAAAAAAAAAGAATTTACTTATATGATGTTGCAGATAACTTTTTAGATAAATGAATGGCATATTGAAGTACAACAAATTTTGCAAAACGTCTAGTCTTGTATATTGTTCTAATCCTAGATAAGAAATTTAAGTCTTTGTTAGCATGTATTCATTGCAAGGACACAACTTTTTCATTTCTTCATAAAAAACATTGAACACAATGTTGCGAAGCAAGCTATATATTGCAGTTAAAGTTATGATTTTTCTAATATATATGTCAAGAACCACAAGGGATTATTGTTGAAATCAAATTTAGTAAACTCTGCATTTTAAGTTGCCTATTCATAAGTTTAAGAAAAATAATGGTTCTAGCATGAATTGGTATCAGAAATTCCTGCTCAAGCTTGAATATTATCAGTGAAAAGAGTTACACAATTTTGGCAAAGTCACTGAATAGGGTACATTTTACGCATCCCAGAATCAGAGATAGGGCTCCAGTTTCTACTTTCGAGAACACACGCGATATACATTGGACCAACTGACTGTGCCCGCCGGGGACTTGACCGGACCTGTCACTAATGCGTTTGTTGCTGAAGACATACTAACGAAATTTTCTCGCGGATCTGACAGTCTCCTTCGCAGTTGATATTGTTCATCACAGGAGCTTGCGCTTTTTGCATCAAAACCAAGTAAAAATTTAAGGAATTTTCAATGAATGGTCCTCCAACAACGTCCAGAGTTATGTTATTTTACTTAGTTTATAAAGGCAGAATATCTGGCATTGAAAAAATACACGCAATATATTTCAAAAAGAGGCATTTATTTATACTTTTTGCAAACAGGGGGGGCCTGTGCCCCCGTGGCCCCCTGGCTCCGGCGGCCCTGTTATAAGCTTTAGACGGGTATAATGTGGATAACATGTGGATAATATGCGGAAGAACGCCGTAGTAGGAGCAAAAGCGCATTTGACAGTTGATGTGTCCTCATGGTGCGATGATGACAGTCAACTGTGATCATCTATTGTCTTATCATGTCGAAGACCCCCCTGGTGCTAAGGTTCCTTCTTAATGTTAGTACTGAAGAGTCCTGGGTCTTTGGGTCTGGTTTTTACCAACTAGAAAGTCGTTAAAGGCAGTGGGTCGCGCCGTTCAATGGTTTATCGAAACGAAGAACAACAATTCTATTTCAGTGAGTTTTCATTTCGTAACAAAAGACGCTTAATGATGCTAACGATGAGTTGTTACAATTTGTCACGCTTCTCTAATTTCGAGGACCCGAAATTCAATAAAATGAACAGCGCGACACAATGCCTTTAAACAATAGGTGATCTTGGTATGAAAATTGAACAATAAACAATCTTGGTATCGCTTCCTCGACTCGAGTGCCTTGCTTCATGCTGCTGTCATAGATAAAATGGCGGAGGGAAACGTCCCGTGTGTTCTTGTTACTGGTGCTTCAGGCTACGTTGCCAGCCATTGCATCAAAAAGCTACTGGAAGATGGAGAATATCGAGTTAAAGGGACAGTTAGAAGTTTGACAAATGAAACAGTTTGTGAAGCTTTGAGGAATTTGGTTCCTGGCGCAAAGCACCAACTTGATCTTGTGCAAGCAGATTTGCTGGACGAAGAATCATGGAAAGATGCCGTTGAAGGTTGCACGTACGTCCTTCATGTTGCTTCTCCATGTTCCCTTGAGACGCCAAAACACGAAGATGAGCTCATAAAACCAGCTGTTGATGGAACCCTGAATGTTTTGAAGGCTTGCAAGGAAGTGGGTGGTGTCAAGAGAGTCGTTCTCACCAGCTCTATTGCTGCAATTTACATTGGCAATTTAAAGAAAGAGCTTGACGAAGGAGACTGGTCAGATGTTACACAAGCAGGCGCCTATAGTAAAAGCAAATGCTTAGCGGAAAAAGCTGCTTGGGATTTCGTTAAAGAATTGCCGGACGAAAGCAAGTTTGAACTGGTAACAATCAATCCTGGCTTCATCGTAGGCCCCCTTCTCATAAAGAAAGAATGTGAAAGTTATAAAATCATCAAGCGACTTTTGTTACGAGAAATGCCTGCAGTGCCTGACTTTTGTGCTGCTATGGTTGATGTGAGGGATGTTGCAGAAGCACATGTAAAGTCTATCACGAACCCGGATGCTGCTGGACACAGACACATATTGTCTTTTGGGAACCATTCCTACTCTATTTTACAACTGGCTGATATCCTAGCGAAAGAATTTAACAGTAAAGGCTTCAATGTACCAACAACAAAAGTACCAAAACCATTGATATGGCTCTTTAGCTGGTTTGACAAGAGTCTCAAAGCTGCATATCCATGCATAGGAACAACTTGGAACATGAATATTAACCGCATGAAAAATGTACTTGGTATAGAAGGTCGTGATATAAATGAAGCGACTATAGCCATGGCACAAAGCATGATTGATCTTGGAATGACGGCTTGAAGATGCTCCTGCTAACCCTCCAGCAGACAAATCTAGTTAAACCCCTTGCAAATTTTTAACAATGCTTAACAAAGCTTTGATTAATAAAAGCTACTCAAATTATAATTTAACCCAACCAATTTTATTTTGCATCTAAGTATTTTGACCCTGCTGAAGGTGGGTCTATGATTTTCTTCGTTGTTTAAAAGAATTTTGATCTGAATTGTGCTAAAAAAGCTGAATTGATAGAAGCTCTGTTCGAATTTGAAAGTGTTTCAGCAAATGGAGATTGTTTTTCGAGTGGTGGGACATATATATTTAAATACAAATAAGTGCCAGTGTCAGACATTAGGAAACTGGAAGCACGGCTATTAAGAAACATCTAAATTTTAAAATAATGAAATACTCCAAAAAGTCATAATTTTCGTCCAATACTGATGCAAACGACGAAAATTTTTCAAAAGTCTAGCTTGTGCATTAAAAGAGTTTATAATACTGCTGCTAACCTTTGAGACAATTTAAACGAGGACCTTTTACACTTTGTCAAATTAAAACCTGGCGATGATTCTTTTATTACTTGTTACATTTCTTCTTATGTTTCTCATTTTTTCTTTCCTAAGTCCTAAAATGCGTGACTGTGTTGCGTAAAATTCGTAAAGCGTATCTCGTGATAAATGCTTTTATTAATGTAAACTGTTTGCCCTGCGTAGTCGTAGTAAGTTGTAGCTTAGCCTTGAGAAATGAGTCCTTGCTGAATATACGGTTGCCGTCTCCTTTCGGGTCAACTCTGCCGGACACATAAACACTACACTTGACTCAACTATGCAAAGATGCTTTGCAAAGATGCAACGCGAATTGGAAGAAAGTCCAAACATATTGTTGCAAGCACTCTGCACTTCTTCTCTAGATTCAGGAACGTTGCTAAGGTGGAATTTGTGAAAAAAAATTAAGTACAATAACGACGAGTTTTTTGACATGTTTGAGTACTTCGTTGCGGTACTCCATTATTTAGACTTCCAAAAATATAGTTCAAAACTAGTCCCAGAAATATTCTTGGAGTGAGGATTTCATTCAATGCCACCGCAGCCTTCTTCAATACTTTGTACCAAGATTCATGAGGCTTTAAAGGATTTGCTTACCCACTTTGCTGACAAGTGACAAATGGGACCGAGCGATGGCCTTGTGTAGAGTAAGAAATCCCGGCCAAGGTTTGAAATCAAGTTGAAAAAACCACCTTAAAACAGTTGGCAAGGTTAGCAAGACATTGTCTGTTGATCTAAAAATACCATGCTATTTTATGCGGGACCAGTGCAAAAAATTTGGTTGAAAAAATGTTTGTTTTCTTGAATGTACAAACATGCAGATTTCCATCATGAAACTTAATTAAAGGACTGCTTCTGCCTGTTGGACTGGAATAAAGCAAGGGGGCAATTGCACCCGCAGCCTTAATGACTTTCCATTGTTTTAAACAACATGCTATTGTCCCCCACTTAAAATAAACAAAGGTTTGCCCCCGCAGCTAATTTCCCCTGGAATAGGCTATGGAATGAAGTTACCCAAAGAGCTAAGTAGAGAAATATAAGAAACATTAATGACTTTGCTACCCAAAGTATGGCCAAATAAAACCGTCCAACCTTAATTACAGAAGTATACAGGGGTCAACTGATTTAAAGCGAGATGTTAGAGGTTGTTTCAAAGGCCACCAAGGTCTTTATAGAAAGAGGAAAACTTGCAACCTACCAAGACAAAGGGTAAGGGTGGTGATTTTAAAAGAAAAACCTATCCTTATAGAACTGTAGCTACAATCCCGGACAAAAATGTTGAGACAAAACGCAATTTTTGTGATTTTCTACTTTACCTTGCCCCTGTAAATTCGAAAATCCCCCCATTCCCCCCGAAGCAATGTTGGGTTTATAGTCCTATCGTTTTTTATTCAAAATCATGCATTCAAATTGAATTGGGGGAGGGGCAAAGCTATTTTTCAAAGAAAAGAGAAAACACAAAGTTTTTCTATAGAGTTCTAAAGAGATGACGTCACAGAAATCTATTTGTACAATTTTGAATTTAGATTCCATACCATAACCTAAAAGAGCATCATGAAATACCCCTAAATGTGCAAAATTAGTCAAATATGTTTTGAATTGGCAGAGATATGGCCACGTATGTATTGGCTCTTTCCCCATCAACCATCAACAGAGCGAAAATAACAGTGATTCGTTAGCGAATTTAAAATCTTCCATTGGCCATATCTCACCCGATTATAGACATATTTGACTGAACTTGCATAATCGGAAGTATTGCATGGTGTTTTTTTAAGCTATGTAGTTCAATTTCAAAAATTCGAAAAATAGCCTTTTTGCGACGTCACACTTCAGAACTCTATTTTTGTCCGGGATTGTAGATTCTCGCAAGAATAAGATGCGAGAAGGTTCAAGTCTTGTCTACAGATCATGATCTTTTACGTTGATGGTTGACTTGAAAATCTTAAGATGAACCTTGATGACCTACAAGCAAGCTTCAAATAAAGTAAAACTCGTACGACGAATTCGTCCCAATATAAATAAATAAGTGCTAAATAAGTAACTGAATTGAGAATTTCGACAAGTTAAGCAGCTCTTTAGAAACTTTCACAATTAAGTTATACTTATATCGACATCTAGATAGACTAAAATAAACAGACTATTGTGACACAACTCTGGGTTTCACGTGTAAACAATCATCAGGTGTAAGCGCTCCGATAAGTTGAGCACTCTAGACAGCAATATGATAGTTACTTTAATATATGATTATATATATATTTATAAAAAATTTTTTTGCATAGGCCCAGAGAGTGCATGAGTAAAAAAAGGCAGCGGGTATTTACAATTGTACCTAAATAAAGAGTCACTTCTCAGTTTCTAGAATGGCGTTCTTCTACAAATTAGTTTTTTTGGTCGGCTTACTTGTCAGTGGTGTTGCGGAAATGTCTCTGCGGCGGTGCTTGCGCCCATGATATTGCTGATTTGGAAAATTTTCCTCTTACATTAGCCGTGAGGTCAGCAGAATGGTAGTCACATGAATGTCAAAAGGGTTATTTTTACCCTTGCCAAAAGGGTTATTGAATTCAATCGTTACTGAAGAAAGGAGGTGTTTCTCGGAGTTTGTCTTAGAACGTGGCTAAGTAATTTTCATTTTCTTTTCTGCTATTCTTTGGCTCTATAACATTCTGCAACGTTGGCTGCAGAATTCCCGCTCAAGCTCAATGTTGGAATTGAACTAATTGCTGAAAAACTGCTACTTACTTGTATGTAGCCTGAGCCCCAGACTCCAAATATATTGTTCAATAATTTTAGTTTGGGGACTTGAACTCAGGCCACTTAATTGCGATATGCAGAGCTTCCACTTGGAAGGATTTATCCTTTTTTCGGGAATTTTGGCCGATTCAGAGGAAAAAGGAAAGAATTTGAAATTAGAAGGAATTTGGAAAGATTTTCTAAGAAATTAAGAGGAAATTGTTGAAATGCATTTGGAAAATCCAAACAGCATTACGTTGTTTTTGTTTAGTTGGTTGGCTTTAATTATCCTTTTGTAGCTATTTTGTACACACCAACTGATAACAAAGAAGTGAAAAAAAGACAATAAATTCTCCTCCGTATAATTAATAACTCTCGTAGAGTTGTTATGACATTAGAAAGGGCTGTTTCAAAATTTTTGAATTTTGATCACATAACCTGAAAGATCTATACTATATATGCCCCCGACAAACCACAGTAATTTTCTCTCATCTCTAAACTTGATGAGCCATGCTAAAACAGCAGAAATCTGTAGCAAACTTCCAAAACTTAATATCGTTCATTGGTCATTCCTCACCCAATTTGTAACATTTTTAATTTAACACAAGAATTTTTTCGGGAAGTTACTTGAGGAAAAAGTAAAACCACTAATATGATTGCTAAAATTCAACAAATGACACATGTGTAGCCAAGTCCACAGGTGGTAGCTGGTAAAAATGCATGGTCAAAATTCTGTTATCTTTATCGTCTGTAAATATATTTAAAAGACCCGCCTTGACTTCTGGGATTGGTGCCTGTGTGGCATACACAACAAGCACAATACTGGGTACGTAAAATTTTCATTCCTTGCATCACACTGTTAGAAAATGGCGGAGGGAAACGCCCCGTGTGTTCTTGTTACTGGTGCTTCAGGTTTCGTTGCAAACCATTGCATCAAAAAGCTATTGGAAGATGGAGAATTTCGAGTTAAAGGGACAGTTAGAAGTTTGTCGAATGAAACAGTTTGTGAAGCTTTGAGGAATTTGGTTCCTGACGCAAAGTACCCACTTCAACTTGTGCAAGCAGATTTGCTGGACGAAGGATCATGGAAAGGTGCCGTTGAGGGTTGCACGTATGTCCTTCATGTTGCTTCTCCATTCTTCACTGAGACGCCAAAACACGAAGATGAGTTCATAAAGCCAGCTGTTGATGGAACCCTGAATGTTTTGAAGGCTTGCAAGGAAGTGGGTGGTGTCAAAAGAGTCGTTCTCACCAGCTCAATGGCTGCAATTTTCGTCGGCAATTTGAAGAAAGAACTTGACGAAGGAGACTGGTCAGATGTTAAAAAGGCAAATGCCTATGAAAAAAGCAAATGCTTAGCGGAGAAAGCTGCTTGGGATTTCGTTAAAGAATTGCCGGACGAAAGCAAGTTTGAGTTGGTAGCAATCAATCCTGGCTTCATCATAGGCCCCCTTCTGATGAAGAAAGAATGTGCCAGCTTCAAAACCATTAAACAGCTTTTGGTTAGAGAAATGTCTGCCGTGCCTGATCTTCGTATTGCTATTGTTGATGTAAGGGATGTTGCAGAGGCACATGTGAAGTCCATCACAAACCCAGATGCTGCTGGGAACAGACACATATTGTCTGCAGGAAACAATTCCTACTCTTTTTTGCAACTGGCTGACAGTCTAGCAAAAGAATTTAACAGCAAAGGTTTTAATGTACCAACAAAAAAAGCACCAAAACCATTGTTGTGGTTTTTTAGTTGGTTCAATAAGGATCTCAAGGCTTCTTATCCCTATATAGGTGTAGCTTGGAAGATGAATAATAGTCGCATGAAAAATGTACTTGGTATAGAAGGTCGAGATATAAATGAGGCTGTTGTAGCCATGGCCCAAAGTATGATTGATCTTGGAATGGTTCAAAAGCCACCAGAAAAAATCCCAGGTGGAGGTGCAACAGGAAAATCTGCCGAGACTGCTAGTAATGAGGGAAAGAAGGATGGAGATTCTACAGGAGAAGCAAAAGGTAAGGAAGATGGGGGACAAGTTGAGGAAAAGAAGGAGGAAGGTAAAGAAGATAATGGAAAGGAAGAAGAAGGTAAAGTAGATGATGCAAAAGAAGAAGAAGGTAAAGTAGATGATGAAAAGGAAGAAGAAGGTAAAGTAGATGATGAAAAGGAAGAAGAAGGTAAAGTAGATGATGAAAAGGAAGAAGAAGGTAAAGAAGTTAAGGGAGAGAAAGAGGAAGAAGAGGGAAGAGAGGACATAGAAAAGGAAGGAGAAAGTCAAGATGCCGAAGAAAAAAAGGATGACAAGGAAGACAAACAGAATGAAAAGTAGGATTGAGTGAAAGATGAGAAGGAAATGGAAAGTAGGAATTAGAATTTTGGCTGCCATTATGAATAACGACGAAGAAATTGTTAAGGTATGTAGTAATTTAGAAATTAAAATTGGGTTTTCATAAGGGATTTTTGTGACATTAATATGCAGCTGACTGGGCTTGAATTTTATGAATGTATTCTTATTTACTTTTTGCATCTAAAAAGTTTATTTCTTGGCTTCTATTTATAGAATAGCTTGCTAAAATAGAGAAAAAAGGCTGGAGTTTTAGTTGGTGTTGCTTTATTTAGATCAAGGTGCAGGCATGCAGTATGTCATATTTATTGATAAAAATGAGAACTGATCGCGTAAAGGGGTAAAAATTTCCTTTGTTCCTTCATATGAATGGCTCTGTAGGAACCTATCCCTGCAACATTATGAAACCCCCCCCCCCATTAAACTTCCCTCCCGCATTTCTGAGTAGAAACTTCATAAATATAGAAATATGAAAGTGCAAACTTCTGATCCCTTTTGCCTGAACTGAAATATCTATTTACCTCTTTCTTTCCCTTTTATGTCATTTTAGTTTCATAAAAAACCTGAATTCTTGAAATGGAGATTAGTATACTTGATTTTTATAACAAAGTTTGACACATCAACCGTTTTGAAATTTCAAAATTAAGTTCCAAGGAAGTGTGTCAGCCCATACTTTTATGCATTTCATTAGCACAACAGCCACAATGGAAATTGTTTACCTCTAGATACAACTTACACTGGTATCTTTGCATCATACTCATATACATATAGCTCTTATAGTTTTGAAAACTCACAGATATTTAATATAAAATGTCAAGTCTTGATTATAATTCATTGTATCATAGAAACATAGAATTCAAACTGTTGTACATTCTTTGTTTACACCTGCTATTTCCATAGACATGTTTATTACAGACAGGTGGCTGTTATTATCTAAGATTCATTATCATTGATAAATATAGAACTTTCTCCATTTGACCCTAATGTCTTTAAATCTCAACAATGAATGAATTGACTATATCAACCGTAAGTCAGGAGGTGTTATCAATTGAACTGCATTAACTTAAATAACAAGTTATTTGAGAACAAAGCACAACCTCTCCCATTTGTTAAGTCTGCATGCAGGCTATTCATTTCATTCAATGTTAATTAACATTTAGTGACTTTTTATAGTTTTATTATAAAAGTTTTAGGTCAAAAGTACAAGCTTGCTAAAGATGATAGTTGTTCAACAACAACTTGTGTTAAAACAATGTATCTCATATCTGCAATTAAGCGTCTCATGTTGAATTTTAAATATGTATCAATTTTGCTAGCTGTTTTTGGGACAGGTGCTCAATTTACTGAGGGCATGAATGTTAAAGGGTTGTTAACTTTAATGACTCCAAACTTGCAGATTGTAGAGGAGTAAACACACATAAAACAAAAGCACTGTGTATTTTATTGTATTATTCATTTGAGCTAGATAAATGATTTATTTAATTCTATTTAAATTACACTTATCTTCTCAATTTGGAAGGGACTATTGCTTTTGGTCATTAAACTTTGTAACTTGCCTAAAAAAATATTAGATAAATTGATGATCAGTGGATCAAGAAAAACAATATGTCTATTTTACTCTGACCAAGCAAAATATTTTCCCTCTCAGCTTGCAAGGGTAACCTTAAATAATTAGGGTTGCCCCCAAGAGATAGAAACAGTCAACTTCAAACCAAATTATAATGCAGGAAAATTGGCCTCGATTTCTGCTGAAAGTAGGACTTTTGGTAATTTTTTGGGTATGACTTGATTTGAAATTACTTGTACTTCTGAGGAATAATTGGTAAGAGTCCATTTGTCTACACTGAATCATAAGATTGTCAGCCTTTTTGAAAGGAAAGTCAAGTCTAAATCTTATTCAAGTCTAGACATTTTATGGCATTTTGTTTCATTTTGTTTATCTTTATCCACTGAACTTTCAGAATTAATTATCTCTGACTTACAAACTGCCATTTAGGATATTTGATAAATGGAGTCAATACCAAGCAAGAATTCTAGTCCTACCTACATTATACATTTTGCATTCTCCACTTGAATGAGGAAGAGCAATTTAAGGTGCAACATAAAAGCCAATTGTTGATCACATTACAATTGATTCCAAACATATTTTAGCAATAAGAATCTTGCTAGCATCAAACCCAAAGTCATAGACAATGTGAAATGAAACAACTTACTCAGCTCTCTAGTTTGAAAAAGTCGACTTGTGACCAAAAAAAGATGGCTTACTTTATAACTTTATATTGATACTAATATGTGCTATTTTTAATGCTGATCAAATGAAATTTTATTAGAATATTGTAGCATTAGATTTCACAGAGGGTTCTTATTTTACTTGAATGGTACTATTTACTTTAAGGAAGTTATCTTTCTGTTCCCTTCTCGTGCCTTATTTACCCAAACTGGTAAGCATCCTCATTGTGGGAAAAATGAACTTTTCTTGTCCATTCCCTGCCCAAAATTTAAATTGCTTCGAAACTTGAGTCCATTAAGTTGTATTTAATGTTTAGGATTCAGATGGGTTACCTTCAGCATTTTGTGCCAATACACCAATGGCTAATTGATGAAGGATCTGGCAAGGTCTACTGAGAGAGCTATCTTAGATACATTCAAGGAATTCCTTTGTTTATCTTTTCCATTTTCAACTGATCTTTTCTAACATATCAAATTAAATATCACTGGATAAGCTCTTTAAAATAAGCTTTAAGTTTATGTATAAATTTATTTCTTATGTTCGTGAGAAACACCCTGAGAACTAAATGAACAAATGATAATATTATTGATGAAGTCCTGTTGGAGGGTCAAAGTTCTGTTGGAGGGTCATTGCAAGCTATGCATGCAATGGGCTAAACATTTCCAGGGGTGGACCTAGGATTTTTGGTGACAATAGCTCAAATCTTTTGGGATTGGGACCATGCCTTTCTTGTGTTTATATTGCTGTAACCATGTGTGTTTATAGTTGCTTCGTATTCATAAGTATTCCTTTGGTTTTTTTTCTATTTTCTAGTAGGTCCTTGCCTTTCAAGATACATTACAGGGAACACGAGTTATAGTCTAATGTTGGTGACAGAGCGGTGAAGTACCGTGGATACTCGTATTATATTGGTCAAAAGGCCATTATCAAACCTGACTATAGCTTCACAATAGCTCACGCCAAAAATTGTAGTATGGGTTTCATTGTCTATGTCGCCTTTTCCAGAGCAAATCCCCAGACCAACTATAAATTAGACCATTCTGCTCTCAGTGTTTTATATCTTATCTGTAGCATTGGTTGAAAAATCTTAGAGGCATGGTGATGACACATTGCCAGCATTGTATGTTTGTAAATCATATTTGATAACTAGATATGCTATTTTCAAATGTTGATAGGGTTGATATCAGAGAAAGAATTAACACATTTTAGGGACTGCAAGGAAACTTTGAATTCCAAAAACGAAACACAGAGAATCTGACTATAGCCCAAGCTGCAGTTGCTATAATCTGGATCTGCTTTTACTCATACTTTCAGGTTCGGTGCTATGGAGCAGGAGGGGGCACGCTGGCATTTATAAAATATAGTACCAAAGGGAATATTTGTAGAGCTTATGGTGACAGAAAATCATAGAAATATACTGAGTTAATAACATTTTTGTGGAACATTTTTCTGTACACAAAGGAGAGGTTTTCATAAAATTTGCGTAAAAAGTCAACATTATAACAGGGCCATCAAAGCCAAGGGATAGGGGGCTGGAGCCCCCAATAATTGTCAAACTGTATTATATTTCCTTGATAAAACTGTACTGAATGGGAGAAAAATATGAATTTCGTTCTGATGGCACTGTCATAATCTTTAATATATATTAGCCTAAGTACCTTAATTTAAGTTCATTTAACAACTCTGTCTGTTCTTCGTCCGCATTTTCTGTGAGCTTTTCAAATAATTCATTTGCTGCATTTTTTTCAGTTTTACTAAGAAACTGTAATGACAGCATAAATCGTTTGCTCTTAGACAGGTTTTTCAGAATACATAAAATCTTAGCAGTATAAACCGAGCTAAAGCACTCATTGAGAGCTGTGATTATCTCTCCTATCAAATCACCTACTAGTTCTGAGGCCAATATTTTACCAGCATTCAAACTGTCTAATTTTATTAAGTACTGGTATCGTGTCAGACTTGTTCTCAACGACGTTTTCCATTTTTTGACAAACGAAGTTACAGATTCGGTTTTGCCACTTGTCGGATCGTCAACTTCAACGATATTTTCTTCTTGGGGTAGACTCATGTCATTCTTGCTTGAAGAACAAACAGGATTTAATGGCTGATGACGCTTAGATGTGCCGTCAATGTCTTTCCTTTCCAAAGGTTGAAGACTAGATGCCAAAACAATGTTTCGGAATTCTTCATACGAACCAACTCTTTGTTCCACTGCTCTGAATTTCGCAGCATTCTCCCGGGAATATTTTTTGTCAGCCTCCACAGCAGCTGCAAGTTCTTTTTCTAGTTTAGTGAAATCGATGTCGTCCGTTTCTGCATTCATTTTTAGAGCAAAATATTGAAAGTTCTCTGAATGAGACTAATGGCGTCGGTTTGTCGCTAGGAAGTTGGTTGTTGTTGATGTTGACAGGTACTTGCATTGTTGTTGTAGTGGTAACTAACGAGTATCTATGTATAAAAAACTTTTGTAGATCAGTGTTTGTAAGTTGATTTATCTTGCATTAACTGATCTTTAATAGGGGCGCTTACACAGGGGGCTGAAGGGGCAGCTGCCCCTCCTGCCCTCTTTGAAGAGGGGCAGAGGGGGCTAGAAATGCCCTGAAGTATAAGAAAATACTATAGGATCTTATCGATAGCCAATGACCATTTTGACCACTCTTGTTATGTTAATATCTTTGTATTAGAAAATATTAGAAACAAAAAGGCAAAGGATGAAAAGTTTGTCTGTGACAAGGTCAACCACAAGAGGGAAAGCGACACAGATAATAGATGATAAACAAACGATGTGTTCCCTCAGAAGTACTCCAGGAACCCAAGGTGGATAAATCGGTATAAAAATTTAGCGGGCAATCAAAATTTTACAACCAGTCTATTTTTCACAGCCATGATTTTTTATGAAACCAAATATTGTGAATAGTGACAAGGTCATTTAATACCCATTTTTATGTATGGACACTGCCCCTCCTGCCCTTATCCTTTGCAGGCGTATTCTTTAATGCCTTTAATGGCTTTAAGCGCTAGTAATGCAAGTATCAGTGCTGAGGAGAGGTGGGTCAGGGGGGTCACTGACCCGGGGACCCTTGGCTTTAGGGGCCCATAAATAATAACTCAATTGAAAAAAAATTTCTTAGTAATAATCCAGCCTCTCCATCAATATCAACATAACAGAATATTAGAGACAATGATGATAAAGGTCTATGAAGTCGTTGACTGCCTCAGTGTCAAATATAATTTTGTTAATAATTTCTCATCTTTGTGGGCTTGGGCTAAAGAAGTTCAAAAGCTTCTGAATGTTACCAAAAAATGTGATTGCAGGGCAACATACAGGGCAATATGTATGTAATACAGATTTACACTATGGCATCCGCATCCTTTAGCAAGAGTTGGTCGGTTGTGGTCAAACTTAGTAAATGAATTAAACGTTTTCAATTTTCTAAACTTTAAGAATTTCTAAGAAAATTACATTTTCATGCATTATGGTGCTAAGATATCAATTATGCTCAAATTATATCAAACAGCGGATCAGGTATCGTAAGTGTGATATTTGATGCGTACATTGTATTTCGATTGTATTTAAGAAGTGCGAGGTTGAATGAAGCAGTGCGATATGGAAGGAAACAGAATAAACAGTTGCCTAAGGTATTAAATGTACTTGTGATAAAATATATCTCTTCCATTAAATATCCCTAAATCTTGTGCCTAGCCCACTTGTTTTTTATTCTCAGTTATTTAAACGTATCATTTGTACCTGTTATTTTCTATTTCTTTCTAATTCAAAGGAGGGGTGAGAAACATGGATTTTCCGAAAAAAATCTAACAAGCTTCTATTTTATCTCATAAATCTCAACATAACATAACGACATCGGAACTGAAAAAAATATCTTTTGATATATTGAATATTCTCATGTTTATTTAGGTTCAAATTTTTCCATCAAAACATAGCAATAAGATAAACATAGACAACCATGTTAAATTTTTGAAAGAGCAGAGGTTTTCCGACAAAATACAGTTTAGCTCTACAGTGGTGTTTTTGCTCCCTCTGATCCCTTCTATCTACGCCACTGCCACCAGCGCAGCTTAGCCATCATGGCAATTTAGCAACCAAAATAGCCACCCTAGCAGTTTAAGCAACCATAATTTTCAAAAATTCATGGGGAGCATTCCCAATACCTCATAGAAGCGTCTACCTTAGGCATGCCTTATAATTTAATTTTTGTCCTGACCCGAGGCCCATAAATTCTCTCCGCGGCCCTGGCAAGAATCTCCTACGCCCCTAAAGGAAAACGTGGAAGTTTTTGAGTTGCACACAGGGAGTAGGAGGGCCTCTTATTGGGGGGCTTCTCGTATTTCACGCGAACATTTACTGAATTCTGAGAATAAACCAAATCATATCTTGAGACCAAATCACCATTGCAAATCACATTTTGTGACCAAATCGATATTTCGAAGAAGACCGACGTTGAATCTCGATATCAAGCAGAGGCATCCACAAACAGCAGGATTTTGTATAGGGGTTTTACCACTTGTCTATGTAACATATCGAGGAATTTAATGCCACATTCTACCACCAATAGCAATGAAACATGCCTGTCTACGCGTCATCTTGCCTTCCCATGGCGATGCGTGGTGTGAGATCAGCAATCGAATTGGACAACGGCGAAAAAGTCCGGGTAAAAGCACATATTTTAGATAAATTTTTTCATGACTTATGAGGGCCTTAGATTTTATCACGACTATAGGTATTGTGATAGTAATTAGGCTAATATCGTCTCCTTTTTTCATTATTGCTGTGCAAGGATTGTTATGCAGTAGACTGGGTTTAGAGAATAAGATCAATCTCCAGTGGCGTAAACAGAGCCAAAGTGGAAAGTTTAATGTTATAGGCTACAAGTGTAATATGTGTTCAGATTAATATTAAGCTTAGTTTTGTACGGTCTGCGATTCTCAATGAGAGCTGATAAAAACAGCATACATTGGATCTTGGGTTTTCCACCACAGTTTTTTATAACATTACCTATAATATCAATATTAGGCCTTTTCTGAAGAAATTTTAACAAGGGTGACCGGCAGCCCATGTGGATGAACTTAGAAGGGTGATCACCATTTGAACAATATCCCAACAATATTTGTTAAAGGAGAAACTCTCCAGGGCCTTGGGGGGAAATTAGGAGCTACCTAGCCTTAAATTTTCTAAAAGCATGATTACTACTGTTTTTTAAGCAAATTACTAGATGCATTGTTTAGATTACTGGCTGATATGAATAGCGAAACAATGATACATTGTTTTCACTAGCAACTTCATCTTTCACTCAAAAATACTTGGATATAAAAACTAACTTTCCTATAAATGCTCTTCCAGTCTGTTGCAGGAGAGGCATGCTTTTACCAGGGGTCTTAATAGCCTACACCAATAGTTTTACACAGGTTTTGGTTAGGGCGAAGGCCCGAATCAATCACCCATTGAGTGAATTGAAAAGGCCCGAATCAATAATAATTCAAAATGCAGTCATAAAGATGTTCATTTTCCTGCTTTAGTTTTCTAACTTTGGACATGAGTTACAATATAAGGTAAGGGACATGAATTTCTCCATCAGGAAACAGCCATGGACATAGCAAATCAGTCCTTAGGCTACATTCCCTCATCATAGAGAGCAAGTTTAACCAAGGTACATTTATACAAATCACAAAACCTCTAAACCTCCAGCAAAAAGAAGCTACTAAGGGAAGTTACACAAATTCCCCAAATTTTATTAATTTATAGGCAGGGAATGGACAAGATTAGCCTCTGAGCTGTTGCACCCGACTCTTTTCATTTAATTTGGGAATTTCCAATGGGACTCCTACTGCAATAATTTTAACTGAACGTAACTATTTTGTACATTTCAAGTCATCTGATTAATTTTCTTTTGGTTTCAGGAGGCATATATTTCATACCTTAGCTCTATGCTCTACATCATTAAAAACCTTAAGGATGATGCATGTGGCAATGGTATGTTGATTTTTCTTTCTGTTAGACTATTTACTTCTGCTTTAAGCATGTTGTGTAGCATAACACCACCCCAGGGCAATTATTTGCAGTATTACTGTCTATTACTTTGTAGGAGCAAAACAATAATGAGACAATAACATTTTTTAATCATGTCTATGATAAATCTGAACATCAAGATGTTGCTGTATCACTACCATCAATATAATTTTATATGAATGCTCTTTTGGTGTATAGATCAGGACAGTTCTATGTAGCTACTCCAAGTTTCATGCTTAATGCAATCATCAGACAAATGCACCTCAGCCTATGTGACATAAAGGTGGATTTCCATTTCATGGTATGGACGGAAAACGGTAAACAGTAAACGGTAAACGGTAAACGGTAAACGATAAATGGTTTGGAAAGTTCCCGCCCATCAATTTCCACTTGGCTTCCTTTCCATTACAATTTCTTGCAATGAAACATGACCCAGGAAGGGGAAAGAAGGCATGTTTATATTAAACAACTTTATGATGCTTTTTTTTTAAAAGAAGATTTAAAAGTTAAAAGAGGAAGAAATACAAGAAGAGCATAAAAAAGTGAAACACATTTCGAGAAAAATTCCACGCAGGGAACTATGAAATTACAAGTGTTGCTATGAAAAATACAAGAAGGGCCTTCTTGAAAAATCTCTCAAAAAGGATAGCAAAAGTAGAAATGGGTTCATTATTGGCATTTACAAGGAGGCTCTACATCTCTGCCTGCTTCCACTAACAATAGTGTGTCAGAATGACTGTGGCTCAGTTCAAAGCATAGCTTGTTGCTGAAGTTATGACACAATGCCTTGAACATGATTGGTTGAGAGGTCAAACGATTCGAATTCCATGGAAATAAGTTGCCTTGATTTCAACTTTCAAAAGTGGAAAACGGTATGGTAAGCGTACCATTCTTGCATGTCAAAATATCTACTGCGCATACTCATGCTTGTACCGTATACCGTTTTCCGTTTTCCGTCCATACTGAGAAGAGGGAATCCACCTTAAAACACTTTATGGCAGACCAGTAAACAGTTAGTTTCATTAATTTTACATGTATTTCATTTTAATGAATTATATATAGGTTAAATTTTCATCTTTCTAGATTTTGGCAATGTTTGTGATAAAGATACCTTAAAGCTCATCAAAATTTTGGAACACTGTCTAGGGAGAACTTCTGATCTTGTTTCATCTTTTCACAAAAATGGTATGTAATAAGATTTTTGCTTTCTTCTTGTTGATTCTTCACTTGATTGAGATCTAGTTAGCCTTGTATATTTGTATCTATAAGCAAGCAAAAAAGCAAAAAAGCAAAAAAGCAAAAAAGCAAATAAGCAAATAAGCAAGAAAGCAATATTTATTTTTTGCCACAGGCTAGGGTTCTGGGAGCTTAATAGCTATATGAGCCTGCGGTTTGGAACCTGTAGTTACCCAGAAAGGATATATTGGCTGCAAGGGTGTCATGGTTTGAGAAAATAGGAATACAAAAGATTTTTTGTTTGAAGCAAAGGATTTTTATCTTTTTTGGAGAGGCAGAAGCCCTAAACAACAGTTATAGTTATAGCCCTGAACGGCATTTTAGATTGGTGTTCTAGTGCAAAAACCTCTGGCTACTCATATATATATGAAATTAATCTTAAGTTAAAAAATGTTTCTGATACCTCAAGGCTCTATTTCCAATTTCGACAAGAACAACAAGATGATAAATACAAGGCACAATCCTTTTTGCTGCACTTTGGTATTTTAATTTTGAACTAACCTTTCCCACTCGCAGTATCTTGTTTTTACAGACTCAAAAAAGGAATCAAAGAAAATTGATTATTTGCAACAAGAAGACACCCCAAATAATGATTCACAAAAGAACATGGATGTTGGCCCTAAAAACGAACCAAAAAATGCAGCAAATTCCCTTGGAACAACCCCAGATTCAAAAAATATAGAAAGGCTAATAGACTCATTACCGACACCACCTTCAAGGAAGAAGTCTTTCAACTCTGGATTAACAAGGTTTGCTTTTTTGCATTACAAACCATTTTGTTTGGGGACTTTTTGAGTTGTTTAATCAATTTTCCGCTCTTGTATCTATGTTTATTGTACCTATGTTTGTTTTCGTAAATCTTTCTTAAATTTGACACTTCTTAAATCAAGTCTAGAATTATTTACACCAAATAGTTTATGACACATTCTACAAATGACACAATGCTAATCATTGCTCAGAATCCACAATATATTTCAAAGAATTTTTGCCCCTGAGATATCAAGTTTTTCTTTTTGTTTCCTTAGTTTAAAAGTTCAGAAGAAGCTCCAACATATTCTCAAATATTTTGTTACTTAGCAGATTCTTGTTATTTATTCAACAGGAATATGAACTATTACAATTACAGGGGACAGCCTTATCATGCTTCTGTTATTGTTTGCCTGTGAATGCTTAGAACGTTAATTTATTGCCATGTGTTTGTCTATGAAGTTTAAAACATATTCTCTTCTATAATGTAGTTTTGTACAACCAGAAAGTGAATTATGTTTCTAGGCGCGTAAGCAGTGTGGAGAGAATACAGAATAAGCAGATGTTTCAGGCCTATCAACGCAGGAGAAGTTTGATTCAGCAGAAGTACCAGGCAGACTACGTAAGCGCATGTTTGCTGTTGATTTGTTACATAATCTTACTTCTATAAGCGGTTTTTCACTTTTCATCGTCATTCCTCTCAAAATATTGGTAAATAATTGCTTTGATGATTTACCATACACTTGCAATCTGATTTTTTGTGCTAAAGCTATTAGTGACGTAACCAGGTGCCTCAATTGAAAAGTGACATTCAAAGGGTCTTGGAAGGGACCCACCCTAATTTCAATTTGTCTGAAATTTATGTATTTGAAGAGTCTTTATTTCCAGTGAGTCGGCGATTGATTAATTCCAGTTCCTGTTTTTACGTCACACAAGGTTTCGCTAGATAATCAAACGTGATTGGTGTTTCAATAGTTAAAAATTGCCTTTTCTAACGATAAAGCCATGACGTCCCTGAACTGAACGGATGATGAACTGAAATTAAGGGTGGAATGGGTTTGAAGGGTTGCATTGTTTGTAGGTTGATGACACCTCTTTCTCTTTCAGAATCTTTCGCTGTTTCGTAAAACCTTCGAAGATATGGCAATTAAAGAAGCGAAACGTAAAATTGTATCCTTTTTATCTGAGTTGATTCTCCAGGATCGGGAGCTATTTGCTGGAACATGGCTTGGTTTGGTTAATAAGGTGTTTTGGCATTTGATGTGTCCCGGAAAGCATAAATTAAGCAATCAGAAAATTCAGATTTACGTCCACTGATTTTCCTAGTACTGCCTACCTTCTGGCAGGGTGACAAGACAGAGTGGAAAGTCAGCTAATATTTTAAAAATTTTAGAAAACATTATCTTAAAAATCAAACAAGGTCAAAATTTATCAAATTAAGCATTGCAGTCTCCCAAGAGCAGGGGTACTTTCTTATATGCGAATGCTGTAGAGAAGAGTTGCAAATGAAAGAAAACCAGAAGCATGCCCCTGTGCCTGTCTGAAATTGTTGCCTGAAATTTCTATGCTTTCTAAGCGTATGCTCTGTTTGTTTTAGGAAATATGTTGTCTTATTTTTAAATAAGCACTTCTATGTTACGCTTCTCAACAGCTCTAATGGCAGTATATTTAAACCATTTGTATAACTTGGTTATTCTTTATAAAGGTTGCTTCAAATTGACCGCCATCAAAAATACGAGCCTCGTCTCAAATACATCAGAGACGAACGAATATTCAGCGAAACGATGTTCCTCAAGAATTTAGAGCAAGTCCCATTTAGTCTTGTCTATGAGTAGATGATCCAAATGAAAAATTAGAAATATTGATGGTAGAGGTAATTAATGAACATGCGCAATATGGAAAATCAAAGTAACAAGAGCGCATGCCCCATGGATGCACGATGTTGACATTCGAAATCTCCAACAGGCCTGCTTTAAGGACCGAGTTAAAAATAAAAAATCACGAGACGATCTTGCCTTAAAAAATCCCAGAGATAATCAAAGTTTACTAAAAAAGAAAATTCGCTCTGCAAAAACGGCGTTTTATCGAACTGCACTGTCCCCAAAAAAACCCAAGGAATTATGGAAAATAATAAACTCCGTTTTTCAAAGCCATTATTATTATTATTATTATTATTGTTATTATCATCAGAGTTTTTGAATTTAGAAATACCTCAGATTATGCAAATCAGTTTAAGATGTGACAAATTTACTGAGATATGGCCACACAAGCACAGGCTGTTTCCTCATCATGTCATTGTGATTTGGTTTGTTACTGAAAATTTTTGCAGTTATATCACACAGGTTTCTCTCTTTCAAAGACCATATTTTAGCCAATTTGTAGCTATTAGCACAAACCCCCTCGATGTCAATACTTTTCCACTTTATGTAGCTAGTGTGTAGACCTTGTACCAAGTTGAATTGTGTACCTTCATGGCTGAAAAGCAAAAACTGTCCATTAAAATCAACAATAATGGAAAATGTTATTTGATATTTCTCCTCTAATGGCAACAATGATCCTTGACTTTGTAATAGCTCGAGCAAAGGTTGGAAAAAAGACGCGAATATTTCAGATTGAAAGCAGAGGAGTGAGTCAGGCTATTTTTTCAAGCTCATCTGTAAACTGGTTTTGAAATAAGCACGAGCTTCAAATCTTTGATCGGTTGACCCTCGGTTCTGACTAATTAGATGATGAGATACTGTAAACAAGCGCCAAAGTGGCTACTTTCAATCGTTTTATTTTCTTCGCACTAAAAATTCCCGCTGTGAAATCGGTTAGGATGCGTTTCAAAAATATGAAAAAGTTTACAAGTTACGGGTTTTCGTTATCTAGGAGGGTTTCCCCGAACAAAGATGTGTCTGCCGTATTAATCAATCAAAGATTTGAAGCTACGGTAGAATCCCGTTATAACGTACTCGGTTATTACGTACTTTCGGATATAACGTACTGGTGTGCTTGGTCCCAGCAAAAGATGTGCTTGGTTTTAGTCAATTTTTACTTACCCTCGTTACAACGTACTTCGGATATAAGGAACTTAATACGCTGGTCCCTTAAAGTACGTTATAACCGGATTTTACTGTAATGCTGCCGAAGTATAAGAAATGTTGTCCTTTCTGCGTTTTCATTTGCTTGTGATGATGTAAACAAACAATCTGATACACTCAGAACATTTTTCCTTCTTATTTATTGAAAAAAGAAATTTTATTTTTTCTCAATATGAGTACGTTGTTTTGCTTAAACGAACCGAGCAGAACTATTAAATCTTGTTTGTAATGATTTTGTTTGTGGTTGTGTTTTCAGACGTATTTCTATGGCAACTGGCAGTCGTGTAACAGACGCTGCTTATGAGAAAAAGATTTATACAAAAGTTTTGGAATTTGAGCAAGAAACTGTAAGTAGAAGTGAAAAGAGTTACGTTTCCTTGCGATCGTAAAGTTTTTTTATATTCTCATAAAATTTTGTAAAACAAACAAACTACGAAGCGATGCCACAGTGAGAATGGAAACCCTGTGATCATTTCGCTAAACATATTACAAATTACATGTTACAGATTACACATAAGAACACTCACAATTATAAACAAAACAATGACACCGACAAAACAAACAAAAATACTAAAACTAAAATACTAAAAGACAAATTACATAGGAGAGAATATTTCTGAAACTACTTATTGGAGCCTTCCAGAGGTAAAAGTTGATCACTGAACTTTGATCCTTCTGTTTATGACATTGGTATTTAAAGAGTGTATTGTAATTCAATTGAGATCTCAGAACGTAGACCCAGAAAAAAGACCTGTATCTTATAGCAGTGGTATTGTTTTTGGTTTTATGAATTTTTGTGTTAATATAAATATGATAAATGATTGGACAAGTTAAAAGCCCCATGGCTGTCGTGTGATGGTAACAGTTTTGTTATGGCAAGTTGTGAATGTAATTGCCGTTTTCTATCAGGCATGGCCTCAGAAGCTTCGAGAAAAACTGGAAAGTGAGCCAGAGAATACGAAATTGATAGAAGATACTGTGATGACAGTCTTGAGGTATGCATTACAACAATTTGAGGCATTTACGATTCAATCTGTGAATGCCATCAATGAATTATTTTCAAGTCCACTGTAGCTTGAAGTGTTGCTTCGATTCCTTTCTGGTTTTAAAAGCTCGGAGGAGTAATTTGTTGTGTAAAGTGATGAGGCTGTGCCTTTTGAGAAAAATTGGGCCATGGCTTGTGGTTTTTGTGCCAAAATCAGATCAATATTTTCTTGTCATAATAAATGTTTTAATGCTAAATCAAGTTGGATGTATTTACGTAAAGTTAGCCATTTATTGAAATACTTTCATCATATATCGCTCATTGCAAATGATGGGCTACTTTTTACAATTCACCTTTGTTTGTGTCACGTCCAAACTTCAAGATCAACTGCATACTATCAATTTCTAATGGAATATTTGGAGCTTGCAAACGTTGATTTTGTTCATATCTGTCTTTGAATTCGAGTTAGTTACATGATACTTCTATCTTTGTTTCTAGTGCAAAAGAACACCCTTTAGGACAGGAGATGGCTGAAATGCAGTATGCATTATACAGAGAACTTTCCTTGATCGTTTCAAATTTTTCTTGTCCCGTTTATCCTGATTTTGAAGAAAACGACACCTTTGATAAAAAAAACTTGGAAAGTAATGTCGAGAAAAACGAATCGCGTGCACAAAGTCGCCAAGGAGACGACAGCGTTCTCCAGAATGCAAATGATAGATCTGAGTTTGGAGAAGGAGAGAGGGAAGAAGTTGCAATTGGGGCATCAGAAAGAGACTTGGCTAATGCTGTAGCTAATAGAGACTCTTTAGATTCAAAAATGCCTGAAGAAAAGACTAATGAAGAAAGGCATACCAGTGCTAAGATGGAAGAAACCTTTTTTACTGACGGTAAACTGAGTCATATAACTGATGTAGCTGAGAATTCAAACGACAGTTCATTTGATTCTATGGGGACTTCATCTAGGGCTTTTGAGTCTGCCTTCCAAGATCTTGAGGATTTTATGATGGATAGCATGGAATCGGATAGTTTTGAGTTACTACCAGATGAGAATGGATTGACCAATGAAGCTGCAAAAAATAAAGAAAGCTCAGAGGAAGTTGCAGTAACTTCTGGCTTGGACCAACTGGAGGAGGAAGTTGGCAAAGTTTCTGAGAATCAAAGGGAATTCCCCGGGAATCAGGAAACGAATGAATTTTCACCTGGTAATCAAAACTGTGAATGCGCTATCCAAGTTGATACCAAAAGGACAGGAAATATCAAGGAAAAAGAAAAAGATTGTGAGCTAGATGAAAATGAATATATCGTGACTAGTGAAACAGAGGGACTTGCCAAACAGCAAGGTGGAAGCCATTTTGATGAAGGGAAGTGCGTTATTGATTCACAATCGGTTATTTGTGGCAATGCGGATGATGATTCAGAGCGACTGAATGACAAGGCAATAGCAGGATCTGTGGAAAGCTTTACTGATGAGAATAAGATTAGTGAAGAAGAGACTTTAAGCGTTGCAGATGATGAAAAGGTTTCGTCTAGAGCTGATCTTCACTGCAGCGAAGGTGAAATTAATACTTGTGAAGAGTGCAACAAAGAGCTTGCCTCTGAGGATAGGTTTTCGACGGAAGCACAGCATGAATCAAGATCACAGTTATTGTATAAATGTATCAGCTGTAGCAAAAAAGACAAAAATACAAATGAAGATGTGATATGTGAAAGTAGCAGAGAGGATTTTACAGCTTATCAAGCTGGCGAGAAGGAAGAGTTTTCGTCAGAGCAAGAAGAAACTGATCTTAATTGTTCAGATGATATGAAAAATAATTTGAAGGAAGAAAATGAAGAAGCAGAATCGCTGGACTCAGATAAATTAGCAGCAAATGATAAAGATAAGAGTAGTAGCGAGAGCTTTGATGCGAAGAATGAAGAAGGTGTTGTGGATAAAGAGCAGAAAGGGGATTTTGAGGCAGAAAAAGGAGCACACAGTGAGGCAGAAGATGGTGCAAAAGACGGTTTGGATGACTCTCAGCATAGTGATGTTTCTGACATCATCTCAAGGCGCATCTTCGAAAGATATTTGAATGATTCCTCAGATTACGACGATATGAAGAGCAAAGTAGATAAAGTTGTTAAGGAAATTCACACTTCACTCGGTAAGGCAAATTTTTTTAATTGAGATATCGAAGTTAGAGGCGGCTCATATGATTGATCAGCTGTGAATGGCATTTCATTTCTTCAATTGATTCTGAAGTTGCTTCGTGACGCAGTTCAGGTTTTAACTTCAACTTATCTGCGATTGCCTAGCCATGTGGTGTAGTGTAATCACATAACATAATTGATTAGGCAGCATAGCTACTGCAAGAACTACATGCAAAGCTTGATTCCAAATTGATTGAAAGCTATCACTGGCTATCTCACAATAAAGTTTTCAAAGCCAGTCGCTATCGAAATTCCACGTTGTATTCGCCATGGGCAACATCGCTGCTATGATATAATAAATTTGCGCTGGAGAAGCATTTCCTTTGTTGCTTATTTAATTTCCTGATCAAGGCTGCTGCTGTTCGAGATTGAACACGTAACATTCTAAAAGTATAGCTTAGTGAGCCTGTTTTCTTAAAATCGTGTCCAAAAGAGTAGAATGTGTTCGTACAAGCCTTTTATATTCATAGACATGAAACATATGAGTGGCTTAGTGTGGGAGAATCTCTAGGCATGGCTTGGCTTCTTCACATTACATTAAAAACCATTATGAGCTATAAGAGTCAAAGTATAAACAAAAATTTAATCCCTTTTATACAGATTTTAGTGATAGTTTAATAGTTTTTTAATGGTAGAAGATTTTTCATTTTATTATGTTGTTTTTTCAGTTAATTGTATTACATAATACAATTTTTCAGAATACTAGTTGAATTGACAATTTAGTATTCAAATGGCGCCTGACAACGCGAAAGCATATTAAACGTTGTATACTTCACACAAACAAACGTTTCTTTTTTAAAGGCAAATTACATTCATTGCTCGTTGTGACGTACAAGGAGCTGGATTTGCCAATTGGACGAGACCAGTCATATGCAGCATTGGAAAGCGTGTTCTTCAAGCCACTTTGGCAGTGGGTGAATCTTGCTTTCAGGTAAGTTTGTGCCTTCCAGTATTGTAAATCTTATAACGATGCATTAGCTTTCTCTTTGTTTCCCCTTTTTAATTACGTTTGGAACAACCACTGTTATGATGAATATTGGTTATGATAATTACGTTTGGAACAACTCCCTGTGTTTTGGCAAACCTAAATTGTAAATTTGACTGTTTTCATGAAAATATTGAAAATTTATCTACGGCTTTAAAAATCCTCTGTTTTCATGAACTTTCCCTTTAATTCCTGTTAATCTCAGGAACGGTGCCCCTCCAACAAGTCAATCCTTTCTACGGTACTGCAAGGTGCGAGACTCATAAACTCATTGAATATTCTGAATAACAGTCAAAGAGTGCGTATTGAAACGGAAAGATTTTCATACGAAGTATCTTTTCGACGGTTGCTGCAATCCATTTGTCATTATACCACATTGCACTAGATGTATATGATACAAATCCCGTTTCTGCTTTCTGGTCCTGGTGCTCTTTTCCTTGAAATATTCGTTTTACTTATCAATAACTTGTTGACCATTTTGATTTTGTTTCAGGCGACTCAATATAAAAAAAGAAGTGATCCTGTACGAGGTTATACAAAAGCGAAGAGATTGTAACCCAACTCAGTTCTTCGTAAGAGACAAATTCTCTCTTCTTGAATCTGAGGTATGAAAATGCTCATGAAAGGCCATCAACAGATACTAAAGTGGTTTCAGTCATCTGTCAATCAACTATCTGCCAATAAATAAGCGTGTCTGTGGCATCACTGTCCTTGATAGGCCAATCGCTGATCGACAGTTGGCCCATTGCTGATTGACAAATGGCCTAAGCCACTCTAGTATCTATCGATTGCTTTTTATAACAGTGTTTACTGTGATTAGTATGTCAACTTTCTGTCTAACACTACCATTGAAACTGCATAGGGTTCATATAGTTGTTTGTCATACTTTCTAGAATCTAAAATAAGATTTATCATCTTATTTTCTTATTTTAGTTTTGTCAGGTTTAAGTACAGTCCATTTATAATGGTTGTTTTATCTAAAAAATATTATTTTCATTCATTTTGTTTTAAAAGATAGCGCTTACCTTGAGCTATTGTAATCATTTTGCAATGGCTTGTATGCTGATTACTTTTGCTTACGCTTTGTATAAATAGTTAATTGTCCTCAAAATTAGTCAATCTACAGCCTCCAAAAGGACGCCTTCGGGCTTAGAGAACCCTAAATGCACACCTTTGTTCTTAGAGCACTTTAGTGAATTCTAATAGCAAATGCTCACGGTTGTTTCGATCTTAACGTCAGTCTTATATTTCAGCAATGTGAAGCATCATATCCTTACAAAGTTGCTGTTGATGAACTGAGAAAAATTATGTCCTTGTCATCACCATTGGAGAAGCTAGAGTGCATAGGTGAGTGTGTAACGGAGTTTAGTGTCTAGCACATTTTTATATAGAATTGTTCCTTATTCTCATTTTCAATTTATTTTTGTGCACCTTGAGCTTCTGTTTTGATACGATATGAGACACGATTTGTTAGTTTAAAACATTGATCTTTTGTAGCTTGTGGTCGAAACAGCAATTTTTACCATCATAATATTTGAGATTAAGATATTGATAAACACGATGCATGACCTTCAAATTGTTTAATATCAGCTAGAACAGTAAAAATTTCTTTATAAAGGAAGAAAGGAAGAAAAATTGGCATCTTCATGTCGTCCTTTTCCTATTGTTGAGATCTTATTCTATCTGACATTTTTATCTCCATATGTCTTCCAGTATACATTGTAAATCTCTGATTTCGTCTGTAGCAAGACCTTCTTTGAAAGCTAGGATTTCTTTTAAGACTTCTGCTGAATCACAACAAGAGCATGCACCGAAAGAGTGATGCCTGCCGGTTGCTTTCACCCTTTTAGGCAAGACCGTGCCAACGATAAAAGCACTTTTTTACTAAGGCTCATCCCACATGTTACTGAAATATTCATCGTTTACGGTTATTGATGAAATAATTGTACAGAAAAGGCCCCCATGATGTCATGCTACCTAAAACAATACAAGAAGTACCACACCTGCCTCTGACGCCCACTCTCTCCTAGTGTCTCGAATGATAACTCACGTATCTTCTTCCATTCCTTCTAAATACAGGAACTCTGTTCGCCTAACTTGCTTGCCCTTATGCTGATAACAAGCATCGTGCTCTTATTCAAAACACTCTCTGAATTATCTCTTACACTTAAGGTAACTGGTGTATTGTGAAATATTGTTCAGGCTTGTCTACCCTTTAATTTTTAAATATCGCCATATGGTTTCAATCGTAGTATCAACAACTAAACTGATCTGCCAATGTGCCACTGATTTTTGGAAGAAGCAAGGCGAATCATCACCTCCAAATATGTGAGTCTAATCTTCTTTGAGAATCTCCTTGAGTATTCTTTGAGAAGTCACAGAAAAATGAGTTTTGAAATTCCCAAACGGTAGATTCATCCATACGAGTGCTCCCCTAAAACAGTCAAAAGTTTAACGAGAGACCCCCTCGAATAAGCATTCCTTCCCTTAAATGTGAATCCATTCCTGTTTGGCTGTATAGACGGGGATGATTCTTTTACTGGAAGACAAACCCCTGTTCATCTCAAAGACAGGGAAGAGGTTTTGTATTGGTTGTGTATATTGATTAGGGTTTCAATATTTGCTCCAGGTGACTTAACATTTGGTCCTTTGATGCTTTTCACAATGTGCCTAACAACAGTTTGCTTGCTGCATGATAAATAGTTAAAGTCATTTGGTAAAAACAAACTGATAGGGTTTGAGGTTAGAAAATTTCTTTGCGAAGTTAGTTAGCTGAGTGAGTGAGAAAGAGAAAGATTTGAACATCCTATGGTACCTGATGTATGCAGCGTTAGACAGCAAATTTCTACACTATTAATATTGTATTTGTTTTGCAGAGGGTGCGATGATTTGCTTCCAATATTGACCTATGTTGTGGTGAAAACAGCTTTGCCACAAATAGTCTCTGAGTGTCATGCAATGGAGGAATTTATCCATGAAAGGTGGGTACTTTTTTGAAAGCCACCTATTTGTCTGCCCGAACTTAAACTATGCAAAATTAAAATGCGCTAGTGCAGCACTTTTGTGAAACTTTGTGCATAATTTTATATCATTTCCATGCTTTTTATACGATTGTGATATACTTCTTGCAAAAATACGCTTCAAATCTATTCGTACATAGGACAGTGCTTGTTCTAAGCTAAATGTATGGTGACGATTGATCGTTAGGTCCTTCCCTCGCTGTCCTATACACCCGGTGATTAATTATCATTATAATTATAATGGATGGGTTTAGACGAGGGTCAGAAGCAAACTGCTGGTTTTAGCCCCGAATGAATTTGATAGGCCAATTCGTCTTCAACATGTTGAAAAATGCGGAAACCACTTTCATAGATAGATTTATTTACACTGATGCATAAGTAGTAATCCTGTTACATCGTTTTTCCTTGCTCAGTTTTTGCATAACTTTTGCTGTGACAAAGCTGTTTTTCTATATTCTCTTATTTTTGTTTCCAAAGCTATCTCCTTGGAGAAGAAGGCTATTGCCTAACAACCTTGTCAACAGCTATCAGCTACTGTCTCAATCTACAACAGGGAAGTATGTATAAAAGCAGTTGAGTGAAATAAAGAACTCATTCAATCTATATTTTCGTGCGCATTTTTTAAAAAAATTGGGATGATATTTGGTTTTGTGATTAGAATGCTCTATAGATATAGAAAACTACTTTCTTGTGCATTTATAAATTGAAAGTTTCTGCGGTTGCTGATTATTTGGGCTTCTAGGAAGACCTGGATATTGGAATTTCTCTCTCAAGTACCCAGGGCGATGACAGAAGTTCAGTTAGGCAATTTATGCAGCCATCTGACATTTCCTGCATAAAAAAGCTAATGTATACAAAGACATTTAGACAGGAAAACCCTATAGATTGGCACCAAGATACCATACTGCAAGGACACTATAATTTTAAGAACATTTTCAGACAATCTCCTCAATCGTGCAGCTCTCTTGTGCTCATTAAGTGACACGAGTTCAAGATGTTATGTGACTTAACAAGTGAAAAGTGCTTTCTCTAACGATTCTAGGTTTTCAATAGACTCAGAAATCATATAATGTAAAAATAGGTAATGAATATGAAATTGAAGTACAAATATATTATAAAAGTCTTCTTTTGATGGCGATTCTAAATCAGATTCTGGACCGGTCAATTGCAGTTCGCCCTTTTTCTTTGTTTTGTCTTCAGCATTTCTTTTCCTCTTGCTTCCCGATCATTTTTGTCTTTCTTCTTCTCCATTTACTTTATCACTCGACTCATATTTTATGACGTAGTGACTCCTTTTTAACAATCAGTAATCAAGTTGTTCGAATCCCGTCATAATATTCATGTAAGCAACAGCTCAAAATTTTTGTAACTTAATAAATGTAGGTGTGTCGTGTCTCCGTCGAATTTTCTGCGTAACCTTGTAAAATGGTATTCACGCATATCATAGTATGAATTATTTGAAATTCACTTTTGGGTAGAAATGACGCGTAATTTAAAAAATAAGCAATTATCATTGGAATTATCTTGATATTTAATTTCTATATTGCCTTGAGTAAATTTTAGATATTATGATTAAACAAGATCAATAAATTTTATTGTTTTTGAATATCTTTGTCAACCTATCTTTCTTTGTACCATTCTTGTAAACATAACATAAATTGATATCCTCAACTCACTCAATAGCCAAAATTTGTTGATCTACAAACTAGGTCTTGTGTCACAATCATCAAGCAATGGGTCAGTTATTATTAGCTGTTTATTCATCCTAGTTGATTCATTGATATCTCGACGTGTCCGTGATTAAAGTCATTAGACTAATATGGCCAGCCATTACTCGCGCTGTACCTATTATCCTAAGCATTTTCTGCCGTAAAGCTTCCAATCAGCCATCACTCTGATGTAGTCGATCATCCCTTACCAAAGATATTCAAGAACAAGAACCCTTTAGCAATTGGAAGTAAAGTTGTTCAGAGATCTAATTAGAGATTCGTGGTAAGCCAGACGTTGGTAAGATGATATACTGAAATTCTCTTGAACCAAGATAATAAGCCATTGAAGCACAAAATGCTACCCGACATAGTTTTTTTCCATCACAAACTATGTAAGCACAAAGCAAGAACTAAAAAAGTCGCATGTACAAAATTACATTCAATGATATATCCACAAAATATATACATTCACAATTCTGAAAAGCTACAAACTTCATGATGGCATGGAAAGCAAAACCATTTTTAGACACATTTTTTCTCTTTAGATTTCTCAGATACAGGAACTCTAGATGATGGCAAAAAGATGCCATGTTTATCGCTAATATCTTGCTTTGTTTACAAACATTGTGTATGTATATTGTAGCTACAAACAAAGTCACATTTTTCTTCTCATACAGCATTTCGCACTCTAAAAATTGTTGCTTTTCCGGGCCATCCTGAAGTTTACTTCCAATTAATAAATGACTCAGTGAGTTAAATCTTTGTATGCCTTCACCCCATTGCGTCGTAAGTTAGGTTTATTTACATTATATCTTAAGTTTTTTCATTTTTGTATACTGGGGAAATATAAGAGTAGCCAAATATGGACAAGTCGATATACATTTGCCGTTCTCGCTATTTAATAAACTACTCTACCACTTTTTGAAAGAAGCAATCACATAGCCCTCACTGCAGCAGTTGAGTTGGGGGACTACCCCCACAACCCCAGCCATCTTTACCCTCCAACCACTAGTCACAGGGATTTATTATATTGCTTCAGCTTTTTCCATTTCTGTTCCAATTTTCAGCTGCATTTTCTTTTTTCGCTCCCATTCTTCACGAAGAGCAATTAAATCTTCTTCTTCTTTTTCCATTTCACTTATATGTTTGTTCATTAACCACATATTATATACTAAATTCGAATCTTCTTCATATTTTGTCTTATTTTTACGACTCTTTCTCTTTGCTTTCTTTTCCTTAGTTTTCCGGATACGATCTTCGAACTCCTTTTCGAACAACCAGTCCTCGAAAGTCTTAACATTCGAATTTTTCAGTTTTCTTTCATACTCCATTTCTTTCTCATATTCTAACCGCATTTTTTCAGTGTCCTTTTCTACACGTTCAATTTGAAATTGCTCAGTTTTCGCTTCAACCCAGTTCTCAAATGTTATACCGTTTAATCTTACTCTGTTCGGAGATGCCGCTGCGTTGCTATTTTCCTCCTCCGCATTTCCCAAGCTCTGTTTAAACTGGCTTCGTTTTGAATCGATCCATTCAGAGTAAGTTATTCCTGAGCTGTATGCTCTTTTCACAGGCAAATGTGTTGTTGTTTCACTCATACTCGATGATCTAGGCTGTACTTTTCCTTTTCCTTTCATCCACGTTTCGAAACTTAGGCCACTTTTTGGCCGTTTGATTTCCCGCCTGCTTTCTTGAAAACTCGGCCTAGGCGACACAGAAGCGCTCCGGTATCTTACTTTTTTCAATTGCAGCCATTTCTTAAATGCCTGGTCGCACATGTCCCGTCGCTTTTCGCTTTCATTTCCTTGGCTGGTTTCTTTTGCAGAAGATTCTCGTTTTTGTGCAGACTTTCGCTCCAACCATCGCTCAAACGTCGATTTGGAATCTCGTTTTGCTTCGTCATTACCCGTGTTTAGTTCAACTCGACCTATTCGTGTCTCGCTGTTTTCGTTACTATGCCGTTCCTCTTTTCCTGTTTTTTCAAATGGTGGTTTTTTTGTCTCACTTTCTGCTTTTATCTTACCAGTTTCAGATATTCTGGGTTTGTCTTTATTAATTTCTTGTGTTTTAAAACTCGATTTTGAAGAAAAAGAAAGCACAGCTTCCTCTCTCGACTGTTCAGTTGAACCACCTACCCTCTGTTTCTCAAGCTCGCTCTTGTGCATTTCAGATTCATTTTTATCAACCTCAGTTTTATTTAAAGCTGCCACAGAAAGGCCATTATTTCCTTCTTTCTTTTTCTCAAGTAACGAAATTTTCTTGATGATGCTGGCACGTTTGTTGACTCTGGAAGACAAGAACTTCATGAAAATAATGTTTCCACTTTTTAGTTATTAAGATATCATAATCAATTGAAAATGAATAAAGACGAAGAAAAATAGGAGAGAGGTAAAGGTAGAAAAGAACGAGCTTTGAATGTCTTTACTTGAAAAGATTGCAATTTTTCTTTAGAAACGGATTTAATGCCTTTCAAAATGCAGTTCCAACTTCAAATTAAGTTATTCGTCAAGTTTTGGTTCTTACAAATTGATACAGGAGTTTGTTCTCCCTGTTTAGATGAAAGGCTCACCCATAAAGTTAAAGCAATAAATTTTACTTCGCTTATGTATCTCATCTTTAAGGCATCAAGAAAACGTTCTAATTTCTCAGCTGTCAATTTTGAAATAATTACCGAAGCGCGAAAATCATTAAGGGGTCTGGGCTTGTGACGTAGTTTGGTAGTTAAGCTTCATATGATTTTGGGAAATTAACAGTCAGAGAAAAGCAATTATGGATAGAAGTCAATGCAACCAAAGTCAATTGAAAAAGCAATTGACTATGATGAAACAGAATAAGCAAGAACAAATGTAAAATGTGGTTTCTGTGCTATGTAATGTAGCATATTTTAAAATTTAGAATGGAGGGCTGTTTACTGGGCAGTGGGTTTGTTTGAAAACCTGGGGTAATCCAGCTTGGGGGCCTATTTAAGGAGAAAGTCAAACCCCATGCTTGTGATACCCTTCAAGAAGCCGATGATGCATATTCTCGTTACCTATTCGTTTCACCCTCTTTTCTTTCACTATGGTCAGTGCTATGATTAACTTGCTGCTGTATTTTGTCATCTCTTTCAAGCATAGATTTAGATTTTTGAGCTCTGACAGCACTATCGACACTGTCTGTTTTCTGGTTTTGTCCTAGCCTGCTTCCTTTTCTGTTGTCAACGATAGTGTAGCCATACTTCTCAGCCAGCCGTTTCAGAAGGTGGAGCTCATCTTTATTCTCCCAGTCAGTCTCCTCCTTAGTCTGGTTTTCATCGTTGGCAATCGAATCTATTGAATTGGAGCTTTCCATGTGATGCAGCTCAAGTTGAGGCGATTGCTCTCTTGTGGTTTCAACAATAGATGATGCAGGGGCTGTGTTTTGGGGAATGGACTCCAAGCTTGTAATAGATGCTCTTGCAAAAGTATTCACTGACTTCCTTGAAAGAACCCTGGGAAGTTCTCTTGTGTCCTGTAATATAGAAGTGGAGCGTTTCAACTGAGGAGAACAAAAAACAGAGAATCGTAGCTCACTTTTATGATAGTTTAGGGTCCGTGTTGTCGTCAAGGTATTTTGTAAACACCTTTAGAAGGAAAAAGAGATATAGAGGAAGGAATTCAGAGAAGAAATGGGAAGAAAAAAGCGATGAATAAATAGAGTGCGGGCGAGAAAGGGAGGGAGGGCGAGAAGGAGGGAGGGAGAGACGGAAGGAGGGAGAGACGGAGGGGGGAGAGACGGAGGGAGGGCGTGAGGGAGGGAGAGAAGAAAAAGGCGAGAAAGAGAGTGAGAAAGAGAAAGCGGAAGGCAACTCTCCACCATGGACGCAATGGCTAGGGGACACGGAGCTATAATCTCCTAAATTTACAAGATTCTATTTTTTCGTCCGTCTAGCCTTTCTTACCTCCGTCCGTATCGGATTTTAGGATAGAATAATTCGGAAATTTTGCTACTTTGTCAGACTTTGTTGGGAAATCATATTTTCAGCCACTTAAACGTCAATTCATAACTCGCTTGAAGATATATTTTTAATTTTAAGGTTCACGTCCTAGCTAAACACCCTCAAGTCTATTTTTTTGGTAACTGTATCCTGTATGGACTGTGACCGCGGTGGAGTAATATAGAAAGAGAAGGAAATATATTTTAGCAAAAAAACTGATTTCCCTTTGTGTCACAAGTAGTTTGACAGGTCGTGGGCATTTTATGAAAATTTCATGGGGCTTTTATGCAAGGAATATCGCTTTGAGAGAAAAAACTATTTTAAGAGGAATTACTGTATCGAGGGGCGTAGCTAGCAGGGGATGTAGGGATTGTTGTCCTACTCAATTCTTCAAAAGTTTGTAGGCAAATCTTCAGTTGGTCCATGAAATCCTTTATTGATCGATAAAAAAACGTGTCGGTAGGTGAATTAGCACCTAAATCTTACTCTATCTAATGCCATCGTCGGGAAATTTACTCTTGATGACCCTCAAACTTCCTCTAGTCTGGAAGGTCAAACTACGTCACTAACCGTTTTTTGTTTTGTTTTACGCATTTTTGGGATGACGAAACAATCTCAAAACGCAGGGAATTGTGTATTTGATGTAATGATAAAAGATCAAAAGTATAAAAAGTAAATGGCATCACTCTGGCACGGAAAGGAAGTCGATTCTACAGAGGCTTTTCTTGTTGTGTATGAAATGCGTACTTCGCTGAACTAACAAGGAATTCCGTGGAGATACAAGCTTTGTTTATTTAGGCCCATAATTTACCAAAGTGACGTTTCACAAAGCAGTAATATAACTGAAAATAACGTACCATACCTAGTGTAACTGATGATCAGCAGGAATGGATGCTCGGCAAAACAACATTTCTAGATTGCTTCCATTAAAACGGGAGAAACTGTTTGAAATCAGACTATTTACTGTCTGTGAAACAATTTTCATACGATACCACAATGAAGTCGGTGGTTTATCAATGGTACATCTATTCAAATCTGGTTTTTTTATAATAAGAAATTTCAATGGCGTTTATCTCCTCTATTGTATTTATTGTTTACGCTTGATATGTTTTTTACAAGCATCATCTATTCTATAGAGATAGGATCATCCCTGTAACCTATCTTGTTTTGACAGGGACTTCAAAAATGGGAGCTGGAGGGGGGCTTAGTCCAAAATAATTCCAAACATGTACTCAAAAGTCGAAAACCCAAAAATACTAAGTTAAACACATATAAAAACCGCCCTGCTTTAAACCTTTAGCTTGTTCAGCCCCCTAACCATATACCTCCCCAAATACGTAATATGCTCTGTGGTCGCTGTGTATTGCTGTAGATTGCAACGGTTAAGCAGGCATATCGACAAAATTATTTGTTTATTAGGGCGGACTAAAAAGAGTGAGGGCAGAGGTTAGGAAGTATTTTTATTTGTACTTGCTACCCAGCATCCAAAGGGCAGTTTTAGAACATCGAGAAGCTGTGCTTATTGAGCGGTATCCTGGTCTTTCCTCTGGATGTGGCCACACCTCGTGATTCCGACGCCTGGAAATACAGAGAGCTGGCTGTTCTCCTCACTCTGATGAGTGAAAATTTGGTCATATCAGGGGCTCAAACAACGAATCCGTATTCAGCGACCCTAACCACTGAGTAGCCCTCGCACTTTTGCAAATGCTTCATCCCTTTAAACGAGTTTCTGGGTTTTCCTTGAGTTCTCCCAAAAGGTTCTGCTCATACAAATGACCATTAACAATCCTTTTTAGTAACGGTACTTCGTCTCTACAGTTTGATGTGCTTCATTACTATTTATTCAAAATCTACTGTCAACACTTACCTCATAAACGCGACTGTCTTCCACATACGAAATCTCGTTTGGTGTCAACGGTGTTCTTGCTCCAAGAATGGGGAATCTGACATCTTCATCTTGGTCTTGTCTCCTGAAAAGGCATGGGTGTTGTTGTATTGTTACGTTATTGCTAAAATTCCGTTAGCTTTGCATCTATATTAATCTGCTATGATGCCACCAAACATTTTGCTAAGGGCCATTTTCCCATTTAGTTTTACTGCAATGGTCTTTGAAAAAGTCGGAAAACAAGTTGAGTTACTGATGCAAAATGTGCTAGAACTCTCGTGAATATGTGTGAATGAAAATTTTTCTACTGCTGCCTCTAAATAAAAAGGGGAGTGTATCTTAATTTTCTGTGGAGAACGGATAGAGAGATCTTTTCTCGCTTTTTTTTTCTTTTTGGAAAAAAATAACCATTCAAAGTTGTTCTTTCGATAGGGGCGTTTAGAAAGGGTGCGTTGACTAGCAAATGCTTTAGCCCTCTTTTTACAGTACTGTTTTAACGATATGTAGCCCTTCGTTTAGAAAGATGAACTCATCCATAAGATAAACTATCAAATAAAGGTTGGAAGTCCTAACCCCATTGAACGAGAATCGTTTCTATTTAACTCGTGATCACTTGTGATAGAAAGAAAATATATCAATACTGTGTTTAGAGGCAGCTCGTGATATTGTACTCACCACACGTGAGTGTGGTTCGCTGTTCGTACACCTCACCTTTTCTTATCCTTCCTCAACGTAGGCTTAATGTTCCATCTGTACAGCCAAATCCTACGTTTGCAGTGAATATGGCCAAGCTCAGATGCAATGTCCTGAGCTGTTCTTTCGTCCATATCCTGTATACAAGCATCGATTCCACGGTCTAAAAGCAGGCATACACATCCAATGGATCCCCTTGCTGCTGCAAAATGCAAGGCTGACCTTCCCCAAGCAGTCACCTGTAAAAAAGCCCAGAGATCATTGTCATATCCTTGATAGATTAACAGCTGCGGACATCACATTGACCGAGGCTCAGGTCTTTAGAAAAATTAATGATGTCTTTAAAATATTTTGGACAAGATTATTTCCTCTTTAATCAGAAACAAAATACAAATTTGCGAAACATTTGAATATCCTTTCATATTTTCTTGGCATTTTTGGTCTATAAGAGGTATATCTAGAGCCTGAAGAAGAATGACTACACTGCATGCTACTAAATGATTCATGAAGATTTCATTAAAATATGATCACTCAGCTATTAGTCCTTGATACATCCCAATAACGGATGCCTCATGATAGCTGAAAAGAACTTTTCCCCAGGTGTCTTCCTTGCAGACAAAGACTTTGTCAGCATATTTTCCATTGCACGGACAGCTTACAGTGGTGAACAACTTTGTGCTTTGTTTATGTTCATATATGTGCTTTGTATACAGAAGCTATACATACCTGTAACAAAAATTTGCACTTGAGGCTTATTGAGAATTGTTATAGCTGAATGACAACTAACGAAAAAGATTTTCTTACCTGATTCAAGTCTAATGCACAATATTTCAGCAAACTATCCAGCAGATCTAAGCTGCCATTAAAACAGGCCACACATACAGCAAGAAATGCTCTCTGCATAGCATTTTTGTTCCATGAAATCACACGATTTCGATCATTAAAACTAACTGCCTCAGAAAGGTCGATAACTTGCACACCTGCATTTAGTAAGCCAACGATATCTTCGATATTTGTCATCTCGAAAAGTTTTTCAACAATCTTTGAGGCAAAAAGTAGCCGTACAACGCTGCCTTTCTTGATTCCAGTTTCTGAGATCAAGCTGTTATCATCAAGGCAAGTACCGCTTAGATTGAGCAGCTGGTGCTCTACAGGGATCCCAGCTCGTAACTCTATTCTTGCTTTCAGTTGCAATATTGAAATTGTTGAAGGAATTTGTTTCAAAGTATATACATTGTATGGCGTATGGACAAAGAAGTCGATATTTGATGCCGGATGTTTCATTTTGGTGCAATAAAATTTGAAAATCGTTGGATAGTTTCAGTGCATGAGTTAGTCCATTCAATTAAGGCATCTTGTATACAATCTGTTCAAGGCTCGACTGCTAGCAAGTAGTTCCTTTGATCCTCCATCGCAACTTTGTTGCTTCATTCCTATGTAAGAAACATACCTGAGTCACGGAATGAAGTAAAAATTTAAAGCTGGAAACCATAGACATACTAGTTTTCAGTAATATATGTACTAACTGCTGACCAGAACGATAAACTGTGTGTGCAGTTGCTGTGGGCTGACACAACGCCTGATTTGTATAAATCCAACGTCCCACTCTTACTGTGTTGCCAGCCCGTAATTGTGTTAGTTTTAGTTATTTTAATGAAATTGATACGGCTCGACTGGTATGCAAGCCATTGAGCTCCGACTCTTTGTTTTTTTGTGCTTTGACTAAACAGTATCAGTTTCTTTGCTCCATTGTTTAGAGAGGACAACAAAGACTTTGCAATATTGAAAGAGATCTTTAGAATTCATTCCTTCACAGACATTGAGTGATTCACATTGAATTCGCTGGTCGTGAAGGCAACTTAGTAAAGCTTTCACCTATGAACTATGTTACTTATGAATTTAATTTCCTATCACCACTGGCATGGGATGTTACCAAGGTAGCGCAAATTTTCTTTCCTCTGGAAAGACTAACATTCCCACAATCAGCAAGTTTTTCAAATTACTCTTTCATTTTAAAATCGAACCGACAAGACGGGAGAATTTAATTGAAACCATGGCCGAACTGCATTGTTTTTTGTTTTTAGTAACAGTAACAGCTCCTCTCTGCTCTCTCTAAGCTGTTATAAAAACCCCGATTTATGTTACTTAGTGGTACTGACTTCTCTGAGAGGCTTTTGTATGCATACTATAAAATTTATCCAGACTGAAAATTCTTAAGAAAATTTCATTTTGAGCCTGGATGAATTCTTAAAGTATTCTAATTTTACAAATCTGATATGGTTTTAGGGGAACATCGCCCATTCTTGAATAAAAACCACGCTTTTTGAAGTCGATAATTGATTGCTGGATTGCAACTTTGGTGCTTCATTACTAAGTAGTTCCTTCAGATAAAAAGAATTATGTCAGTTCTCCGATTCTCTGCTTTGAACATCGCGTAACATGCTTATGATATTCTTAAAAACTGGATGATTTTTAGCCTGAATATTCATTCAAACAATATTCTTATAAAAATATCTATTGAAAATTGCTATCTATATTATTCTAATTCTTGAAGAAAATACTACTCATCGTTATTACAAAATGTTAAATAAGTAAACAGAAATGTGAATAATGTCAAAAGATAGTTGTCAAAATACACAAAGTACAACCATGACTAAGGTGTAACACAATCGTATCAATTTTCATTTTAATTATATGTGTAATAGACTAAAAATAAGACCTTTTCTAAAATAAGACCTACCACATTTTTAGAGTGATCTTTTCTTACGGATTTTTAGTTTAGCGACCAATAATTTCTAGTAGTCTTTGGATTCAGCCATGACAAAACTTCGATTGGCTTTCTTTAGCCAGAAATTGAACATTATTTGCATAGTAATTGCCTTCGTTTTCAAACCTGTATCGTAGTAGAAATCTTTTAAATTTCTCCACATCATACCAAGTTTTAGCTTTGTTTGCTAGCCACACGCACTTTGACTTTATGTTAAGGATTATCTATTAGGACGCAAAGGCATGGTTACAAAGCTGACTTGAAAAACACCATACTCACGGGGTGCACAAAACAACAGGTTTTATACTTCTTACAATGATTTTCTTTTCCACTTCAATTTTTCAACTCCCTTTACAATAATAGAAAATGAACTGCTAATCCAAACTGCAATTTCTAGAGTTCGGTAGGTGTAATTTTTACCAAAGAACAGCAACCGAATTGATTCATGTGTCTTTTCAATGTAGATCTATGCTAGGGCCTGAAAGTTAACTATCACTGTATGGCTAAGCGCTCACTGTTGCATCTAATTTGAGACAGGCATTCCTTTAGAATGGAGAATTGAGTGTCATAGTTCCCTCTTAAACATATACAGTATTCAGGGGGCTACCCTAGGTATCAGAGCCTCGGGGAGTCAAATGAAATAAGAACAGGGGAGGGAAATTGCACTTCGAGAGGAGGCAAGTCACTAAAAATTCTATCAGCCACATCGAAGGCGGGCCTCCCTCAGCCACAAAGTCGGTAAAAATTGCCTTTCTCTATGAAAAATTGTCACTAACCCAACTCCAATGGCTTATTTACATAGCCTTCATAATCTTTTATAAGCTTACACAAACAACGTGCACAGCTGTCAGGAATTTTTGCATTCGCCATGATCATAACATAACGTGTTGCCAAGGTGATATTAAATTTTTGGCTTAGATAAACGCTTATGATAAACATGAAAACGCGTTTTTGTGCTTACTGTTATTAAGAAAATTTCAAGGGCAATCTTTTAGATATATTCATGTACAAAATGCAGCTTAGGTTAGGTATACCTGAACACAATTTCATATGCAGCTCGTTATAGATGGCTTCCAACCATTTCGCTTTAAAAAATCATGTTCTCCATCTTACAATCTCGATAACGAGCCTTCATTAGGTGTCAAATAATACTTGATGAATATATTTGAAAATCTAATGTGACTTCTCCTATGAGGTTGCTTTTCTTTCAGATTGCCTTCGCTGGCAACAAATCAGCTTTGAATGGCATCTCCATACCATACCTCGTATCCAAGCTCAAGTTATTATTAATTAGTTTGCTGCCAGTAACTGTAAAGGCAACTGAAAAAGTAATGCAACAAGACTTTTTTCCAAATATCATCCAATATCATATGGATTTTCAAAAATTGTCGATGAATATTTACAAGTCGCAAAGGATCTTTTTAGCATTTCTCCATTGGCGCTAAGAGCTATTTAGGCAATCTTTAATAGAATTGAAACTTGAGAAATTCCAATTGAAAAACACATGAATGAAAATAGAAAAGTTTCAAGCATCGAGGTATTATGCTGCTAAAAGATAAGAAGCAAATATATTACTGTCGGGTGGGGTATATGAATTAGATCTACTATTAGATCCCTTCCTAACCATTTGGTTTATTTATAAAAGATTCAATTTGATCACTTGTTTTTGTTCAATATAGGCATTCCACTCCAATTCAAATAATTTTTTGTTCTTTCATCCATTAGTTTTACATTATTTTACCCACTAGATTTCATTAGTTTTACTTTTTCGTTGATTGTAATTCTTTATTGGTTGAAATGAAAATTCTCATGTCTTATGTTCAGTCACGTCTGCACATAATTATGTTTAGTATGCAAGTTCTGAAGTAGAGTTGATAACAGAATGACTGAAAATTGTGATGAAAGTCTGATATTAACTGTAAAAGGAAAAACCCCCATATTGATGTTGTTTTAGAATGTCCAGACGTAGGGAAATGAATCAAATTGCAGGTAAAAATTGGCTTTGCATTGAGTCACATGATCATTGCTAGTCTGATGATTTCGTTATGTCTTTATGAGAGAATCTCTTAAAGGGAAGATTGGCTATTTCATAACTGATCAGAACAGTAGAAAAACAAAGCTTGTAACTTTACCTTGAAGTAGTCTGTTCAGGCGATTGTGCAAAGCCAGCGATCGTATTGCTCATCCAGAGAAGAGATATCTGTAGATGTATATAGGCAGGTACTTAAAATCAATTTAGCACTGCGTCACCAATCTTGTCCAAGGCAGCTCTAAGCAAGCAAGCAAGATATCGTAAACAAATCGACCTCTAAGCTTAGAATGCCTAAAGTTTTACGAATTTGAAGCTTATTTTCTTGCTTGTAGTAACTAACGTCTGTGTACACCAGGCTGTGTCAGATTGTTTTGCTCTTAGTGGGTGCAGAATACAATGCCAGCTTGACACAGAGATGGCAAATATTGACAAGTGTCATGCACGAACACAAAAGACGAAGAGTAACCTTGCTTAGGACGATGAATTATCGAATTTGTCTACATTCACAATTAAGCTAAATGATCATGACAACTCTGTTTGTAGGTCTAGTAATTACCTAGGAACAAAGGATCGTATGCCCCTTCCTGACAACTTTAAATTGGTGAGATGTGCGGCACGTTAAGTTGTTCTCTCTATGTACAAACACATTAGCTACAGCAGAAAAACAATAAAATGGATTTAATTTGACAAAATGTTCGGCTTTTAAAAAGAGTATCGAAAATCAATCGATATTTTTACGATAACATCAATCAATACGATAACAAGATTATAAATGTGCTTGGTTGAATACGCAACTGTATCTTCAACTAATTCCTTAGGAGAATCTTCCTACCCTGGCTGTTAAGGAGGTGTTTCAGTTCGCTTCACAATATTTTGCTTTCTCAATTCGCCCTTAAAATACAGTTACAAATGAAGGTTGAATGTAAATGCGGGGCCTCTGTAATATGTACAGGGCTGTTTAGCAATGCGTTCAGTTCACGTTGCATGACATTTTCTTGCGCTATCATCTCCACATCGACACGAGGGCGAGACTAATTTCTACAATCCAGGATAAATAGTTGGTTTCTTTTAAATAAACATCACACTTTATCAAAAAAGAGAAGAATATTACCCATAGCACCTCCATTTTAATGTTGAAACTGTTTGAATTGCTCTTAGGATCGTGGTTACAGCTCCAATTTTGATTTCAATGGATGGGGTGTCGGGCTGCTGAAGTTATTCGTGTAACAATTTTTACTTGCATTCTCAAAAATTGTAGTTTGTCCAGACAATTTTGTCTAAGATGGCAGATGAATATAACAAAATTTTAAATGGAAGGTGATGCGGCATAAACCTGTTGCTCTAGCCATTCAGAAAATAAACCTTTGATACTGATGTTTAGTCTTTATTTTTCTTTTATCTGAATATATTGATTCAGAGATTCCGGGTCATGATGCTAGCATGTCCTATTTTAGATCTAAGAACTAGGTGACCGAAAATTTTTTGGCACGACGAATCTTAACTTGACGTTTATCCGCAAAAAATATATCGAAAGACGGAAGAATTTGAGCTGTTGGATTTGAAACTGTTTCATCTGGTTTCTGGTTATGTATTGCCTGTATATCGTTTCACAAGGACCTGTTTATAGTTATTTCTTATACAACATATTTATCTAACTTCTTCTTCTTTGGTTCCAACCACCGGCACTTTTACACATGTCATTTATAAAGGGCGCTTGGTGGGATCATGACAAGTTGCATCAGAAGGACTGAGAAAGCTAGAAAACTTATGTTAGTGGCAGGGATGGCGCCAGAAAAGAAATGCTGTGGGGGGCTGTAATGTCAGAGTGCAGACAGTGAGTGAACCACTAACAAAGATCTAACATAACACCATTTACACTGTGGTAATTCCAGTTCAAAAAATGAAAAAAAAAACTGAGAAAAAAATCAAACAATGAAAAAAAAATAAAAAAGATCACGAAGTGGAAGTTATGAAAGAACCAACATGCTTAAAATTTTTCAAAAATTGAAGTGCCGACGGAGGGGCTCAATGAATTTTTGGGGGCTCCTGCCCCCACCAAGCACCCCCGGTGGCGCCATCTCTGGTTAGTGGTAGCATGCTTGAATTCAAACTCCAAAATGCAAAATCCAAATTTACTGGCTTGGCCTCTTGTTGTCTGTTCCCCGACAGTTTTGAATCGTTCTTGCATACCGGGCCACATAAGCCCTATTTATTAAACATAGCCTTGCTATAACTATAAGCTTTCAACTAATTCAATACGGTCAATTTTGTTTATCTTTGCAATTTTGTTGTAAATATTATTACGTCACTTCTTCATTGATGATGCGGCGCTACAAGTAACTGCGAAGGCACGTTGTTATTTGGCCTAGGCAACAATGGTTGATCATTATTCCAGTACCTTACGATAGGTTGTGATGCAGCGAACATTTTGTTTATGGTTCACAACTTTGTTGAATAATGCAGGTAAGCGTTTTATGATAGGAAAAAATTTTCTACAGCCCAGGAGACACTCCCAAAACACCGCGTTTTCGACTTTCAACATAGCCTGTCTGTCGATGGAGTTTGTTGTTGCAATAAATAGGCCCTCTCTCTACTTGGTTGTAATAACTATCAAATTTTGTAGCAATAGAAACATTTAGTTGAAGTGAGTCATAACTTAATCAAATTTGCACAACTCTTTTCTTTTTAGGACGATGACAGATTCTCTGAGGCATCTTTTGGCTCTGTTATTTCTCTGGTAAATGATTTTGAAAGTCTTGAAATTTTACAATATGTTATATATACTTACTGTAGTCTCTAAAGTAGAAGAAAGGCAGATCATAAAAATTTTGAAATCAAAATTGTTATAGGGTTTTCATTTTTTTTGAAATTGTTTTTATCAAGGAGGGCAAGGGCAAAATCTTATAGCAAATTTGACCAGCAAATATGGGATAATGTATCTAAGTATACAGTAAACAATATTTGGAAACAGCAGTTGAAACAAAATGCCTATTTGTTAAGTTTGCTCCTTTCAAAATGCAGACCACACTAAAATGTTCAAAAGTAATATCTGGTAGGCATATTTATTCTTTTTACTAATTTAAGGAGGGTAAATGCTGCATTAATTTATTCATAGTAATTTTGGAGTAAAAGCAATATTGGCATATTTAATTATTTAGAGATTAGTGTTCATAGAATTTCTATAAGATTTGATCTAACATTTTTTATGTTGAGATTCCTCTGATTTTCACATTTTGCTGTGGCAAAATTAGCATTGCGTTTATTTGTTTTTGTATCATTCACTAATTTTTTGATTGAGCAAAATGCTTTAATTTTCAATATAGGCATTTGAGTTAATGTTTAAATACTGTCTTATTTGATGGATTTTAAATTATGTACATATCTATTAGATAATTCATATTCATCCTATATGGTTATTTAATAATTTTTTTTTGGAGACCTGTCACTATAAATGCAGATATCTTGTCATGGATTCTGACTTTTAGTCTCCTTTGAGAAATGCTTTGATTGCTGAAGTATTGTAAAGTGAGTTGTGGAATGAATTAAGTTCTACAACTAATTGACTTTATATCTGACATCAACTGCAAATATTCATCCATGTGAATCTAGGCCCCAAATAGATAATACTCAAAAGATGTATTCCTTCTTAGTTGCTCTATTATCAAAACAGTAAGACTGGCTCGCCTTAAAGGTGATCCAAACACTAAAGATATAAAGAGGTATTTATTAACAAATGAAACAAGCATCACACTATCTGTCATCACACACCTAAATAAGCCATCATGAATAAAAAGCAACTGAAACCTCCATTACTTGATTTATTACAAAAGCCAACTCATTTTGGGAGCTACTGCCCTTTAGTTTTGGTTGATGTAATTGCTTCTATACTTTAGTTTTATACTTTTCAGTTTGTTGTTTCCTTTTAATCTTAGCAAAGTGTTGGCTCAGATGGTGGGTTTTCACCAAGGCCCCCACCAGGTAACTTTTCCATGTAACATTGATTTTTCATTACTTCTAATGAGTTACATTGATTTTCTAGAAAGATAATTCTGAAGTTCTTGCATGATTGGCTCTAACAAAAAATCCCATTTAGAAACAAAAAATATGTTAAATCAGAGCTTTTGTCAATAAAGGTGCTATGAAATTTTTGCTATAAAGAACAATTAGAGATGGGAAATTTAAGAAAAATGTGTTTGTAGAAAAGCTTGCCCCTGCATTATATTCAAATAATATTAAGATTGTTCCAGTTTTCATGTTTTTATTATAATTTAAACCTAAATTCTGGCTCCTTCTCTAATGCATTGGATTCCAAAAACTTAAGAAAGTGAACTATTTGAATATCATGGAAGCATTTTGTTGTAAAACCAGTATCCTTATGAATAAAATTTATTCAATGGCAGTGCAGCAAAAGCTATATGAAATGATCTTAAATTCTGTTAGAATTTTTATGACGGTAAAGGCAATATTTTTTTTGAAGGGACTAAAAAGTCAAAAGGAAATGCCAAAAGAGCTGCAAAAGTAAAAAAACAAGGTAAGAATTTTATTTCAAGACACATGCTATAATGTTATTCATTGAAAAACAGAAAACATTTTTTTTTATTTTCCCATAATTATATTTTTCCTATCAGGTCACCACAGTATTTTTCATCTTATTTGAACAGTAATTTGTAACCTAATGGGGAACTGTTGTAATAGAAGAAGGATCTATCGTTTCTTCAATTTGATACCTTAAAAGCAGGGACAAATAGGATTTATTGATTGATTTCTCTGTTCTCTTCAGAATCTCCTTATATTGGAAGCAAGTCAGGAACTGCAAAGAAGACAGGAAGAGAACTGTGGGTTGCATCAATCAGACAAGGAAATGGTAAGCTTCACCTGATCATTCTCGAGCTTGTTAGTTCCTTTAAGAACCACATGCCTAAGATTTTGATGGCAAAAAAGGGGTTCTTGACCAGTCTTCAGATTGTTTAGATTTCAACCAGGCTTGATTTATAATTATGATGCATGCAAACATTTGGGTGGGGGGCTAAATATACAAAGGACCAAAAGGAAGATTAGTTTTGTTTGTTTTAAGTATAGTTTGAAAAAAATTTAGGGGCTTTAGCCGCTGCTGCCACAGTTGCTTGTTTTCAAAATAGTTTGCATAGAAACAGAACCTTGTGCAGCTTATGAACTATGCTGTGCTTGAATGTAATTTTTTTTCTGTACAGGGCCTGAATACGCGTTTTAAACGGACAACTAACAGTATGTTAAAATTGGCAGCCTCTTTTTCAAATCGTAGCATGTTTTTGTTTACCATGATCCACAAAGTTATAGCCTACCATGAAAATGATGATTTTCAGAGATTGATGTTTCTATCAGAGAATGCGTCTTTCTTGTCAATAAAACGCTTCTTTCTCGCAACGTTCGCTTTGAAAACCAGATTTTATCAAGGTCGCATTTAAATGAATTACTAACCAAAAACGTTAACTCCAAACGAACATTTCCTGCAGTTACATGAACCCAAATAGCAAATTTGTGTGCATTATAAATTGTTAATGCAGGGCTACTGTTTTTGGTGAAAATCCTTTGTTATCTTAACCAGAAACGGTGCCAAAGACTCGAGTTAAAGGCAGTTTTGTCTATATAGGTATGAGTGCAGAGAGCAGTGCCATGAGCACGTGGAATGGAACAAAGGCCCCACCAGGCCAGTCGAAAGCCATGGCTAGCACCAGTGCGTTCCTTCTTGACCAGCTGTTGATGGTAAGACAATGAGATTCTGCTTTGCAGTATTAGCATCTTCTGAATAAACATACTGCATATTTAAATGTTTCATATTTGTTATTGGTGTAGCTTGCTTACTTACTTACTAAATTTTTATTCAAGTTTGCCAGTTCTTTCACGTTTTTTATCCAATGCACGCCCAATGTTTTCTGCACACACTTGTGTTTGAAGCATAAAAATTTCGTTCTTGTAATTCAGTGTTTCTCATTTTTTATGTTACAAATCATTTTATGGAATCCACCTTTTATGGATGAAATATTTTCCATAAATGAATGCCCATATTACTTAGAAAACTCCCAACTCAAAACAGCGGAGCCACATTACAAAATATATGGATTTAATACCGTATCATACAGATGTAACCAAATATGGAACTCTGTTTCAAACGAGATAAAGTACTCCCGTAGAATCGTGTGGTTCAAGTATATATCTTGACTGTTTCATTAGGTTTTTTGTACTTTCATAGGCGACGGGTAGGCCAGGGAAAAATCACGTTAGGAGTGCCAGCTCAACTAACGGTAAGGGTAATGTATACTTAAATTGGAATACCTAATTCTTAGAAACTCGATCGTTTATCGAGAATTTTCAAAGTGTAAAATATCGTAAATCTCGTAATGACCAAAAGTATTTCTCGTCACAAATCATATTTAGTGATAGAAGGTTTATAACGGGTATCAATTGATAATCAATAGGAGTTTCCTCTTGCTGCTAAAGAATAGTTAAGTTAATGTATGTAAAATTTCAGGGAAAGGAGGCTAGATTAAGTTGCCGACACCTTAAATATATTTAAGAAGTATTTTTATTTAGTATTCAAGAATTCATTTCATGACGTCAAGGGACTAATAATCAGCATTTAAAAACACTGTCTAGCTGTTGCCTTCTTTCTCGAATTCGGTGTTGTATTTTTAGTCATATCATCTAGTTATAGAATATAGAATACAAACATTAAATAAGGGTTGATAATTGATATTTTTTTATTTATTTGAATCTCAATATTTTCTTAAATTCAAAATCTCAACTTTTTTTCAGGATTTTAGATTTTCGATCCGTGAAAAATCATCCTAAAATCGATTACAAAAGATGATATCACCGAGATTTCGTTCTGTTTCTGTTTTAGTTCGTGTGGGTGGCAATGGCCCGGCTTACAAAACTGCAGAGGAGTACTACGATGAAGTCATTGAACTCAAGAAGGTCCTTAAGCTTAATATTTCTGTTTGGTGCTTTACTTGCATCGATGTATTGCTTTGCTATGAATATTAAGTGTTTACTTTCTAAGCAAACAATTGAATGATTAAAGTGACTAGCAAATATCAAGATTTATAAGTCTTTGAGCCATGAGATTATTTCTAAGTCATTTAATGGTTAATCTAAAGTTGTTGCAGGATAAAAAATATCAGTTTTAGATTTAGTTATAAATGAGATAATTATGTGTTTCCTGTAGTTTTCGAAAAGCTGTCAAGTTTATTCACTGAAGAACCAAGTTAGAGTTGACCAATTGAGAGTACAAACTAAACATTGAAAAATGAGACTGGCTTACTTTTCAGAAGCTAGCCCTCAAGATTTTGATTTCTATGTTATTTCATAGGTGCCTTCTAATGAATTTGAATTATGAATATTTGTAACGATTAGTGGCTTTGAATCGAAATTTTAGTTTTGTCACAAAGTTAATATAGGAAATCTGTTATATATAATATATGAAACATTATTTTGGGACCGCATGCGAATATTTCTTCTTCGCTTCTCTTTTAGCGAATCAACCAGCTAATGAGAGAGAACGAGGTTATCAAATTGAAAATGCACAAGGTGGAAGAAGACAATTTTGTAAAGGTAAATGCATCAAAATTTCAGCAAATGACAATTGCGTTTACTTTCATCATTTGTGGAGGGCTTGAAAGTGTTCTTCTAAACGTTTTTCTAGAAGCAAATTAGACCTGTTTCTGGACCATACAGCAAACATCAGCTTGTATCCTGAGATTTGATTTCGTGAGAATCTTTGACATTTAGTAAGATTTCCAAGAAGCAGACCAGTCTGGTTGCTTGTTGTATCCTTTATCAGTTTAACCTTAAATTGTAATCATTTGAGTCCGTGTTGAAGCAACGAAACCTGCGTCTAGATAGGTCTTTTATCTATTAAATACGATTCCTATCTACTACATTTTCAGTAAGTTTTTCTTTTTTGACGCCATGCAGGCTCGTCAAATTGAAGAGCTGATAAACCCAAACATGCAGGTAGGAAGTTTTTTCGAATTTATAACAATCGATTTTATAGGAAGTTTTTTCTTACTTTGCACTGTCTAGATTGAATAACCAGCCCATTTTGTTTACCACTTCGTTTACATCAACTGTTTCGTTTAAAGTCATTTTAGCAGCTAATGAAAATTTTTATGATGTGTATGTGTATGTTATAACGGAGTGTTTGTGATTGACTGGAGAAATTAGTCAATAAAAGACCAGCTAACTGGTTATCCGTGTCTGACTATAGATTTATTGTCCTACTGGAGGCTACAATCCCGGACAAAAATGTTGAGTCAAAATGCAATTTTTGTCATTTTCTACTTTACTTTGCCCCTGTAAATTCGAATCCCCCCTTTCCCCCGAAGCAATGTTGGGTTTGTAGTTCTACCATTTCTCCTTCAAAATCATGCATTCAACATTGAATTGGGGGAGGGGGAAAAGTTATTTTTTCCCCCTCCCCCAATTCAATGAAAAGTTAAGGAAAAGTTAAGGAAAGTAAATATAAGCTTTTCTTGAAAAGCATCAACCATTTTTGTCCGGGATTGTAGGTCTATCATAAGACTCCTATTTGTTGATCGAAAGACGCATCGCAAATGCAATCGGTTATTTCGAGACATTCGTCATGAAATGTCGATGCATTTATCCTGTACAGAAATGCTTGTAAAGCTGAAAAATCCAACGTTTGTGTGTTAATCGCCTACTGTAATGTTTTCTTATGTACCAGTATAGCTGTTTACTGAAAAGTCTCAATGATATAAATGTAAAATACGTCAAAAACAGCTGAAAGACGTAGACTGTAGCAAACTTTAGACAGCCCCTAGAAGTTATTGGTACTGTAGGCCGGGGGGGGGGGGGGGAGGTGGGGATATAAGAGGCATTTGAGATGTGCCACATATTTGAAATGTATTTTGATTATCAGTAATGATTTTTCTGGCTTGCTCTAAAAGCATTTAGATGTTTCAGAAAGTTTATAAAATAAGCTAGTTTTTGCTTATTTTCTTCTCAGACAAACGAAATGCGACGAACTCTAACCGACAAAAAGGCAGATTCTAGTGCGGTAAGATCCTGTTTGTATATATTCGCATATTTTCGTACAGAAAATCTTTTCCTTTCTTCAGCATTCCTATTTGTATTTGTATTATGAGTATTATGATTCTCTGCCAATTGATATCTATCGCAGGAAAGAATTTATATTCATCTGTTCCATAGGTCTTAGCTGTCCAGAATGTAGATAATTGAACATGTTTTTGCTCTGGTTGGAGTTGATTACGATTATCCTTGTTGATAAATGTTTTTGTTTCAATTGCAAAGGTTATAAAGAGTTTGAAGCACAAGCTGCATTCCGTCGAAAGAGTCGTGAAAAACAAAGACAGTGAACTAAGGTATGTTAATGCCTCCTTTTGTTAATACCTCACTGAAGCAGCAACACATAACCAAAAAATCTTATTCAGTCACACACATATTTACTAAAACTGCAAAATCTTGTTCAACACAGCAAGAAGCTCTATTTTAAAGAGATTTTTCGGTATTTTTTTCAATACTTTATTCCTAGCAACCTGTCTACCATTTTTTCTTAAACATCTCAATAATTCTAATCTGGTATTCAAGAACCTTACAGAAGTAAGTCTGGCTTTGAAAAAAGCAAACATTTTGAAACATGCTAAAGCTTATCGTCTGACACTCTTCAGATTATAAGCATCAAAACATAGATCGAAAACTCTTGGAAATATATATAGCTACCCGATTGTGGGTTGAAATAGGCCAATCAGAAACGGTAGCATTGCGTATTGAAATAAATCTCAACAGCATTAATTTCTAATATTGCTTTGTCTAATTTTTGCCCACTTTCTTTTTATAATAGCTTGAATAATGTTAAACAATTTTTAGTTTTTTGCCATTTTTTATGAAAACATTTTTTATGCCTTTATTTTGATTCGTTCTTTCCCTCCTCCCCGTGTCTACTTTCTGCTTTCTGTTAGACAGTTCATCTTTTTTGTTATCATTCAAAAATTCTGTCATTTATCTCATTGGCATCTTGTAAATTTTCTCCTTCTAATTCAGCAAATTGAAAAATGACATGCAATACTCCGACATGGCGGAACTCCAGATGCAAAATGAAGTGTGTTATCAGGAGGTAAGTAATATTAGAGAATCATAACCTTTTTCGGCAGAATTTTCAGCTATATGCATCTCAATCCATGTCTACTGCTTTTAAATCAATGTTTTGACACCGTGATTTTTTACAAAGTCACTAATTGTGTTGATTCTTTTTTTGAATTTCAATTCATTATTTTTCGTAAGAATCACTGTCTTATACATCTCCAACCAATTGGAAATGAGATTAAGAAGGCATTGTACAATAACTTCTTGTTTTTCTACAATTTTTGCAACTTTGGGTTTTATTGTCCTTATTAATAGACATTTTAAAGTTTTGGAATACTTGATTTAAAAAACCAAGATTGTTTGAGCCTCAAGGTTGTTTGTGTTTTATATTGAAATGAATGATGTGTTGTCTGTTTTTATTACACATTGATGAAGTCATAAGGTTTCGATGTGATTGAAGCTTGAATGAAACTATGTAGCATATGGTTAAGATCTATGTATAAACGATCTATCATGTTATTATTTTACAGATTCAAAGACTGACAAGATTGCTAACAGAACCTCGAAGTGCGAACACTTTGCAGATCACGTCAGAGTATGTAATTTGCAGTTTTTATTATATATTTCCTAGCGTAGAGTTTTCGATCTATGTTCTGACGTTTTAAACTCTGAAGAGTGTCAGGCGGAAAGCTTTAGTTTACTCAAATGTTGCTTTTTTCAAAGTCATTGTCAAGTTTTTATTTTGTTGACTTTGATAGAATGGATAACATTCTCCAATTTTTGTACCTTCTGCTCGTAACTGAAATCTTAAGCTTTTTTAGATTCTTTCAAACTCTTAAATTAAAGTTCTTTATAAAGTCTAGATTTCTGCTGTTTCACCAAGCAATTTAGATTGCTGCACTCTGGTTGTTGTTGTAAGCCTGTCATAACTATACTTCAATAAGGTTGCTGTTATCTTGATTAACTCTTCAGAGGACCTCTTTTCACGCCACATTTTTTTTTAGAATAAAGAAAGAGAAGACAGCGGAAGGGAAAATAAAAAGATATAGCGAAGCAGTTGAATCATTGTCAGGTAAACATGTTTTTCTTTCTTAGTGCGTCATCTTTTGTCGTAAAATGACATCTTTTTTATCATTAAATCTTTTAAGTTTTGGTACCACAAAAAATGTGAAGATGGCTCGAACTGAACCATTTAAGTTTTTATATTTACTCTATCAACAATCGTTCAATCCTGCTGTGTCTGGAACATGCTTTACGTTTTATCCATGTATATAACTCAACATGTGCGTTCATAAAAAGTTATAATGATGCTATTAATAATGATATCTCTGTAGGTGGTAATACATTAAGAAAACATAGTAAAAAAATAGTGAAGTTGAAAAACAGAGCATGTATGGAAATTATTAGAATACGCATTTTGTATAATATGCAAGCTAAAGAAAATTTTCGTTGTGATTGACTGTCTCTCTAAAGAGCTGATTATGGTATTTTGCAGAGGACAACAACAGACTAATACTAGAAAATTCATCGTTGAAACAAGATTTGAAAAAAACAATGGAGCTGAATTTACAAACTTTGAACGTAACAAAAGGTGAGAAAGACTTTCTGTATAGTAATATTGAATGCTTGGATCTTTTCAGCCTGTTTTGGGTCTCAGTAGGGTGACTATCGTAAAAGAATGTGAAGCCTAAGCAACGATATTAAAATGCTGGTGTACCATAATTTTCCTCTTGTTCCAGGTGTCACAAATTTTCTATTTCACTGTTTTGATAAAGTAACTACTATTTCAGCTGAAGCTGTTCACGTTTAAAAAACATATTAGTAGTTTTCTTCAACACGGCTTTTGAAATTGATCATATCAACTATAATTATGGAAGGCAATTCTTTTACGTGGTTGTTTGAATTTGCCACTGTTCTATAACTGAAGGGGTTTGGACCTATCTTTTGTAATCAGCCATCGGTTGCTACCTTATTGAACTGTACCCTGTGTACCACAGGCTTATAAATCCGGGGGTAAAATATTTTAGACAACTGCGGTGGCAAAAAAATGAGTGAGCCTCATAAATCCGGGGAGACTCTGGTACCCAGGGTAATTGGACTGGTTCCTTGAGTTATTTCACGGAAAGTGTTTTGCTTATAAGTTAGTACCTTGATCAGTTAGTATCAAGTTGAACTTTGTCAAACATAATCCATCAATAAAAAGCTTTCTTCTCAGGCATTTAGAGTAAAGCTTACCTAACCAACCTAACAGACAAAACCTTGCTACTTACAACTAGCTGTCAGATCTTCATTCTCTATACCTTAGTCCTTATTTAACCCTTGTTCACCTCCATATTTCTTTTTTAAACCATAATGCGATGTTATAATGTAAAATTTACCCATCTTTTGTATGAATTTTCAGATGGTGCTCCCAGCGTGACAAAAAACCTCCATTTCAACTTGCTTTAACTCTCAATAACTTATGCTTCCCGTTGAACTTTTTTTTATCAAAGAAATTTAGTTAAATTGATCTAGTATTTTTTATCACGTTGTTATTTGCCGCCTTATTACGTTATTCTATGTTTCCTAGATGTCGAAGACATGAATCGAATGGAGCTGCTAGCCAAAATTTCTCAGCTTGAACAGGTTGGGGGTCGTTTTTAAATTTAAGAACAGAACAAAATATGAGGCTTTATGATTTAGATTTATGAAAAAGCTTCACGTTTAAAGGTAAAAAAATTCAGTGCCTAAGAGGGATTTTAAAGATGGGATTTCTATTTGCAGAGCTTTCATTAAAGAGGCTGTTTTAGAATCCTCTGAAAGAAGGGCGTTAAAAAAGGGGTTAGACTTTGCCGAATTTTATTGAATCTTTTCGTGTTCGAAGAGACTGAAATGTCAAACGGCATCATCACACTATCGAATTAAATTTTTCAAAAATAAAACGTTTTCTTTTCGTTATGATATTTGTGACCATTCGCTAGGAATGAAATTTCATTTTTTTATCTCTGTCAAATACTCTCTGTTTTCTATCACATTTTGTGACGCCTGCAATCAAAAATAGTTTTTTCTTTCATTAGACGCAGTAAAATGTTTTTTAGACTGACTGTAACAACGTATTGAAAACTGTTTGATTTTCCTCATCTAGCAAATAAGAGAAGAGGATAACGGTGGCAAAGACCCGGAGACTCCTCGTGCTAAACGAAGTCCTTCACAATCAAGTACGTATGCAAGTTTTTTAATAAATTTTCGAATGTTTTCAAAATCTAAATTACTTCAAGTGAATTTTCGTATGTTTATGCCTCAAGTAATTGCTGTTTTCGCTTTTAGAACGATTCCCTGGAAAGGCAGGTGAAGAAATAAAGCGATTAGAAGAGAGAGAACACGAACTTTTAGATGAGATTGACAAACAGAAAGATGTAATTTCGAAGCTGAAAGAGGATAGGACACATTATCGAAAGCTTGCTGATGAATACAGGTTTGCAGGGATAAAATGATTATTTTGTAAGCTAAAATTTACAAAAAAACCTTTGACTCATATACGATGCCTGCCAAAAGTCTTGGAAAGCTTGCTATAATTTACGTTGTGCACGAGCTGCAACATCCCTTCTTCCCTCATACAATGTTGTGCCTCGGAAATATGAATGATTCTACATGTACAAGTTAAGCACTTTTACATAGCTATGGGTTTCAACTAGCGAATAAACATTATATGTGGGGGAGGGGGGGGGGGGTAACATCATCCTTTTTTATATGGAAATAGCACGGAACACGCAAATTCACAAAATCTCAAGGTTTTCCAAGGACTTTTGGCAGATATTGTTCGTTAGGTGAAATTTGCAGAATCGGTCTTGCACAGAAACATTTTCGAAACATACTTTACCTAAAACCTGTTTCGTCTGGTCAAATCATCCTATTTGTTAATTTCTCGTATATTTTCTCTCTCTGTTTGACTATTTATGGTTACAGTGTAAATTTCTAACAATTTTTTGCAAATATCTTCCTTGGTAAGAGTGCTTTTGCTTTTGCCTAAACCCTTCTCTTTTACAAAGCATAAGCATCCGATGCCTTTTTTTTTCTTCTGTTTTTCATTTCTTTTGTGTTTTCCATACAGAAAGTCGACCAATTATGACTGATAAGGGCATTTTACAGTCAATTTTGACATTAATGATAGCAATTTCTTTTCGATCAGATCACAGCTAGGGAATGTAAAGTCAGGAGAAAATGTTGCAATAAAACCAGCGACAGAGGACCTTGGAAAATTACGGTATGGTATATTGTTGTTTTTAGCTAAGAAATTTCTCCTATTCATTTGCAATTTGCTATTGTGTATTAACATTCTTGTCATTTTTGCGATTGTCATATTTAATATAAGACAACGCAAATTAGCGCGAAGTCCAGTTTTAAGTAAACCACAAGGTAGCTCCGTTTGAGGACATTTTAGTTATTGACTTAATTGACAAAAATAGTCACTTCACATCACCTGCCTTAGCTACTTATCAGCTTTTGAGGTATCTGAACTCATACTTACGCCAGACAATGAAACATAAAGGGTCTGTCTTTTAGGAGTGAATCGGTGTCATCGACGTCAAGCAGTAAGAAAGCCTCAAAGAAGAAAAGCACTGATTCTTCAGATGAAAGGAGAAAGAGAGAAAGAAAGGAAAATAATGCTGCACTTACAATTCAAAGAAACTGGAAAAAACACAGGGCAGGGAAGGTAAATCAAGAAAACTTTAAACGATTTATTCTTTCAAACTTTAGGATATCTAAATGAATGCTGAGATCAACGCTTATAAGCAAATGTCCGTGAGCTACGAAATTTTGAAATCTTTAAGGAAATTTTTGAAAAATTCAAAATTAAGGAGAATTCCAACGAAATTTTTAAATTTGAAGAACACAGTTAGATACACAAAACAGAGACACTGTTGACACAGAAGAACCATACTTGATATATCGACAAGGTATTGTTTTTTGGAGAATGGTGGCAATGACTTTCTTTTAGCAAAAATAATTTTGTTTACGAATCTGAGATATTTTCTAGAAACTCCCCATAAAATTTTAAGGATTTCTACTTAAGGCAAGTGATTGCCCTATTTGGGAGCTTTATACTATGATCTAAAATTGATCTAACATTCACATCCTTCACAGTTGGAGTGGGCTCCACAATTCAACGCTTTTTTAACTCGATAGATGTTTTTGCTGAACTAATCAGCAAAATCATATGATGATTGTGTTTTGTTGCTAATATAAGTCCGGGATTTTAGAATTTGTTTGCAATTAGTGTCATCTTATATGATTTCACCTCTACTGGGAATTTATTCAGGTATTGGGGGAGGGGGAGTCATTAAGGTATTTGTGTATGAAAAGTAGACACAAGGTCTACGAGTCGAAAATTTTCATCTAAAATTGTCCAGAAATGGGTGCGCACTTGCATTCTGTTCCCTATAGCTGGCTGTCCTGTATTGTTAATTGCTTAGTGCTTGAGATAAAAACTTCGTCTTGAACCTACTGTTTTATCTTTACACACAGATTGGCAGTGGGTATGGTAAAGATGATGAAGAAAACTATGATCAGGTATGAATAAGGTAGACAGAAGCAGGAAAGGCTTTAAAACAAGGAAATATAAAAAGGTTCTGTTAAAAGACTAAATCGTCTAACATAAGACCATTCTTTCGCCTTCACGATGCTGCAGGGTAGAGTTTAGCAATAGGAATAACCGATAGTTTTGCAATAGGAATAAGTACACAGATCAGATGCAACACAGATCAGATGAGCGTATAGCTCGAGAATCGATAAGTCCCAAATAATCGTTTTCAGCTAATCAGTTATTTTGATAGTCTTTGTTCGTTAATCAAGGCGTTTGTCTGTTTTTCATTGGAGGAACTATATAATAAAAACAGTGACTACACCAATAATAAAAGCTTGGAGTTTTAAAAGTAGAATCGTCATCGAAGAAGCTCAGATCCTTAAAACTGAATGTTAGTTTTATTTTTATGCATGCTATAAAAAAGCAATGGAAGGAAACCTTACGCGATCGCAATAAATGTAAACTTCGATTGCTTTTGTAATCTCCTCTCTGCTTTTCTTTCCAAAGGCCGTTTCGTCAATTCAGGCAGCCTTCCGTGGACACGCAGCTAGAGATAGATTGTTAAGAACACAAAGGATGAACGCATTTAGTGATGGCGATACAGATGACCTCAGCGATTCAAGCAGCCTTTATGAAGATGACGTCATATTGTTGCAAGCTGCATTTAGGGGTCATTTAGCAAGGCAAGAAGCATTGAGTCGAAACGAGCAATGGAGTTACGAGGATAGTGCGGAGGATGAAGTCTACGAAGCTCCAAGGTTTCGAAGGTAGTTGCGATTAATAGATTAAATCATTACGAAACTTTATCGTGGAATAAATTTGAAGATAAAAATGTTGGTTCTCTCATTGTAAATGATACTTGAGTGTACAGTCTACAAATTTTGGTGATTGTACAGTCAAATAGCGGACAAAACCCTTCACCTTATGCTGATTTGTGGTGAAATTCAGGGTTTCAAGTTGATTCAGGTATTTGAAAATGAAATTCCTCATGTTTTGTTCGGAGATTTTACGACTGTACATTGATCGAAGTTATGCTTGGAATATCTGTAATCTGACATACAACTTGATAATCTAAGTCGGTCTCCATATTCACTGAGCCTTTTTGATACGCATGTGCATTCTTCAGATCCCTTGATCGCAGAGAACAGATATGCTTGTTTCAGCAGCTGGGTTTGAACCTACTTCAAATGCTATATGCTCTCGTGGACTCTATGTTCAAAGTGAAGAAAGACCTGAAGATCTGCATCACAGGACTGTATTTGGATTATTGCCTGTCTATGTGGTCTATGGTTTGCAATATGATTAGATTAATTAAGAGTTTTAAGCGCGCCCTATAATGTTTTTTTATTGCCTGAACCCTCTTTTTTTGTCTTGGGCGTTTATAACATTGTATCATGTTTGTAGATCGTTAGATTCCGGAGAGCCAATGGGACCGATGCCTAGCCGGTCACATTCAAGACCCTCTGTAATTTCTCAGCGACGAAAAGTATTTCAAACTGAGGAAAACACAACAAGATCTTCTATCGAAAGTGAGTTAATTGAAAAATTGAAGATTATTACTAACTTGATAAGAAATTTTTAGCATTAACACGAAACTTTAATACTTACACTTTTTCAAATGCACAAATGGAGTATAAGGATATTTTCCCTGCACCTACAAATGACGCAATGCTGAAGTTGCGTCGTTTAATTTTCCTGTAGTTGTGATAATGCTTTAAATGATGAATGTTCTACACGGAAATAGATTAGCCAGAAATTCTAGGTTAGCAAATTCTTGAACACGCATTTTAGTATTTCGAGTCTAAAAATGTCTTTGAACAAAGCAAATATTTTGAAACATACTTAAGCTTTTCGTCTGACGCTCTTCAGAGCAGGGGCGGACACTTGGTCATTTATTGGGGGGGGGGGGGGGCAAGCCTATTGTTTTAATAAGATGACGTCACATTTCCCATTGTTTTCGAACAAAAGATCATTGTCCTCTAAAGTATTGGGGGGGGGGGCCGTTGCCCCCCTCGCCCCCCCCCAAGTGTCCGCCACTGCTTCAGAGTATAAAACGTCAGAACATAAATCGAAAACTCAAAGCTAATGATACAAGTTACCAGAAAATGAATTTCCCTTTATTTAAGTCTTTAATTATGGCTTTGAAAAAGCAAATATTTGAAAACGTACTTGAACTTTGCTGCCAGAGAATAAAACGTCAGCATACTGATCGAAAGCTCGGAAATATGTAAACCAAATTGTGCATTGAAATAGGCCGGTCAGAAACGCGAGTACGCGACTGTAAAGGCTGCCCAATCAGTTCAGCTTGCCTATTGAAAATAGCACCATTGGAGTCCAAGTACGAAATTCCTTATGTCAAAAACAAAATACTTGCTATCATATAGTGAATTATTTCGAACATTTCTTCCCTAAAGGAAATGCTTTAAGCAGAAAGCGAAGCGACAGGAGATATGAGACTTACAACAATGCTGATAACAATCTTGATGATGATGATGATGATGATGATGACGATGTTGTCATTGGCAGCATGACAAGCCTGACTAGTAACGAGCGTTTCGAGCAGGCGTATTTGTCACAATACAGAAAAGAGCCGTACCAAAATGGCTCAAGATCAGATTCACGAATGTCTAGCATAAGGGAGGTTGAACCCAAGCAAGGTGAGCTTTTGGTAGTCTTTAGTGTTCCAATATAGTAAATCCCCAGTATGAAGAACTTGGAGATCGACCAGCCAGAGCTGCAAATCGGAACGGAACATGGGAACTAGATTCCCAGAAAAAAATTTCGCTTGGTAGAAAATTTTCAGCAAAATTTGACAGCTGTTTCTTGCATTAACAATCGCAAAAAATGAAAAGCTAGAAAATTGGCTGATAAGTATTAACAGGTAACTAGATTCATCTTCCCCAAGGTTGCAACTATTGCCTTTGCCAAAGACAAAAAAATATAATAAACAACTAAATTACGATATCTTATTGGAAATTTCCGCTAGACCCAACAAATAAGAAGCCCTTGCGTAAAAAATGGGCGTACTATTTAGAGAGCTATAGTACACAATACTTTCACCTCACAGAAAGGTTTTTGTCCTGTTTTCCAGATTCCCAGAAAGGAAAATATTTTTGCAGCTCTACTACCGTCTGTTATAAGTGTCCCCTTTTCAAGAACTTATTTTAAGAATTTAAGAACTAGAGAATCATGATGTTTTTTCTGTCTATTGTCTTGATCAGACATCCCTATTGCCATGCATAAACGATTTTGTTCATTATCAAGATATATGTTTTGGACAAGAAGCTAATGTGAGAACCTTTGAACCCATGATTCCCATATACACCTTTAAAACAAGGCTTAGAACAATCTGACCCTGGATAAAGCAGATTGTTCTTTGCATGGATTTCCTTATTCTTCTTGAATTATGCTGAATTCCCAGAAACTTGCTCCCAGTACCTGTTCTCAAAACACACAAACATGAATGTAATTGTTAACCGGTTTGTTGTGAAGTACTTTAGAACTTGAAGCCAGACCATACATATTTTTTCCAGAACAAGATCGTTCTGAGTTGCTTCTTAGCATGATGGTTGCAATTAGAGCAAAACTCGGAGTACCAGTTTAGAGCTGCCTTGCTCTGTTCAGCAACGCTCCAGGAATCCATTTGTATTTTCTGATATAGCTTAGCCTTTACATCAAGCATATAGGTTTTATAATGCTTTCCTAAAAAGAATTATCCTCTTTTGCCACCCATTTAATTTCTTGCAATAACAGAACCACTTTTTCTCATTTGTAGCTCGACCATCTTTGAGTCACTTACAGAAAAGCTCGACATCTTGGGGAAGCGCTAGAAAATCGAACATCGCTGACTTTTTAAGTGATAGTGAAAACGAGGATATTGTGGTCTCGTCTTCACAGCGTGGCACGAGTAAAGAAATGATTTCGAAGAAGAGCTCACTGTCAACCCAAAAAGGAAACAGTAGCGCTTTTGATAAGAGAAAACAGGGTATGCATCACTACAGCTCATTATTGCTGTCTTATGTAGGCAAATTAAAGTTTACGTAGAGAGGTAGCTGTTGTATTGCTCGATTTTCTTGAACATTAATAATTATATAATTTGTCCAGTGAATTGATTCTGAATGATTACCTTTTTACTAATCCAAATGTAAAAGAGCTGCATAAAACTTTGCAGCATAGTCCAGGGGTAGCTTAATAGGAAGGAAATATGAAAATGCAAGGAAATTACATAAGAAAGTAAAATAAAATTTATATTTGTGAAGGTGTCGAGGGTAGTGAAAAGGCATTGTTCGTTGGAATGTTTCAGTGAAGGCTGCGATGAACTAGTGAATATTTTATTAATGTCTTGTACTATGCAATCGATTTTTGATGTGAATGTTTGACGAACTCCTTTTTCCCATGAAGAATCGCTGAGATTAGCAGACAGATGGGCAACAAGTGGAGAGAAAAGCAAGAAGAACAGTAAGGTATGTAATCTTCCTTTCTAAAGTAGCTAAATGTATTTTTTGTGATGATTATTTGAAAATCAGCCAACTCCAAAGATTTTATTACTGAAGCAAAACTACAAATAAAAGAATGATAAAGCTTTGAAGTTTCTTCCTTTTCTGTTTTCCTGTGATCTGAAACTTGAAAACTTGAACGAGCACTATATTATTAGCATAAGGTTTTGTAATATTCGATAATCTGTAAAATTATTCTGTCTCAAATTTGATGAGGTTTTGTGGATGTATTTGATTTATCATCCGTGGTAGTCATTGTTATTTCTATGACTCGAATTTGCACAATTCCTTTCTATATAAAACTCTCTTTTTCCCTCGTAGAAACAAGAGAAACCCCTTATAACGGCCAGGCCCACCTCTTCGCCATGGCAACGAGTATCCAAGACAACAGCTGACGACGACGATGATGATGATGATGACGATGATCTAGTCATTGCACCTGCTATGTCCAAACAGAAAAGAAGAGCGCTAGAAGACGAACTAATGTAGCTCTATTGTGTCATTAGCAGCAACCAATGGGATGGCTGAGCTTTTATGAACCAGACTGCTTTGGAACAAGGAGACGGGTTTTCAGTATTTAATAGGATTGATGTCGTCCCTTCCAAGAGATGACCAAGAACCTGAAATTTACTGTAGATTTTAAAGGCACACTGGCCCGTCGCTATAGGGGGGATGTGGGGTGTGACACCCCCTTGAAAAAATTTCCATTGTGAAAACAAGGAGTTTTTTATCATCTAGGGGTGCTTAGCAGGCAAATAAAGTATGGCTCACCTACTTTATCGGCAAATGGGACTTGAAACCCTCTCCCTCTTGAACATGGTAGCTAGCAACGGGCCTGAAGCCATGTTACGAAATAAGGACAGTTTATGGAGCTAAACTGACAAACCTTTGAAATATTAGATAGTAGTTTTTCGTGTTTTCGAATTGTAGAGGCCGGTAATTTTTCTTTAGGCAGGGATGGCATGCTCCTGACGACCATTAAAGCATTCTTTTCATCATTAAATGCTGGCGATGAAATTTAATTTTTTTTATAACCAACGTCCCAAATATACTTTTTTCAGAAACTCTTTTACCATTTTGTCCCTGCTCAAAGTTAATTCTTATCACAATCTACGATAATTATTTAGCAACTCAGTCAAGAAATGCACTGCACCATATGTGTTGATTTTATTTATATGTAAACCCAAATGTACATATTTACCAGATGCAATATCTCCAATATGAATTAATTTGTCTCTTTTATTCATTGGCTCATCTAATTGTCGATTTAGAGTTCTTTGAATGTGTTCAATTTTATCAATATTTTGCTTGGGACCTGATTTTCAAGACTCATTTCGGTTTAGCGGCGGCCAGAATCTTACAAGGTTGAATCGACCTACAAAGTTATAACTGCCTTCAACCCATAGCTTTTTCGAAGGGAAATAAACTTGGGGGCAATCTTTTGTTTATATAAAGGAGGGAATGAAATTTTTTGGGACTACAGGCGCCATTCCCTCTAGCTAGGACGTTGAAAAGGGCCTTGCTTAAGCAAACGGGGCTGCGGGGGCGTGAAGTGATCTTCTAAAACATAAGGAAAACAGGCCCATTGCTGAATTCTTGGTGCTTTTTCACAAGTTGCTTTATGCAGTTTCTCGTGCAAGAAGATCCTGGCTCTTACTAGATTTTTGTCATGAAAATTAAACATGTTTATAAAAAGTACCACAGACGACCTCAAAGACACTGAAGGATTATAATCATGGAAAGTTGTTTCTTGATTCCGAAGAAGATATGTTAACAGCCAGCCCCCAGGGCCGTCGCTAAACACTTTCACTGAGGAGGATACCAGTCATCAATTTGCCGACAAAATAGGGCGTGGCCTTAAAAATATGTAATTTTTGGGTGTGGCATTCTAACGCAGTAAATTTTGTTTATCAAAGAGTATGTTCTCGTTAGTCAATCATCGCTTCAATTTTCGCTGATCTTACCATCTTCAATTTTACACCAGAAGTCAAGTTTTTAGCAAATGAGGCCCCCTGAGAACGGAGCATGCAGAATTTTTTTGCGACCACGCGCTTTAGATTATCTTAAAATGCATTTCAGTATATTTCTTGCAGTCATTTTTTGCAATCGTTTAGGAAGTTTTACAATTTTTAGGCAATATTTTATATACGTTTCGTTGAAACTGTTCTTAAAATGGAATTCATTACTTTATAAGGTCCCTTAAACTTCGTGGCCCTGGGGTACTTTGCCCCCATACCTTTTCTTTCAATTGCCCTGTGCATAGTACCTCCAGGATCAGCAATCAAAGTTTTACAATAAACTTTGACCCTTCCCCAAACTTTAAGTGGAAATTCGATGGCCCTGGATATGCCTACAGTTGTCTGCTAAGCTCTAGACTGCAGCTACCGACAGCAAGTCATTTGAAATTTTTGGGGACATTTGCCCTTCCGTGCCACTCATCCCATGGCGTTTTCTGTACCTATTTTGAATTGCTGAGGACTTCTGGGTGACACCGTTTCGGTCTTATCCTCATCTTATCCCTACTGTTTGCTAAATCTATTGCTCTAGGAACCTTGCAAACAAAGCCCGATAAAACTCTATTTTTCGATAATTTGCCAACAAGTAAATTTTCTAGAGGAGGGGGTGCCGCCAGTGTGACCAGATCTCAATTTTGGAATTATGCCAAATTTGTCATAAAATTATGCTAGATTTGCAAACATTATGCTAAATTTCAAATCAAGGTATCCCTGCTTAAGAAAGAGGCTAGCGCATACTCAGAATATCAAAAGTGGTCAGAGTTGCCATTTGGCCTTTTTGACCACTCCTCTAAAACACAAAAAGGCAATTTAGATCAATGGTTTTGACATCCAAATTTCTTAACCCCTTGGCCGTCATATATTGATTTAGCCGAAGAAGCAGAAGTTGGTAGAATTTTGGCAGCATGTTGCAAAAAACCACAAAAAATGCAAAGGAAAATAAATTTTTGGCATAGATTATATTCTAATTTTTTAGAATGATTTCAAAATTGCAAAAAAAGAAACATGAAACAAAGTGAAAGATAACAGACAATGCAACAAAAAATTAAGTGAAAGCTTTTGTAACCTACAAAGCAAATTTTGATTACACTATCACTCTCCACAATTAGCAAAAATTCAGCTTTTTTGTGTACTGCATTTAGCTGGCTGAATTTGGCTGCCAACCATAAAATATTTGGCTGCCAACCGTTACAAACATCTGGCTAAACCCTGATAGTGGAAAGTCACCCATTCTGGTGTAAAGTGTTTTCATTTGGTGGTGATAGACAACGGATCAATAGAAACAATAATTTTTTAAAAACTATCAAAATTATGCCAGAGTTATGCTAGATTCCTAATTATGCTAGATTTTATTCTAAATGACAATTTCTGGCCAATATTATGCTAAAAGCATTATATTATGCTAGATCTGGTCACACTGGGTGCCGCTCCTCCAATCTCCCGCTAGCGACGGCCCTGCCAGCCCTATCTATGTGCAGTGAATCTCTTGAAAGACACAAATAACCAATATTTCAATTTCAACTGGTTTTAAACGAATAGCAGTCTGAACATTGGTGTGTTTTCTTACAAATTTCATGACATTTACCAACACGTTTGTGACAGGTTGGTACCAGTCGCTGCTTGAATTAGCAGGTAGATTGCTGCTGCGGTGGAATCTCGGAACCGCTGAAAAGAAAATCTGTCATGTGGGCCGGAATGACATAATAAGGCAATAGTTTTGAGAGGGTAATCTAAATAGAGTTTAGTACTGGAAAAGGAAACGGAAGTGTCAAGAAATACTTGCTTCTGCAGAGCCTGATTGCTTCCAAAGCACAGACATTGCAAACAGATTTTCATTGTTTTTGTAAAGAGGAAACTTTTTCAAAGTTTCATCGCTTGTTTTGGGCCTAGGCTTTACATATACATTGTATCCAGGTTTGGACGACACCCCTTTCTTATGGGATTTGAATGAAGCAGGGAAAGCTGAGCAAACAATCGCAAAACACTGGTTTTAAAAGTGAGTTTGTCCATGTTTTTTCCTTTTAAGTTTATAAAAGGTTCTGTTTTAGTGAGAGGTTATTTGACCAGTTGTTGGTTTTACAACAGATCAGAAAAGAGGCCAAGAACTATTATGGTATCAGAAATATCGGATACAATCTGACTATACTAAACAATGATACAAACCTGGTATGTCTTTTAATTTCAGTTCTCTTCAGTTACTTCTAAAGTCTTCCGGTCGAGGTTTTCATCCAAAATAAACCACGACATCTCCATATTTAGTCCGCTATGATCCTTGACAAACATTGTATTAACAGTTTTATCCAAGGACTTTGGTATGGATGATGGCGCAAAACATGGGCGGCGCAAAACGTGTTTTATAAAAAACAAAAAATAAAAGAAAAAAGATGGAAGACAAGAATAGTGCGAACAATCCTTTCATTGCTTGATTTTTCAAGGCCTGGTCGAGCCTCATAATGTAATGAATTCCATTTTAAGACTGGAATTAATCAATCGTAATAAAATCATGTCTTAGAAATGGTAAAATATTTTAAACGGTTCAAAAAAATTACTGCAAGAAATGTTCTGAAATGCATCTTAAGCTAATCTAAAGGAACGCATTTGCAGAAAAGTTTCCTGCTTGCTTTGCTTGCTTTGCTTGCTTTGCTTGCAGGGACGCTTTCTTTCAGATGTACTTATGGCCTCGCACAACCTCTTGGCACCCCTTCTAATATACTGCATAACAAGTGCCCCATAAAATCATAGGCATGAATTATCGTAAAGCATTTTAGTGCGATTCTCAAAAGTTGTTTATTTAGTCTATTAATTCTGTCAATTTGAGCCCCCCCCCCACTTTGAATTTCTTGGCACCACCCCTGAAATGATGAAGTTAGTTCTGTCTACATTTATTAAGTATATACCAAAATGAAATGTATTAAGTTATTATTGTTGAAAACATTTTTGTGTTTTATATCTTTAACAATCATGACTTTATTTATTTCATTTTGGTACTTGAATTATTTGCTCATTATATTATCCTAATTTGAATGAAGAACCACACTCAACTTACAAAATAAATCTACTTTTGTAGTATCTTATTAAATACTGTCACTTTCAAACGATATATTAGTGTCACTAGCATAATATATATCTTGTTTGATGAATTTGAAAGATCAGTTATAGAAGAAAAGAGATAATTAGAATTCAAAGAGGATACTACTGAAAGTTGAGACCACAAACAGGGTATTGTAGTACACCACAGATAACGTTGCAATTATCTAAGTTTTGACCATTTATCAAGCCATATTAACTTGTTCTACCAAGGAAGGAATGTTGATTTGACCTAAACCACGGTATAGCTGTACCACAAAAACCTTGATGCTCATGTCTTCTGAAAAGAACCTTTTTGAATTTGCATATAGTGGAATTTTACGGTATATGAACTGAATTGAACTGAATTCTGATGTATCGAAATTTATTCTAAATTGATTTTATCCTAGAAATTTACTTTGCAAGATGAGATATTGGTACTGTCAGGTTGATGTTGGATGAGAATTCAAAAAGGTTACTACTAAAAGTTAAGATATGGGTGCTGACACAGCAAGAGCAATTTTGTACAGATTTGCATTACCGCTAACACTTCTTGCTGGTATGATATTTTTACTGATTACTTATGTTTTGACTTTCAACTTTTCAACATACAGAGTTGTTTTCCTGTTCTTGTTCTGTATTATTCAGATTTAAATTTTACTGCAAAGACTACAATTTTCTGATACTGACATTTGGATTTGGATGACCAAAAATCTTTATTGGTCTGTACTGAATCAGCATCATCAAATGTATCTTAGGAGTGTTGTGAAATGCTGCAGGGAATAATAACAATCAGCTTTTCAATCTTCATTGACCTAAATATCAATGTCATACAGAGTGCTTTGGATACTTCTATATTACATTCTTCTATTGACTGAGAAAGTAACAAAGAGTGAATCCTCCTTTTCAAAGATTTCATGCTAATGTCACATGTAAGTTTCCAACCTGACCACCAAATACACGAGCAACATCAGTCTGTAAATGAATAAAGACCATATTTTGGTTGCAAAGTCTGAAATGTGTTAAGGATAATGTACCTATAAGTAAAAAATATTATATAACAGTCAGATTTTAAGATATTTTGATTTCACTAACAACTTCACCCTGCAACTGAGCAGACCTCAACTTCATTGAGAATGGAGAAAATCAGAACAAACGAATCTATTAGGGTTTAGGGAAGCCTGTGTATTGTAATAATAATATATTGTCTAAGAATCAAACTCTAGTTGCTGCATTGTAATACCAACTGCCAATAAGATGTTTGAAAATAAGAAAGCCCAGAGCTTGTTAAAAAAGTTATATGTCTTGTTGCAGCTTGCATCATCAGATACAATGGCTTGTCCTTCATTTACCTATTATGTCTACTGGTTGTACCCTTACTTCCAAGCCCATCACGGCGAGCAGGTATGTAATAATTTTTTATAAATATTTGATTTTTGTAGATATATGTAGAAGAATTAAGACAGTGATATGTCATAAAGCAATAATTTTTAGTAAGTAGTAATTATATTAAAGATTGTTGGCAGGTATTCCAGAATATTGGGGGTACATGTAGGCGATGCCCTTAAGATAATCAAATCATTATGCTTTGCTATTGTTTTGTAAAAACTCAAGGGCTCCCATACGTTTCAAAGCTCATATGTTATAGGGCAACATGTGTGCAGAGACCCCTGCAAACAAGGTAGACAAGGGGGCAAGACTCTTAGTCCCCTAACGTATGAAAGCCCACTTTATTAGCAAAATATCATAAATATCATGTTGATGGGAACAGCAGAAGTTAAGCAAATAAACATTTTCTGGAACTTTTTTCATTTTTTTTTTCCTCACCACTAGGCAGACTAGGCAGATTTCCACAATCCTTTGTTTTCATCCTTTGAAAACTAAGAATAGTTAAGTGCCAAAATAAATTGCCATATGTACTGACAACCTTGTATAATTTTCAATTATTTCATGGAAATTATTATACATTTTGCAGCATGTGCTGTCAAACTGCAACAGGCCATTCTTGGATTGTCTGTGGTTGCTATTGTGGCTCATATAGCTTTCCAGATAACTCTGCTTGCAGAAGAATCTGTTGCAAGAGAAATATCAAACTGTAAGTGAAACTAAATGTTCACACACTGCCATTTTGAATGTGGGTGGTATATATTTTTACTTTCATCCAAGTTTATTTCACCCCTATACATATCTATATAACATATTTTGATGACTACGTTTCCTTCTTTTATTATTCACAAAGAAGGCCGTTCTTCAAAGTGGAAGTTCTAGGACTCTTAAAGGCACTATGTCCCATCAGTCAACTGTTCAGAATTGACAATTGGCTTTGAAGCATGTTTTAAATCGAGAAAACATTGAAGATTAGCTGATTGGCTCCACAACAATAGGTCTATTGTATAGTCTAACCAATGGGAATTTTAATGGCCAGGGAAATGCATCAGGACTTAGTGCTTTAAATTCAATTAAAATATTTCTTCCTACCTCTTCTTCTCTTCTGCTGCTTTCGTTTCTGTCTTTTATTACTTGTTCTTCCTATATTCTACACACCTTTCTTCATCTCCCTCCTCCTCTTCTTCTTTATGTTAACCCTTATCATTTAGTCACAATTTCATACTGGGTACCTTCTACTGCTTGCACTTGTGTTATATAGCTTTCCATTTCATCTTCTTCTTATCTTCACATTTTCATATTTGTTATTTTTTCAGCTTGCGCTTATTTTTTATTAACATTTAGACACCAGTTATTATAGATATTATATTTATTAACAATGCCAATCTTGCAATCTTAATTTATCTTTCCAGACGTTTTTTCAATGTTAAATTGCTTTTCAGGTTCCTTAGCTGAAACTATTATAGGTCAGATTGGATTTTACAAGTACGTACAAATATTGGTCCAGAAAATTTTTGAATATAAATGTATCTTAGCCGTTTCATGAGTTTATGATCAGAATTTTGCAGAAAGCTGAAAAATGAAGCGTTCAATTGTTACTCGCTATAAAACCCTTGTGAAAATGATTTTAACTCTCAAACTCATTTCTGACACAAGCAGGTTTAGAAACTAGGATCTCTTATTGCCTTAGGTACAAACACAATTTGTTGGTTTCTACTTCCATAGATATCAATTAAGTATCTAACAACTGCTTCTCGGGCTATGTAGTTGACACGGAATTAAGCGTAATGTAAAACTGTCAATAAATTTTCTATGTGGTATTGCTAAAAGATTTCTGGCTCTTCCCTAGATTCCGTAGAACAGACACTGCAAATATCGTCCGCCTTCTTGCTCCAGACCTGCTCGTGTTCATAATATCCCTGGCTTGTGTTATCGGATCAAGAAAAATCCATCTCCATGTCAGATCTTCACACAGTCGTTCGCATCACGATAGAGATGGCTCGCCAGTTGAGGATGTTTTGCCTGTTTTTGTCGCATTGATGTTGCTGCTTGGTGGAATAGTCCAACCAAATGTTATATCTTCAGTTTACTTTCTGAGCTTCCTGTTCTTAGGCACATTTTGGGCATGTCATCGATCCGTTCGCTTCAAGAAAAACAAAGCCTTATTTTGCCTCAAAGTGTTTTTAACTGTATACGCTGGGCTTCATGTCGTATTGCTGTATTTGTATCAGTTTGAGTTCTTTCAGGAATTGCTACCAGCACCTACTCTTTTTGCGAGGTAAGTACTCCAGTCTACTGAAAATAAATTTGGATATACTACATTTTCTTTCTCAGGGGAAGATTCTTGATTTGATAGTATCTGTTCGTTGTGTGATCCACTTCGTTGATTTTCTATCGACAGAAAAGGAAGTTTAGACCCCTACATTTAGTATCTGGAAGTTGGTGCTGTATTATTTTCACAGTAATCAAAGAATCCTCAAACATTGTGTAAAAAGACCCTCGTATATGATTATCTTATTCCAATGCTGTGTCTTTATATCGTATCTTTTCAGTTATATATGACGGTTCTGAGCTACTACTCTGAGTTTCAGGCTTATTGTGATCGTCAGGCTACTGTTTAATTGGTTATCGGCAACTGTTCAAATTTATTCATATATTTTATCATGGTAGATAGACTGTATGGAAGAATATTAGTAAAGCTGAAATTCAATTTCTATTAATTTGGAAACGATCTTGGGCCCTTCCTCTTTTAGCAATTTTTATTAATTCCTAAGTGCTCATGCTTTTCCATTTTCTATCTCGAAATCTATGAGATAGTTTGTCAACTACAGAAGCATAAAATAATGCTTCTTTAAAGCTTGCCGAATAAAACGTTTATTGTGCTGTTCGACCAGATCTTCTCTCTGTCATTGTAGACTGTTCGGTCTCCCTGCAATCGTATTATCCAAATGCCGGTCCGGCAATTACCTCAGTATCAATGAAAATCTCAACTGGCCTGTTTATGTTTTTCCTGTTGTTATATTTCTCGTGTACTGGATTCTCGCCACCGAAGTCAGGTACAGATGCAGTCGGGTGAGTTAGTGCTTTCATTAAAGAATTGTTATTTTTAACGGCCGTGGCAAAATTGCATTTTTTTATGAAATATTACTGTTTTTATGGATCGTACATTTGTACTGAGGTTATATCTTTGACGTTTTCTACTGGTTCAACATATGGAAATCAAACCTGATTCTGATGAGACATGTGCACCTCTCATCCCCTCCTCCCTTAGTTTACCAACTAGAATACTTAGACGAACGCATAAAGATTTCTCTAAAAGTTATTTTATCTGCTTCATGTCAGTGTAGCAAAAAATCTAATTGATTCGTCAAGATTATTTTTTAATTCGAGGCTTTGGTTTAAGTAGTTTACTGCCATTTTGTTTGGAGGTTCAATACTGCTAACGCACCATCGCTTTTAATAGAGCACCATCGCCTCCCCCAGTCGCATCGAGGCTCACTATGCTGACCACAGTTTAAAACGTTATGATCCGAGATATCTTCCGAGTTCACGATTCAAAACGTAATTAACTCTGGTTAGCACAGTGACCTCGATGCTCGATGATCATGAAACTCTAGTCGGAGTTCACCAAGACTCAAACAATTTTTTTCTCTTGTAAACTACGACACGTTACACAAAGCCTGTAGTTTGTACATTCTTTCAAGTCATCAGACCTTTAGATCTAGGGGACATGCTTGATTTGTAACCGCCATTCGTAGCAAAGGCAAGGTAATTCAGTGCCTTCCAAAACATTTAAGGAGTACCCCCCTTGACACTCAAATCGGCTTAATTTAACCTTCAGCTGTAGGTATCTTTGTGATGACTGTCACAGGGGGTAGGTTGCAGAAAGCTTCTAGATCAAATGATATTAAAAATCGGAATGTACCAGATGCTTAATATGTTTGTCGATATACCTGAATTTTATTCGACTCTAATATAATGGACCAATGCAAACTATTACTTATATATATATAATATTTTAGCAATACCACCAGTCACAAGTTGCAAGGAGTACGTTTCAGTGGTGGAACCCGTTGTCATGGAAAGAAAATCCGGTGGAACACGAGGTATTTCATTTTCTTATGGCTGTTTATCACTGCCTGTTCACTTGATCATCAGTAATTATCATGGCGTAATCCAGAATGGTTTTGGGACATATTTCATTGTTAAGTGTAATCTACTATGGGCATAGCGAAAAATCCCAGGTGAAGTTGTCAAAGTCAGAAAGAAGTTGATAGGATTGTGTATACACACTTAGACAAACTTTCTCAGAACTAGAAAAGAGTTGGCATCTTTGAGTATGAGAACCTAAGTATAAGAGTGGTCTGTGTACCTATTCTAAAAAATATCAAAAAATCTATCCTGTTCCCCCCTTGGGTATGGATAATGTTCCCTTCATAAACTCAGGATCTTATTAATTTCCCTTGATACCCGTTTTGGATATAATATGTTTCCGTTAACCCTTAAGAAAAAGGACAGGTTCTTATGTTCCCCATATGTGAGTTATTCAAAGAAATTTATTATTTAATTTTTTAGATTAATTGTGTTTTGCTTGCCAATCTTGTTTGGATCACGTAGTTCTGTGAAGCTCTCTTGACCATATCTTCTCTTCTCCATAGCATCTGCTAGCAGAAGGAAGTCGTAAATACGCATACCGCACATTTAGAGGGTCACCAAGCGTGCAACCGGAATTACCGGCCGTGCAAACTGAGCATCCGGTTGAACAGATTAGCGTCCAAGGGACCTTTAGTAGCATTGTCATGTTCCTGATGAGGCAGAATTATATTGCTGCACTTATTGTTATGATGGTGAGTTTCTTGAAGAGCTTTCGGTCTTCCAGAGCATTCGGGCCGTGATCACAATTTCAGCTTATATTGATATAAGATATTCTTATCACACATTAGTAGCAATTCTGTCTTGCTTAATCATTAGGCATATTCTATTCGCTTTTAAAGTGGGGCATGTCTATGTAAGTAGCAAATGTTAAACTTTTATATGTTTCTGAGAAATGATAAAGAGGTCAACTGAGGACCGCCACGTTCTCTTTGAGACGTTTCTGTCCTACCAGTATGCACGTCTTTGTTGTTTGTTAAAGCAGCAGTAATAACATTTCTAAATTGCGATTTCTATTGCTAAAAATCAGATGCTTTGTTCAATAAAATTTTTGATGCAATGCAAAGGAAACGGATTTTAGTCATGGTTTGTTCCATCTTTGGATCTTGTATAACGTTACCCTGAATTTTCTTCAATGGAATATTGCACCATGGCTTGCATCTGATGCATCAATAGTCTTAAGGATCAAAGTTAGAAATGGTCAGGTATACTGATATTTAATGTTTCACTGCAGGCTTGGAGTATAACGTACCACTCTTGGCTATCGTTTGTGTTGCTGTTATGGGCCTGTGTGATATGGATAACCCCCTTTGCTCGATGGTTTTGCATGGCATCGTCACCGTACTTTGTCTTCTACGCGGAATGTTTACTCGTTATCCAATATATTTATGGTATGAATTTGGAAAAGGATGAGCTGCCAATTAGTCACGGAAATTTGGACTATTCGGAGCTTGGTCTGAAAAAATTCGACTACCCTTGCCTTCATCTTGGAGCCCAGGTTTGTTTGTCTCATCTTTTTAAGTACTGTTTATAAAGACAAAGTTCTTAAACATATATTGCGGTACCTTGAAAAATATGACAGACAATTTCCTAACGTTTTACAACAATTTTGGGTTCAGAGATTGTTATGGTTAAGGAGAACATTAATCAACTCTGGTGCCTGAGAAGTTGTTTTAACCTTTCTGGGGCGATTACGAAATCTCGCCGAAATTTCACGGTTGTGAATTTTTCGTCTGACGTATCACTTCCTTTTCTAAGAAGCACATTGTACCCGTCTCTTTGTCAGGACCTTTTTTTGATGTTTGTATCAAATTATACTCCCATTCGTACCTGTCAAATCATTAGGATATTTAGACTTTTCAATTCTTTGAACGTCATCTTTCTTCGAACTTTGATTTTGGCTTCTTTTTTCCCAGACTCTTTTCACCTGGATATTTTGGATAACTCTGAGACAGCATGTGCGAGAAAGAAAACTGAGAAAGAGACAGGATCGGCAGACAGGGGAACTCATGCTTACGACGTTAGCACGGCCTATTGTGCAGGCATTTAAGAAAAGAGGTGAATATGCAGAATTGCAAAGGAACTTTATTTAACGTGATGCAATTTCTCATCTAAGGGTGTATAGTGCATTGATCTTCACATTTAAATGATTTTGCTGTTTTGGTGGTACCATTATTTGGTTAAAGTTCCATGTGATATTTAGTAAGTGCTCGCATATACTTCGAAAAAAGCAGGGTTTTCAAAGGGCCTAGCAGATCAGAAAATTGTAATATTTTATAGTGACTTGTTTTTTTGAAAATGTAATGCTTGTTAATTCAGTCTGTATCGTTACTCGAAAATAAAACATCTGTAATTTTTCACCCTATCAACCGGTGATTATTTTTCTGTTCATAGGAGCTGCAGCTGAAAGAAAGTACAAAGGAGGTGGGTATACTGAGGACTCCATGTTTGATCCTGCTAAATTAAACACTACAATCAAATATGCTGCTTTTTAAAAGTTGTTTCTGTTGTGTGGGAAATAACTGTCGCCCTCTTGACCAGGCTCAATTTCTGAATAATTTATTCTTATCTTCCACTCGACACTAAGACTGTGTTTTATTAAGAATTTAATTGAAAGTTTAGTCACTTAATAACAATTTTCGATGGTTCAAAAATGAATTGTTATTTGCCAGAATTGTAGAGAAGACAGAGGTTTCAAGTCCCAACTTCGTTATTTAACAAAAATCCACACAATACTATATATTGTTATTTGATTCTTTGAATGAAGATAAATAAAGATTCCAGTTTTCAGCGAAAATCCTGATTCTTTCGAGCCTTATCCAACAACGATAATCCAGATTTTAGGGAACAAATCTTGGTCATCGTTATTCATCAATCGCTGGCTTTGATATTGTAGTTGAATCTGATATTGAAGACATAGATGCCGGGCCGCCATCCGACGATGCGAAGGAGTTTATGCAATGGATTAGGAGCACGCTTGCCAAATATTGGATCCTCCTTTGCTGCGCAGCCTTCTTGCTGGTTGCTTTGCAGAAAGACGTCTCGTTGTATCAGATATTCTATATGGTGACTTTTCTCATAGGCTTTATTGTTTACCAGGTATGTCTCGTTTCTTCTTGTCTCAATGCTCAGTGTCTATCTTAGGCAATGCACTAATTACTTTGCATACAAAATTTTCAAAGTGTTCTCCTGACGATTATATATTTATTTTTTACACATCAATTCTGTTTCCAAGTCTATGATAGGCAGCCTATAAACTTCTGGCTAAGGATACAAAAATTTCAGTACTTAAGTTCTCCGCGTAGTGGACTAGGTTGTACCACTGTCAGGGTCGGCCTAATCTCTAGGTGTGTTTGCATATGACTTGCTACGATTCCATTAAGTTAGGTAGTAAATTTTTGCACAATGATCATTATGTCCTACTTGCTTTGGCAATTATATTCCGTGTTTGTGCTGCCCTTGTTCATCGACGATTAGTTTTTCGGCTGTAATGAAATGCTAACAATACGTTCTTAATGCTAATTCTCTGTGTACGCAGCATGCATTGGTCAAAAGCTGTAATAAGTACCCTTCTTGGGCAACATTATACGTCACAAAAGACCCAAATGAAATACTTTAAGTATACTATCAGATTCAGTCCTTGATAACTTGACATGGTTAGAACATCTGTCACCTGAGCTATTGCTATTGATTTATTTTTAAGACACTTTTTATACTATCTTATGTATAAAGATCATATGCTATTTCATCAAGCTGGGGTTAGTTTTCATTATCAAGGTGTTTGAAAAATGAGGACGTTTTCAACATAGTTCTGTGCTTGGCTACAGAGCTTCTCTCACGTAAGAGACTCCTTACCTTGCACCCGTAGTGAAACCCTTACAAGGGTTGGACATTGTGTTTTTGGGGAATTGATATTTAACCTTTTCTTCAATTTCTCTAGTTTTCAGTCAAAGTGTGGAAGATAATCCTGCGTCCGTTATGGTGGTTTATGGTTGTGTATTCCATATTAATTCTTCTTATCGTGTACACATACCAGTTCAAGAATATGCACACATATTGGAAAGATGGAGCCGGCATCAGTGAAGATATGTGAGCGAGTGTTTTAACGTATTTATTTTGTACTATTTTTGCTTTAAGGTTATCCAGGATTCTTATCTATTCAATGAATATTTCCATGATTTCATTCTATCTTTGATTTTCTTTGCTCTTTTCAATACCCAGTTTCAAAGGTTCTAATATTTAGATAATCCATAGGATGGTTTTACCGTTCAAAATACATAATGTTTCATACTTGTTATGTAGACGAGTATGTATTTCCTAAATTTCAATTTTGCCATAGAATTTCAACTATGTAGATAGATATTTAGATTCGTGATTTTGTCATCATTTCAGGCTACATGACTTAGGCCTTCGGCAACATGACAAAGCCAGCCTGCTTGTTGAACTCCTGATCCCCACTCTGTTCTCCATTGCCTTGGTCATCCAGTTGCATTTCTTTCACAAACCATTGACTATGAAGATCAACCACTTGATTATTCTCCGTAAACAAGCAAAACAGCATCAACTCACGGGCACTGCAGCCAAAGAGATTGGCGATGAGAGCCAAGGTTCTGCTGCTACGAAACAGCCACCAGAGATTATTGCTCCAGAATCTTCAGCAGAGAGGACTGACAATGCCGCGCAGGAAACAGATTCTGTTGATGGGGAAATGACAGCCCTTCATAAATTACTCTGGTTTTACAAAAATGCATCGAAAGTTCTTTGGAGGGTGGCAGAGATTCACGCTTCGAAGGCTCTCAGCTTTGTGATCATGCTTGTCGTTGTTCAGCAGGTACATGGTACATTTAGAAGGCAGAAATAACTTTTCTTTAGTCTTAAGTAAAAGTTGCTAATATTCAAATAATTTCTTTCCCCCGTATTTATCCGACTTTATTCATCTTTATAATTAACAGTTGGAGTTTTTATGACGAAACTCCATCTTAAATGAGATTCAGATTCCGTCTATTATAAATGAGTTTTCACTGTGCAAGAAAAAGTTCAAGTTTTTTTATAACAATATAAATGAAATTGCCTTTGCCACTTTGCTGTTTTTAGCAAAAAATATTTGCCGAGTCTTGAAATCTTTACAAAAATAGGCCAAAAAACTCACGGCCAGTAATACAACGTTTATTTATATAAGTTATATCTTCAATTGTATTTTATTTTGCCACAATGCAGGTTTCTGCCTTCAACGCTGTCCTATTGCTCGTCCTATGCATGTCGATGCCATCACAAAAGCTGCTCCGGGTGATGAATTACTTCTTTGTCGTTTGGGCATCTATCATCATATTTTCTCTCATGTTTTATCAACTGAGATTTGTCAATGAGGATATCTTGAAATACAACTGTACTGCAGCTGGAGTGGTAAGTTTTTATGCAATGCCTCCGATCCCTGCCTACCTCCGATTCCTGCCTACCTCCGATTCCTGCCTACCTCCGATTCCTGCCTATCTCCGATTCCTGCCTACCTCCGATTCCTGCCTACCTCCGATTCCTGCCTACCTCCGATTCCTGCCTACCTCCGATTCCTGCCTAGCTCCGATTCCTGCCTACCTCCGATTCCTGCCTGCCTCCGATTCCTGCCTACCTCTGATTCCTGCCTACCTCCGATTCCTGCCTACCTCCGATTCCTGCCTACCTCCGATTCCTGCCTAGCTCCGATTCCTGCCTACCTCCGATTCCTGCCTACCTCCGATCCCTGCCTACCTCCGATTCCTGCCTACCTCCGATTCCTGCCTAGCTCCGATTCCTGCCTACCTCCGATTCCTGCCTGCCTCCGATTCCTGCCTACCTCTGATTCCTGCCTACCTCCGATTCCTGCCTACCTCCGATTCCTGCCTACCTCCGATTCCTGCCTAGCTCCGATTCCTGCCTACCTCCGATTCCTGCCTACCTCCGATCCCTGCCTACCTCCGATTCCTGCCTGCCTCCGATTCCTGCCTACCTCTGATTCCTGCCTACCTCCGATTCCTGCCTACCTCCGATTCCTGCCTACCTCTGATTCCTGCCTACCTCTGATTCCTGCCTACCTCCAATTCCTGCCTACCTCCGATTCCTACCTACCTCCGATTCCTGCCTACCTCTGATTCTTACCTACCTCCGATTTTTGCCTACCTCCGATTCTTGCCTACCTCTGATTTTAGAATCAACAACTTCCTTGCAAAATGTGCTCGTTTCATTAGTTTTTGTATTGGTTTCTTTCTGTTATATTTAGATGATATTTAGGAATGGTATTTCTTGCATTGATCTTCCAACCTTGACTTATATATTTTGTCTACTTCAGATCTCTATTCCACTTTTTTACAGCCTATGACGTCAGTAATGGTCGGCCATTTCTCCAGCAATGCACGGTGGATTGGACTCCACAAAAGTTCAAAGGTTTCTGTTGAAGTCAGGGTGAGTTGGCTACTACTCTGATTTCATAACGGTTCCTTTGTTATTACAAACCAATGTTTTGGCTCATTGATGGCCAGTTGTAAATATTGTTTGTTTTATCAGATAAAAGAAATTTACAATGCAAGATACCCTAATGTTTTTATATTTACACACACAAAAGTATCCTTTAGACACAAGGTATTCTTTACATCAGCTTTAACGCCCTTCTTTTGATGCCTTACTAGCGTAGAGTGCCTTGTCTAAATATTTTGCTATTTTCGAATGTCATCTACTATCGTCAAGGTGAATTTTGTTATTAATGGTGTGTGTATCTGCTCTTCTAGGGGTACCTATTTATCGTTCTTGCAATCGTCTTTGCAAAGGTTATCAAACATCATCAGGTATGCTTTTTTATACACTTGAAATATATATGGATTATTACTGTCTGCATTTGTAGCTTTGGCTATAGCCCAGTAATTTTCAGTTCAAGAGAGAAAAGGTGCGTCCTTAGTCAAAAACTGTAAGAATCTTGTTAATTGTACAGATGTGAATAGGTTTCACTAAATATATCCCTTATCTGCATCTTGCTGCTCTTCATTATATTTGACCGTCGTATGCGTCGGTTCTATCTTTTCCCCGACGCTGGTCCCCAAGCAGTGGTATACTTTCACCTAGGTTTTTACAGAAGGCTGAAATTATCTTTACCACATAAACTGAACAGCCACATGTTCGAATATTCATAGAAAGCTAATTCAAGGGAAAAGTTGCATTACTAGCCTGGCAAATTGTCCAAGCTCAGCAGTAGATCATTGTATGTTTAATACAACCAGTTCATTGGATGTTTATATATTGGTTGTCAAGCATTAATGAAACGTATCTCTGTTTCTTTTCAAGGAATTATATCGTTACAAGAAGGGCATTCAGATCAATCCTGGCATTCTTTTCAACGGTGTAACTAGGCCTATGGCGGATGAGAACATTTCTAATTGTATCAAGTACATGTGCAATAATTTCTTCGGTTGTTTTGGTTTTGAGGTGAATAAAATCACACATTTTTTACAAATTTTGATCTGAGTCTGTTTTTTCTTTAAAAGCTTTAAAATGCTACAAACCAGATGAGCTCATTGATATCTTTTTCGCCTTTGGCAATTTTCCTTCCCCTGTAAATGTCTATCTTTCAAGTTTATTGCCCTATATCGATCTATATCTTCCATTTCTTCCCACACTAAAATTCCCCCATGGCTTGGAGACTGGGTTTATGCTATTTTCCAATATAAGCGTTCTTTTTCCATCATATTTTTAGAACCGAAACAGTGAAACCTTTGGTAAATTAGTTCTTCATAATGAAGAGTAAGGCATACTTGTTGCCTGCCTGAATATTAGGTATTTTATTTCTCTCCTCTTGCAAACCTATTTATCTTTCTAGATCAATCTCATCGTGATGGTGATTTGTATAGCCGTTCGTTGCGATGCATTCGCAGTCCTAGGGTCACTTTGGACTGCTATCTTCCTGTTCGTTAGACGCAAAAACAGCGAGAGACTCTGGCCTATCTACATCGGCTATTTGTGCATTTTTATTGCTATTCAGTACCTCCTCATCCTTGGATGGCCACCTGGGCTTTGCTTAGGTATGTTTTGATGGCAAACTTATTTCTTGATACCTTTTCCTTCTACCTTTTATTTTCATGTTTGGACCTCGCGCACAAAGGTACGTTTTCTTGAAGTCTGACTTGCAACGATTAAGTACCTCTGGTATTACGAAATCGTGAGGAATTGGAAATTAAGACATTGCTCAAAACGATCGTCATTGCGATGCAAAGTGAGAAATGTTTATGTTATTAACGAGCACTAATGTGGACAAAATATAGGACACTGGCAAACTGTACTGCATGAAAGTTTTCATTTTTTAAAGACTTTTTACTCAAACTCATAGGATGTTGCTAAAGGGAAGCTTACGCATTTTAGAGAATGGAATACAAATAGTCAGATCTCAATGTTTAAGTTGAAAATTCCTTATGCTAGATTATCCATGGAGCGGAAGACTAAGCCCAAATCTCGTACATTGGCTTTACCTCACTGACGTTTCAAGGCCGCAGAATCAGTTTGTTTTACTCGGTGAGTTGAAGACTTGATTTATCTTAATTGTTAGTCGAATGGCAAAATGCTAAATGCCGTTAGCTGCACTGCTGATAGTGAGGCTCGACTTACGATTTGAACGTTCGTCACCGATAAATGGTAGTAACACCTGGAATGCTAGAGACAGGAAGAAAAGGGATTTATTTACGAATAGCTTCCCTTTTTCAAAACAGGTCTTAAAATATACAGGACACACTTTTGCAATGCCCAAAATATTTCATGGCCGGACAATTTTCATTTTTTTCAAAGAAAATAGATTCTTTTGTCATCCACCTTTGTGGGCCTTCAAATTGGCTCGAAAAAAATTCATAGGAAATATGGTGGTATCTTTCGATTGTTTGCAGCAGTTGTTGGCACTGTGTCACAAGATCTTTCGAAATTTTATCTTCTAATCCATTGATACCTTGAAGTTGCATCATTTCTCGGGACTGGCATTTAAAAACAGAATTGCACCGCTAGTTCTGTTTATATTTGACTAAACAATGATCAAAATTTTTCTTTTTAGAAATGAAGTGAACGCTTTTTTTAATGCTGGCTGTTACTTTTTGTATTTTTAGCCGACTTTTTCCAACTCCTTGCGGCATGCTGCCAAGAAAATTGTTTTGCGGAAGAGAAAAAACAGAAAGCTCAGAGCGCAACCCAATCAACAGCTCTTGCGTGTCCCACGAGACAAAAGACGACGAAATCAGGCTTCTTCCTTCATTCAGCGAAAAGTGATCATTATGTACCGCCAGATTTCATGATCAATAAGACTTGGCTTGACTTTCTTAAGGTGAACATCTTCCAATTATCTATAACTTCAACTCTCTTATATGTTTCATTTCATCTTAACCATCTCCACATTTCATTTCTCTTATATGTTTCATTTCATTTCATCTGTAAAGGTGTCGTTTAGGTTCGGCATGGAGAGAGACAAGATAACATACTTCTTTTCATTCCGATATTAAAAAGACTGATCATTTCATAAAACACTCAACCGTAATACATTTTTTTAAAAACGGAAGTGACAGATTCTTTATCACGTGACAAGCTACATCATTTGTTACACATCCTACCTTCATATTTGGATGGTCTTTTAACAGCCCCGGGAAGTCCCTCCTCAATCTGACATTTTCGCTGGATAAGTGCAGCTTGTAATGCTTTAGAGCAGTGTTTTTCAATCAACGTGCCGTGGCGCACTAGTGTGTTCTGAGATATTATCTGGTGCGCCGTGAAAGAATCTCAAATTTCAGCTAACTGTTCTAAAAAAATGTCCAGGTTTAACACTGAGTGAATAGAAATATTTTAGTTTGTTATTATAAACTTTTCGTTGTGTTTATTTGGTTGATATTCAGAACTCTTCAACGAGAAAGAATTTATATTGTGAATATAGGCCACAAAGTATCATTTTTTAAAAGTTTTTGTTGGTGTTGTGCCTCAGAATTTCTGTGATAAAAAATTGTCATAGATCAAAAAAGGTTGACTCAAAAAAAATTCGGATTGATTTAACGAACCATAGTCAAAAATTTCTAACTGGCAAATTTAAATGGTTGATGAGAATAGCTTTGCTATATGATAGGAAAATCATTATATCTTTATGAAGTGCAAATGAATTTTCAAATTATTATAAAATATATCCAGAAAGGAAACCAACTATACAAATTTATTTTCATCTTTCACTGTTTCAGATAATCATTCTAGAGCAGTTATACTGGCTTACTCTAAGCATTGTTTACATAACGGCTCAGACTGCTGCAAGTCTTTTCAACGCCGGCTTTCTTCTCGCGTGCTTCTTCTTCTTGTGGCATGGACAGTCTTTGTATCTTCGCCCGAAGCATACCCTCAGGAAATGGTGGAAGACGTTTTTGGGCTACAATTTTCTGGTCATTCTTTTAAAAGTCTGGCTCCAGGTAAACTGAAAATATATCTAATGAAACCTCTTTTTGTATGATGATAACGTTGAGCGTGAAACATGGAATGCCAAGAAGTGTCCTAAACAACACACAAAAACCTACACTGACGTCTTGATTTACAAGCACGTCCAAATAAATGACAAACACTTCAAACAGCCAAAAAATTGGTTATTTTTAAACAATGGACAGCTGAATGCAATGGACGCATCCAATCAGTGACACCCTTCAAACAATTGTTGGTAAAAATAGACCTGGTTGTAAGAAAAAGGATATCAAAACTTATTTCACAAAATTCAAAACGAGTATTTGCTGCCTGTATTAAGATTTTTAAGGCGGACTGTCCCCTCCGTGATTGGCAAATTCTAACTTGAAAACCTCACCTTCCTCTGCCTTTTTTAAGCGTCCAACATTAGTTGTTTAGCGTCCGACAAAAAATGCCTTATCTTTATATCATCGACACTGAATTGGACGTTTGACATCAAAACAAAATTCACAGCAAGTCGCCCAGGAAGAGTACGCTATGGTGGCTCTTCATTCTGATTGGTAGTTTGTGCATTAACCCAACGATGCATGAATATCCTGGCCATGAAAGGAGATTCTGGGAACAATGGGGGACAGGCTATCTATGAATCTAGCGAATGAATTTACAGTCTGTAAGAGAATTGATTATAGAAATCGTGTACGATTTTGAACAGGGAAGTCATGTACAGCAAAAATCACACGTACGCTCATCTGAAACTTTTTTCCTGTCCTTTTTCATAGGTGGCGTCGTGTGTTTATATAAAGCGAATAAAGGAAACTGAAACGATCGGATGCGTGCTTATTCAGCTACTGAATCTTTACTGCCTCAGACAAGATGAATATCTCTTCAAAGACAAAACAACCTTGGATCCATCTTGTTTAGCAGAAGCCAATACTGGCCTAGCTGTTGATGCAGTTTGCTTTATTTTTGCGATCATCCAGTATCGAATCTTCAAATCGATTTATTTCAAATACGTCATCAGAGAGCACAGAAAGCAATCGGATATGGCAACCAGGTTCGATTTCGTTCGTTCTAAGCTATTTCTTCGAACAATATAGTCTAAATTACTAAAAATGCTTAAGCTTTTGTGGTATCATCACGTTAACCACTCTATATTGCCTCCATTACTCTACTTATTTCGATTACGTGTATCGCCTTTCTGAAGTTGAGACTTTATTTTGAAATACGCCTTTTTTTTACTGCTTTCACTTAGCCAATGTCAATAGTATATTGAAAAGTTTATTATTTTATTGAATTATTGAGTATTTTCTGTATTTAAATTGATTATGAAGCTTTAAGAGTGCATTTACATGTCAGAGCATTTTTATTTGATTGTTCTATATTTCATTGTCTGTGTCGTTTTGTTTATCCGTGAGTTTATATTAATTCTGATCACAATGTTTACAAATGATGCAATGCCACTTTTCATTAATGCTCATTATCAGTTTTTAACCTTTTCCTTAACCATTGCGTTTGTTTTGATAGCGGTATAGATTTTTCATGATAGTGGAGTCATGTTAGAAGAAGGTTAAAAATTTGTTTTTGAATTCCTTTCGTACAGTTTGAATAGCTTGTATGTACCAATGGACAAGTTATCAAACTGGTTGTTATTGACATTTCATGCCGAATGATGTAATTTCTTCTCATCTAAGCCCAGATGAAGGATTTATTTCATGTGTATTTACATTCATTTTCATTAGGGGTGCCCAGCTTGTTGAGCAAAGATTGGATGCACGGCTGCAAGAATCCAATGAAAAAGATAAAAAGAAAATGGAAGAAATAAAAGCCAGGTTGGTGTAAACCCCTATTTATTGTCAATCTTTCTTAATAATTTTCCACCGCTCCTTCCAACTCTTTCATCCGAAATCCCTTTCAAAATCCTTTTGTCCTGATAAAAAAACGTTACAAATTGCACGCCAAAAAAATTATTGTAGGCTTACCAAATATCTGAATGTCTAGGTGTCAATTGAGACTTTACAGAATTTCGCCAGCGTTGTAAAATACCTCAAACGAAAGCGTCAATTTATGTTTTAAGGCTCTTTGCTCTTGATCTTATATGAGTAGGCAATCAGCTAAAACCTGTGGTTTGATTGCAAGAAATTAGGGTTTATGCCTCACAGTTTGAAACTTCTAAAAATTCCTACAATTTACAGTTTCAGAAGGTGAAGGTGCTAAATTCGTATGCCTTTGTTTAATCTATAAATATGTTTAAATACCATTTTCTTTGCTGTTTTTATGGAAATAAAAAACAACAAGATAATGGCGCTGTTTTGTCACACGCATAGTGTTTTTCGATAACAACTTCTCCAGAATATCTCTGGATGTGGTAATTTCTACTTCCTTTAGATATGCCTTGTCAGCTTACGTTAACAATATTCCAAAGATAACCATTAAAACGCCCCCTGTGTTGAAACCATCGCGGTTGTATTGCTCCATCCGGACATTTTTTGTCTCATATTCTCCTTCAGTTCTATTTACAAAATAATTTGTTTATCATGACATCTTTGCTTTATGTTTTTAGCGTGGCTAAATTGAAGCAGAAGCAGGAGAGATTGAACCCCAATCAAAAGGAGCCTCTTTCTCATTACGAAGGTATTCTTTGATTAAAAATTACATGCGGCAGTTTCGTTTGCACTGCATTGAAATAATTGATGATTTCTTGGTGATTTCTGGCTTGTTTCCAGTCTTGTTTGTTTTCTACCAAAAGTTGACTTAGAAATTCTGATTTTGAACAGCAGTAATTAAAGAAATGAGCATTGGTTGTTTTGTAGATGGCTTTAAGTTGATTTAACCATCCCTTTAAAAGAGGCCAATTCCTTCACATTTATTGCACTGCTATCCCTTCGTTTAAGTTTGTAGTAGTGTAATTTCTAACATGGTAACCCGCTTGCAATGCCATCCATGTCGTATAGATTTATTCGAGTGTTTTATTCAAAAATATTCCCTAGGCCGTTCAAGGCTCCTAGAAAAACAAACCTGCTATTGACCTTTTCTAGTATCCGTTTTAAGTATTTTATTTGTTGTTGAATTTATTGTATGTAGACACTGTTGAAGATTCAAACATGATATGCTTAGTGTCAGATTGATAAGAGTATCGTCCCATTATATGTCATATCGACATTCTTACGTGCCCAAGGTCCTATTGACTCACAGTTTTATCGGCCAGGTATTCTAGCGAAAGAAGATTTAGATGAGTTTATTATGGGTTTTATTTGTTGTTTTAAAAATATTTCGAATAGATTCTATAGTTGTTTTCAAAGCTGATTTATTTTGCCAGCAATTTACTCTGGCGATTATTACTGGTATGAAAGTGACGATGACGCTCAAAACGAACCTGAAAATGTCAAATCAGCGAGCCCTCCGCCTTGGGAGTCCCCACCAGCCTCCATATCGCGCCCTTCTTCTGCTTGCTCGCCACGTCCTGTCGCAATGCTGTCTCCTGTTGCCACGCCACCGCCTGTTGCCACGCCACCGCCTGTTGCCCCGCCACCGCCTGACGAATCAAGACCATCTACTAGTGAGTAGGAAGTCTCTAAATTCACTAAATTCTATAAAGCCATGTTTTGTAGATATATGCAATGTTGTAGATGTGTAAAACGTTGGTTGTTGATTTTTACTTGTTTCATTACGTATTTTAAGTCAGTTGAAATGCTGATATTTTATGTCTATTGCAGAAGAATTTCCTAAAAACTCCTTAAGTTATCTTTCAAATTCAAAGTTAGTTGTTCAGGATTAGAAATCCAGAGGCAATGAGTGACGACCCTTTAAGTATAATATATGGCAGTTGTATTGTCTGGTTTTTTTAAAGCACATTTAGAAATAGCTTCATGTGATGACGAGAAGAGAGCTATTTTCAGCTGCTCAAACTATTATTATTATTATTGATTCTTTGATTTAAAGCTGGCAGTTAAAAAAATATATAGCTTAAAAGCTAATCAAGGCCAACTACTTAAACAAAATACATACACATTGCTATGAAATAGATACAAAATACAATTTATAATAGAAAGCCTAAGTTTGGATTAAATATCTTACATGATATGTTAGTATTTAGGTAATCTTTTGGGTAATCGAAGTTACCTAAAAGTCATTAATGCAAGTTGACCCTTTTCTAGCAACAAAACTGTGATCGTGCTACAAAAGTGCTGTTTAACACAATTGTGATAAAGTGTTCTTATCATGAATAACATTGAAAACGCTACTAGATATATGCTTAACGCCTTCGTTATTCACTCAGCCATGGCGTAATGTTAATGGCGTGGCTTCGTGATCTTGCTTCTGCCCAATCTATTTTCTTTTTACTCTGCTTCCAGGCTCCTCCATAGTAGTGGAACCCGCTTCCTCCACAAGGTCTACGAATCTGGACTCGCCCCAGTTGGTGAGACGTCGAAGGAAGCCAAAAGTAGAAAATGAATCTTCTATAGGCTCAAGTGTCAGTCTTATAGACTTGGACGAAGACGAGCCTCAGACTATAGGAGAGGCAGTTAATGTTATTGATGAAAGTGAAGAAAAACAAAAAACTTGTATGGACTCGATGCGTGAGTTCGGAGTTAGTTGCAAAGAATACTTTGAAGAAATTGCTAATAATATGATTGATTATTTTAATGAAATTTCGGCTGATTATCGCGCCATTGCTGAACAGCTTGAGAGAGAATGGACGATTAAATACAAGGAAAATATCAGGATTGTCCATCAACGGCGTGACTCTAAAGAGCTTGGGGAGGGGAGCTCTACAACAGACCCGGAGAGGATTGCAAAATCGCCAAAGGTAATTTTACTGTCTTGTTAGTTCCTGATTCATCCTCGAATTTTTAAATACGCCTTTTTATCAAGTATTTTGATGGGAAGCCTAAAACTGCAACCAATTTTGAAAACCAGTCTTTCTAGCAGAGAGAATCCAAAACGCGGTGATGATACAATTGAAAATCGCGAGAAAGGCCACTGACAATGGAAGAAATTCAAGCTCCAAACAATAACCCTTTTTTGTTTTCTATGTTTTCGGAAATATTCTGAAGTTTGACTATATCCTCTTGATGACTACCAAACACTTTCATGAAGCCTGATATCAGATATCGAAAAAATCAAATAGTTTTTTATTCTAAAATTTTATCAAAAGGTTTGAATTTTATTCGATCTTTTATAGCATTTTTTTTCGCTGTTATGAACTTTTCTACAGTGGCGTTTGCTTCAGGCAATTTGCAATTGCTTTTCAGGTGAGTTCTGCAGGTAGCAGTTCCATGAATCAGGATGAAGATAGCGACACTTGGTCGTTCGTTACGTTTGATGAAGAGCAAGAAGACGGGTGGCAGAAACAAGACTCACTGGGTGTTCGGTTTTCTGTCGCTCTTTACTACGCCCTGCTTGCTAACACAGATCTTCTTTGTTATGCGTTGATGATTGTCAATCATATGTACTATGCATCCATGCTGTCGATACCTTTGCCTTTCTTTGTTATTTTATGGGGAATGCTGTCAATACCAAGACCAACAAAACAATTTTGGATCACAATCATAACATACGTGGAACTTGTGATCGTTGTGAAGTATGTTTTCCAGTTCCAGTTCTTTCGATTCAATGATTGTTCAGATATCCAGTACCATCCAGCTGAAAGAAACAATCCGTTATGCCCACCACGGATTATCGGTATAGAGCGGGGTGCCAATTCAACGATATGTGACTTGTTGCTTCTGCTTGGATTGTTCTTTCATAGATTTGCATTAAAGGTTAGTTTCAATGCGCATGCTTGCAATTTGGTTTAGAGTAGTTGAACAGTATTGCATGCAGTCTAGATTTGATAAGCTTTGCAAGCCAAGAAGACAGGCCAACGGTTTTCGTATTATGTTGCATTCTTAAGTCACATTCGTTGAAAAAATTCGAAAGTCCGCAACCAAAACGATTTACTCAAGCGTCTTGATCAAAGAAATTTCAACTTCAACAGTTGTAACTGTATTTGAGCCTATTTCTTAATTTGAAGAAGTTTTATTTGAAATTCTCTTTTTTTCACCCTGTAACATTCCCACTTTGACACTGAAAGAAGATTTTTTCAACAGTTTTATTTCTATACCGTTAATTTAAGCACTTAGATAATCTCAATTGACAATGAAATAATCAATGGAATTTTCCCAAAATTTGACAATAACTTGCAGCTAATGCTTCTTATCTTTTTTGACCTACAAGTAAAAACGTAGTTACATAAAGGCTTGCAAGCGAACTTTGTTGTTTCTCGAACTCTTAAATTTTATTGGCATTAATGATTTTACCTCTTCATAACAGGCACATGGTTTGTGGCGTGAGAAATCGTGGAACGAAGAAGAAGATGGATTACAGCAACATAACACGCCTACGTTTGACGGTAAGGGAAGTTTGAACTGATGATCGTATCCATCCATCAACCGTATCATTGATTAATTATCCTGGTTGGTCTTTGTGGCCAAATGACAAAGGAAGGGACGTTGACAACAAACATCATAGCCTTATATTAAACCGTACTGGATAATACGTAGACTAGTGCATTTGTTTATCTAAATATGTGTTGATCTAAAGATGGCATGAGATCACGTGAAAGAGAATTTGGATTCGCACACCCTTCCTTGTGTGTAATCGCTTTTTTAAAACATTTTAAAATCGCTTTTAAAAAAGTTCAAGATATATATTATGAGTACTTTCCTTTTCTTTGGAGAATTGTAAACCCTAATCTTGAAAGTACTTTTCGTTTCAGGCCCGTTTTTACTTCGTTCCAATGATATTATTCGTAAATGTTTTTCGATTTTTTTCACCGTGGGTTTTGATACAGGTGAATTTCTGAACAAGCCAAGTTGTTCAATTGATTTGTGTATTTTTTGTTATCTTAGACACACAGACACTAGAGCCAATCGCGGAGGACAATTTCATATCTGAAAGAGATTTTAGACAGGTGAGATCAATATTTTTTAAATATTTATTTGCAAATTGATATCACAAATGACATATAGCCAGAAATATAAACACTAAAGTATTCTCTATACATATGAACTTAACTCAGTTTGAGTTTTGATGGTATCATCTTAATTTCAAAGTTTAAGTCTATGGCGAAATTTCAGCACGCATGTTCAACCCAGGTTGATTTTTCGCTCAGTGGGTAATTTGCACGTAAGAGGTCAATCTCTCAATCAAATCCTAAGAGGCTGAACAAATAAGTAGCACTGAGCGTCTAATTAACGACTAAAAATCGATAGAATAAACTAGAATTGAGGTTAGAGCAGGGGTGTAGAGCTAGGGGGGCTCAGGGGGGGCTGAGCCCTTCTTGTTAATGCCAATAATTGGCAAATTTCTACTTTTGCTATTGTTTTTTGCAGCATTTTGTGCAAGAGCCCTCCTTGTTATTCTGATAGCACTACACCACTGGCACTAGAGGCCCAGAATTGCAAGTCTCATGTTATTGTTGGCTAAATTTTCCGCCTCTAAGGAACCATAGCTCTTTAAAAAGGTCAACCCGGTTTTCCTTATAGCTATCCCTTTTCATGGGTTATAGCTGCCAAAACTCATATTTTTCCCGAATTGCTTTGTTTGATTCCATTAATGCCACATTCGTGGAAAAAAAAGCAATTTAAAGATCTAAAATACAATTCACTATTACGCACAACTATATTGCAATTCATAAAAGTACAATATTTATCTTACAAAAGCTTCTGAAATTTTTACAATAATTATTTCTTCATTCCGCTACACCATGTCCTCTATTAGATCTCTATTTTGATTCAAAGGGACAGGACACCTCTGAAATCCAATCGTCAGAAAGCACAAGAAGTTCAGAACGCAACCGAAAGAGGTATATAATCAAATGACCATTTTTATTGCTGTAAAACATATTTCCCAGTAGCTGTTCTCGCGGCTTATTACTTTTCACGCCTTCGCTACAGAATCGAAGCTGTTCGAGTAAGCTACTAATTTAGCAGACAGTTTTTAAACCACAACGTCAATGTCACGAATCTTATCAAAAATCACGGTTTCTTTTGGTTTTATTGTTGCATCGGGGATTCTGATGCATTGTTTCAAATTTGCCCCAAGGCCCGCGTTTTCGGGGTCATAGGGAGTGCGAATCATTGGTGACCCTTTTGACTCCACTCTTTTTATTACAACACTTTTCCTTCACCCCCTCTTCCAAGTTTCTACTTAAATTTCATATCAATATTATCCTCTTTCCCCTTGCATACTGCCTAATGTTAACTAGTTAATGTTTCTGTTCCCCTTGGTATCCTTTATAGCTTTAGTTTTTCTGTGTGCACTGCGATTACGTATAATATGTTTTCTTTAGCGTACTTGAAAACATCAGAAGATTCATCGAAAGAATGTTGGACCCAAGAGTCGGAACAGGCGCCGTCGATGTCTACGCATGGATGTTTGGTTGCCAGTTTATCGTCTTTCTTATCATCGCTTTCAGTTGGTCCGCATTTTCGTCCCCAGAGGTAGCCATATGAATTTTGTTATGTTTCTATGTCGGGAAGAGCTGTTGGGTTTTTATCAATAATTACCTTACTCATTGAGATATTGGTATTTTTAGTCCTAGCAAGTTTTTGTCTCTTCGTTTTTACAGAAAATGTCTATTCATATAATCAAAAAAATATTTTCTGTTGCTATTCTATGGAAAATTCGCAGAATAGCAGTAAATTATTTCTTTAGAAAATTCTCCAGAAAATGTTTTTTTCAGACTTGGTCTTAAGTGGTTTTATTTTGCGTTGATATCACAAAAATACACAATATCGTCTTACAAAATGGGCATGATGCTTTTGACTAACCATACCCTCTACTTTGTGTATTATTGGGCGGCTCCTAGGCTACATAGCCGCTGCGGCCCTGCTTTGCTTGATAATATCAAGTATTGTTCATAAACCGAAAGAGTTTAGTATTTTGGCAAACATCAAAAGAGTCTTCCAAGAACGGAAGGACGAAGTACTATCTTTATGTTGGAGACTGCATTTGTACCATATTTTGACCTACAAACATCATTACTGGAAATATGTCAATTTTTGAATTGCGGGCAACATGACATGTTCCTTTTATATCCTTATTTTTTGTTACTTTTTAGTCTAGCAAACGAAATTTTGCTCAAATCATTGAAGAGAATGTGGTAAGTAATTTTTTTTCTGTTAAACCTTTTCTGTTTAGCTTTTTTTTATCTTGAATTTTCATCTTAAATCGGTTTTTAGCTTTTGTCCCTATTGTTTTTTGGTTGCGTTTTGTTCAAGAATGTTTTTGTCCTAGTGTTTTGATTAAGGTGTTTTTTTATTTCGTCTTTTTTGTTATGCTCTATATTTGAGCTTCTCTCGAATGTACAGTAAGAATTGCTTTTGCTTCGAAGGTTCCGAGGACGTTTTTGTACATGCTGCTAACACAGTTCCTACTCATACTTTTGGACCGGTAAGATACTTTTTCCCTCCACTCACTCTTATCGATCGTCTAGTAAAAGCTATTTAATAGCACATCACAAATCTATCAAATATGAAACTTGATTGTCTGTAAAGCATTAAATGCAGGTTTTTTAAAGATTTGTTGTATTGAAAATATTACTTTAGTTGCCGAATTTCTTTGAATATCTTTCACAATCATGATCTCTTTTAAGACAACAATCCTCCAAACATTGTTTTGTTTTGACGCTTTTTAATTTCTAATTATGGAAGTATATAAAAAAATACTTGGCTTTATTTTGTGAATACACAATTCTAGGTGGATTGATAATTGAGATGATTTTGTTTTGATACTAAATCATATTTTTGTCCTAAATTCTTTATCCTATGGTCCAACAACATATTTCGTCATCAAACATTCCACTTTGAATGCAAATAATATGTTTCATTATGTGCAGATAATGGCTCTTCCTTTTCATTATTTGAAATCATTTTCTACAATGACCCTCTACCCCCGAGTAATTTCGTTGCCTCCCCTTGTTTTATACTTACAAAATTACTTCCTCTTCAAGGTATCTTTACCTTCGCAAGCTGGTTTTCGTTAAACTCCTCTACCTTGCATTTCTGGTCTTCGCATTTCACATATTCATGTTTTTGGCTGTTCCGCTAATCACAACAAAGTACGTTTCTTTTTGTATACCTGCATTTTCAATTCCTAGTAATTTCAATTCACTTATTTTTCCTTTTCAGCAAAGATTATTTTAATGTGTTACAAATATTTTCAAGCGGTGGTCTATTCCTGTTTCCATCTAAAAATACTTCCATTTCACTCGTATATTTCAATTAAACATTAAGATTTTTTAAAATGTTTTTAAAATGCTGCTTTTTTTACAGAAAATTTATCGACAATGTTCCAGCCATTTTCATGTACGTTTTCCAATGCATGTACTTCGGGCTTTCAGCATACCAAGTAAGGTGTGGCTACCCTATTAGGATTCTTGGAAATTTCTTGACCAAAAACTACACGGTGACCAGTGTTGTCCTTTTCCAGGGGTGAGTTTGATTTATGTTCTAAAATCAAATTTTTAAACTATAAACATATTACCTGTACGAGTATTTTGTAAATGGAAGATAAATGTTAGTCCCGTATGAATTTTGTACTTCTTTCTAGAAAGAGCACTGCTTCAGAGTTGAACTGCAAGATGAGGAAAAGGGCCCAGTTTCTTATCTTCTTGCATTGATCCTCCGCACGTTTCTGCTGTATACTCGAGGTCTGCTAGAGCTGAACATTCGAAACATGTGTTGAACTTACTATCATTTATCTTCGTTTATTTAGTTGCAGAAGGGTAGAAAATAAATACAGCTATTTTACGGCTAATTACGGCCTACTAAGCCTTGAGCACTGCAGTCACGCACCCTGTCCACTTTGCCCTTTTTTACTTAATCAGAAGATAGGCCCTGTTTAGATTATACAAGCTCAAATAATACAAGTTGTTGCATTTCTGATTAAAGTAATTGCAATCTTTTACCTCCAAACACAGCGAAAACTGCTACCACTGATTACCTTTTCAGCTGATCATATACGGCGGGACTTGACTTTCATTGACCACTGAAACTGGATGTTGATCCAATGTATCACCTCAAATAGCTTTCTATAGTAATTGCATGCTTCAATATACATTGTGCATAAAAAGCTGTTGAAATTTTTAAACTCTCCGTTACTTTGCCTCGAGCACAGTATACATTTATCTGCCTTTGAAGATGTAAATAAACTTCGCGCTATCCGTCCTAAGCTATTGAGTCACGTGTGTCTTATAGAATCCAGTCAATACCATTTCTACTCGAGTTGCGAAGTGTTTTGGATTGGGTGTGCACAGATACAACGCTAAGCCTCAGTCATTGGCTCAAAATGGAGGATATTTATGTCAACACTTATATTTTGAAATGCTGGAGAGATTCAGAGAAGGTAGTTATATTTGCTGGAATATATCCACAGAAAATCTGGCTAAAAAATTTTCTCCTATAGCAATTAGTTTTTCTTTTTCAACCACAGACTTTCAAAATATATTCAATAATTTATTGTCTTTTCACTTAATATGTTAAATTTAGGTCACATTCGCTTAATACAGTTGATTAAACTGTAAATTTTGTGAGCAAACAGAAAGAACTCATTTATAACAAAAAGGCTTGCATTTACGTAATTTGAAGAGTATTTTCATCAAAATTTCTGTTGTTTCATTCCCAATATCACCATAATGTATTAAATTATGCTATGTTGAATTATATTAAATTATGCATCACATAATTTTTATTGAAATTTCAAACAGAATCTCGGTGCTCATTCTGGCTGGTACTGAAGCGACGTAACCAAAAATTAAAAGTTAAAATATATATGTTAAATTGTGATTGTGAACATTTTAGCAAACATCTTGAAAAAGGTTGGCAGACATCCTAATAGATATCCCGATATTTTAACGTTTAACTGACAATGGAAGATTAAAGATTTTTTCTTATCAAGCCGTTTTTATTGCACCTTTTTGATTGCAACAGACCTGGCCTCATCCACGCGGAATGAAGTACTGGGCCTCAAGCAAGATTCTCCTTGGTGGCTTGTTGGTGTTCTTACTCATCGTTGTCATCTGGTTCCCATTGCTCTTTATGTCCTTCATCAACTCAGCCTATATCAGTAATATTCCTGTAGATGCAACCTTTACACTGAGTGTTGGTGGCTACCAGGTAACATATCATTTGTTTTCACTTTTTCTTAAAGTTTTTTTTCTTTATAAACTCCAGTTGACTCGTATGATTAGCTTATTACAAAATCAAAATTTCTTATAATAATACGAAAATTTTCAACATACAAATTAAGCTTAGGCAAATATTTTTAAGAAGAAAAATTCAAGAATTATTCCAGCACTCTGCTCTTCCAACTTGTGAACGTTTCATTTAAAGGCTTCTGTATACGTCTTGTTGTAAGCAAAGCTCAGTTTATGGTTTCTAAATGTCTATGAAAAATTTATTTGAGGATCAAAATACTGCAAAGTCAATGGGTCTATCTAGGTGGTAAGACCTTGGAACGTTTTGCTTACAAAAAGGGTCGAACGTTCGGCTCCAAAATTCTCTAATTTGATGCAGTCATTCCAATACCTTCGGTCCCTAAGTATGTAACAATTTATCTGCAACCCTTATAAGATCTGTTGAGGCACGTGCCTAAGAACACGCGAGGTAGTGTGGATAAATACTAAAACAACTGCCCTTTCTTTTATTTAAAGTTGAAGGGTGCGTTTTTTATAGCAGTGATATCAACGTTATACTTAGGGAGGAGCTTGCAAGGGCTGAAGGTGCATTGGTTTTTCAATGACCTTAGCTATGGCACCAGGGAAGTCGCTAGGTATTTTGTTTAGAGGAGTTGTCCAGGTTCCACTGGTTAACAAAATACTAATGTTATACGTCCTTTATTTGCCGACGAGTTTGAGAATTGCCGACGAGACACTTTTCAGATTTGTAACAGAATTTTTCCAAATGGTTGTTACCCACCGCACAATAGGTTGCCCAAAATGTGATATCGGGAAACATTTTCAAGAAATTCCAAATATTGAAATAGGAACCAGCATATCAGTTAAATATGGGTTTGGAGACCTCATAATTTAGGATGATCAGGAATTGAATGAACCCTTCTTCCCCCTTGAATTTACTTTATCCTTCTGCTTACATAGTTCTATTTTCTTAATTTTGCCCATAAATATATGGGTACGATTTACCCTTATTTTATGAATAGTATCTGCTTCCTTTGAATATATATAGAGCTTTTCAACCCCAGAAAATATTTATCTATAAAAATTTGTATCCAGATCATTTCACTCCAGTGTTTCGAGCTTCATTCGTTTTGGCCTAAAGCAGGAACCAGCAGTCAATTTATGAAATATTTTCCGATCAACCATCTGCAGTGGAAATACCTTTCCACTTGAGCAAACTCGAACCCGTTTTTAATACAAAATTTCTTATTTCATCTTTTTTTATTTACACTCTCTTTAAACATTTAATTTTTCATTTATATAATTTGAATAGAGTTTTTATTCGTGAGCACTAGTTATGTTTGTATTGAAGATATTTAGTTTGGTAAGAAAACAACCAGGATAATTTTTTCTCGCTTTCCATCGCTATGCATACACTACAATGTCCGTCCACTCCCGTTTGTTGATTTTCAAATTGTTTCGATTCTTAAAAAGAAAAGCTTCATCAGCAAATATTTTATAAGTAGATCCGTTTTGCAGTGAAAAGAAATTTTTTAGCCGGTGTTAACCTTGGACAAGAAAACGTTATATAATAGTGTTTAAATGATTGCCATGGTTATCTTAATATATCTGTGAAACGTAGCTGGTTTGAGGTTTTATAACGTGCAGTCCAACTCCTGTATAAACAAGTTCATACAAGGGGCTAGACAGTGCCCTAGCGGACTAAAGTTGTCTTTAATTCAAAAACCTAGGATCCCATACATTCAGGGTCCCCAGAAGAATGTTTTCAATGTTATTTTACTTTGAAGCAGTCATTTTCGATGTGATAAACGAGTTCAAGGGGCCCGAAGCCTGTGTGATATATCAGTCTAAATGAAGGGAAAATGTGTTGATTACAATTTCATCTTTTTCCTCTATTGTTTTTCTAATGCTTATAACTGGGAGGCCCCAAACTGAAATATTCCCAGGGGTCCCGGCTGCCTCCATTACGCCACTTCTACTCGTCTACGCATTAAACTGATAATGCTAGATCTATGTTTCTACTTTGAAGATTGAAACTAGGGATGTACAGAAGGAATAACGCTTTCTACTGTTACAGGTTGCTGCAGTTCTGATTGTTTTGAATTTTAAACTGTAAAAAAGTCTTTTTTTTGTTACATAATGTGCTGTTAGCTACCCTGAGCTGCTAGCAATTTCTTTCAAGATATTTATTTTTGTCTCGAAGATTATTTTCTTAACTTTTGCTGCTAACTTGAAGCATTTTTAGTCTATTTGTCAGTGTAAGCCTTACAAGTCCTAAATATGCTGCCCTGACAAGTTCTGAATATGCTGCATTGTGGGCGTTGAAATTCACGGGGTTGTACAAGGCGTTGTATGATAAAGCGTTATGCTTGTTCTTTAGACAAAATAGATAGGCTTACATACTTATGATCTAATATTTTTTCGATTTCAGCCTTTGTTTAAGATGAGTGCCCAGCAACAGTTTCTGCATCGTTTAACAGACGCAGATATTGAAGAAATAAGTTCATCAACTGAACTTGAGAAGAGCAAGTACTGGTCCAAAGAAAAGGTTTGTTCATCTCGATGTTTCATCTTGATATTGTTGACCAATATGGTTTTTGTTTATTAGTATTTTGAAATCACAGTTTTGATCAAAGATGAAAGGGTGAATATGACGGGTTATGTGTCGGTGCTGAAACCTCCGGAATACATTCAGTCGGTAAGGTCAAGGTGCAAAATTACGCAGAGCTAATCTTTCAAAAGTGTTTTTAAGATTGATTTTCCGTACATAGGGGAAGAAGTACTCTAATCATCATTAACTGGACAGTGTGCGGGTAGAGAAGCATACACTCTAGAGACTTTAACAACTTATGAAAAAAATTGACTATAAAACCATTTTAAGAAAAACAGAGCTATTCATGAAAACAGATGTCTCGATTTTCTAGCTGCTTAAGTAACTAAAATAGGTTATCCTCAGTGTGCTTTTTGCAGCTCCTTGGGGTCATGATCAAGAGAGGAATATTATGCAAATTGTTTCCTCCTTTCTTTCCAATTGATGTTGACTGAAGATTTTTTTGGAACCAGGCACGGCAGTACGTTATATTCGAAAGAATGTTATAAATATTTAATGAGAAAATACTGTTTAAGGTATAAGGATGTGTAATTGAAAGACTTGAATTCCATTTGCATTTCACCTGTCGGTCATCGTATGAAAATCTATAATTTTTTTTAACATTGGGAATTTTCGCTTTTGCAATTTTGTTGATAATACTGCAATTTTGTCGTTGGTGTTGCATTGAATCTCATACCGATGTACTCCCATCTTATTTACCAGCCCTTTTTTAAAACGAATTTCCTTCTTCTTAGGCCAAAGCGTTCATTGATGATTATAGAAAGAAAGGCAACATCGTGCGGATAAAAATACTGAGTAATTCAAATTCTATCTGGGCGATAAGTCCACCCTCACGAGAGTTTTTAGTCAAAGAGCTGCAGTCGAACGCAAGTGTTAATATTCGTTTTAAGTACGAGTTTAACAGGTGAGATTTTAGCTTTAGAACCTTTGCACTTCCAACATTTAATCTTGGCAATGAAAGTGACAAACTTGGCCTAAATGGCCTTGTAAAAGTCTTCCTGGGCGTCAGTATGCATGTCTTGTTTTGACTCTGCCTAGGCCCGCCAAAACCTAGAGAAGGGACTGGAACCGAGAAAAGAGACTGAAAAGAATCACGCATCAATCCCTCTTCTTGCAGCCTACCTCAAGAAGCAAAACGCTTCTACAGTTCATTTTGATTCTCATCGTCGCAAGCATTTGCATCTCATTTCGCAATATTTGAGACTATGGTGAAAAAAGTTCTTCCGAAGAACAGTTAATCCTAGGATATTTATTTCAGTTTTGAAATTGAACGAAATTCAAGATAACTTTAATCAATGTTTTGATTTTGCAGAGAGCCAAACACCTCGCAAGCAGCGCTCGTTCAAGAAACAGTTTCTGGAACTCATGTCATACCGCTCAAGCCTTATGACAGAATACGAAGGGAACTGCGAAATATTCTTCAAAGTAATGAGGATGGTGGAAAATTGTGAGTAATGCACATTGAGGCGAATTCAAGTAGATTTTTTGCTGAGGAATGATAAATTTAGCACCATATTATAACTATCTTGGTATGGCGAAATCGTGGAATTTACTCGGCAAACTTTTTCAGAGATCTGGTCTGAGGTCTACTTTTAAAGACCTGTATAGAAACCAACCTCTACTTAATAAGGCAAATCTATCTCACAAATGTGGCCATGTTGGCTTATAATAGGTAATAGCCTTAAGATTCCCTTAGAGTATCCACTCCGCCCCCAGCTTACCTGAAAAGTACTAGACTGACATCATATCCTTCTAACCCCCTTTTTTAAACAACCCAGTACGGTCTCTTATCTATATGATATATACCGTGGTATTTTTGATACTCTGTGATTCTCTAGCAAAGCAGTTAAGCTTTGTTATCCAATCAGAAAAGTTTCATTACCAGAACAGAGCCATAGTTATAATTCGTTTATTTTAGAATATTTGCCTGTCTTTCAAGTATTTTTAGTTGAGAATTAAAAATGAATATCCAGACATATAAATTCGCTCGCTTTAACAACGGGTCTTTTGTTTTCAGAGTGATAAAGAACCTGTTTCCTACCTTCATCCAAGTGCCAGCCAGTGGCCCTGCGAAGCCTGTTGAGCAGCTAGGCCAAGGCCATTACGTCAAGTGTGTTCTGAAGCTGCGCAAGGGCCCCTTGCCTCAGGTCAATTCAAGCCTCGTGGAATGGTGGGAAATTATTCAGGAGACAAGTCCAGTCTATCCGTCAAAAGACAGTCTGGAAATTATAACTTTCAACGATCTGGTGCCACCACTTCATCTTTCGTTCTTTGCAAGCAAAGGGTAGGTGTTTTGAAGTTTTTAGCTTGGAATATGATTTAGGTTGCTTTCTTTTTAATGCAAAGTCTTTTTTTACTACAGCTGATACTGGAGTGCCACCATAACTGATATTAGTCAAAATGACGTCATCTCGAAAAGCAATGTTGTATTATACGTGCATTTGCGTTTTGATACCATGCTCTTTCATGACTAAGTGCTGCCTCAAAAAGGCTCCTTTGTAGATGTTAATTGGAAGCTCTTTGGGTCCTGTTGCTTATAGTGCAAACCAGTTACCGATAAGATAAGCTGATTAGTGATTATTGATTAATGATTAGTGATTGATGAGCTTTGGCTTTAATACTCTCTCAGTAACTATTGCTATTACAGAAAGGGGGCACTTTAGGGCGGGGGGGGGGGCAAAGCACTCCATCTCTCGTACATCTTTGGCAGAGATTCTATTGTTTCACATGGGGGTCTCTTGAAATCCTTTTGTTTTGGTTGAAATTTTCTAGATTATTTGCAAGAGTGAATTTCCCTCGCAAATGGCATTCAGGACTACGGCACCACTGAACAAAATGTCTCCAATTTCTGTGCATAATCTTGAACCCTCTTTTCCCATCTTCACACAAATTTTCCAATTTTAAACCATTTTTTATTTCGTAAATCCCAGACTCTAGATGATAAGACTACCATTTTCTTTTGATTCGAGTAGCCTCAACTAAAAATCAACTGTTCCTAATTTTGCAATCTTCCTTGTAGGATTATTGGCTTATACGTTGGTTTTGTTTGGTTGATTGGAAAATTTGTACGATTGTTTTTCACATCTGTTTCTTACCGTATCATGTTTGACGAGATGCCTAATGTCAACAAAGTTCTCAAACTCTGCCTGGAGATTTACATGGTGCGAGAGAGCAAGGAACTAAATCTGGAGGAAGATCTCTTTGCCAAGCTTCTTTTCTTATATCGCTCACCAATGACTTTGATTAAATGGACAAAATACAAAAGGTTGTGATAAATTTCTATCCTTTTTCAAATGCATGATCAAATATCTTCGAACCAGAGTACAGAAATTGTGGGGGTTCTCTTGGCAGGTTGTCGAAAGCAAAGGAAAATCACGTCCCTCCCCCAATTATTTTCTAGGTGAGGACAATCAGTTTTCTGTACTGTTGTGTGATTCAATTTTGAATCATTAAATTAACGCAAATTCCTTTTTTGCTGACAGCATCCTTAATTTATGTTTTATTTAATGTTTACTGCAAAAATTTCATTTCTTTGCATTTTTTGACACAACTATTGCATATATATGTAGTATCTGAAATATTTTTTTATCAAAAATATTAAACACTGAAATACTTTTCCGTACTCTGTGGTTCATGATTCAAATGTGTAATTTTTCTAATATAAAATTTATTAATGTTTTAATACTGTATTTCTAGCGATATTTAGAAATTTAAGTGGGACGGGACTATTTATGCAAGATATGGTACAAAATTAGATACATAAGTAGAACTCTTAATTGATATGATAAAAAATTGTTGTTATTGTGTTCTTATATGTTTCTTGTTTCTAAAACTTTGTTGTTTAATGTATGCATCTTTATTTGGTTGTTGTTATCAGTTCGCAAGGTTGTGTTTTAATTTCAATTCTAGTTGTGGAATTTTAAATAGATAAACTATTTGTATGGATAGACAACTTTACAAGTCCTTTTGGCATTTATGTAACATCAGTTCGATTTTCGCATCCCACCATTCGATTTTCATATCAGCAAAATTTGTCGTATGCATTTAAATCCATTACAAATTTGTATTTGAAACATTAGTTAATCGATAGTCTTTGTTGAACCTATAGTTAAATCTTTGTTGTTAATCGAAAAAAATTCTCATGCTGTGTGTGTTAAAATGATATTTTTTAGAATATTTGATATTGTGAAGAATCTGTTAATTTTAAATTTACGGTGGAATATAAATTTCTAATCAATATATTTTACTGCTGATCTTTAAATGTGTTTTAATGTCGGAATCATGGTCCCACATAGTAGAAACTTAACTTTTCCTTTTTCAAGGGTTTGAACAAGGAGAAGCACTTGGAATTATGAAATGGGTGGCAGTGAAAATTTTAGAATCAGAAGTTTTAAATTTGTTTATTTGTTAGGCTGAGCTGTCATGAATGAAAAATAGAAAACAGAAAAAACGGACAACCGGGTCCTTCCAAAAAGTTGTTGCACAATGGCAACCCTCTTTGCACAATGTCAAGTTAGAATCTATTATCTTGGGAAAGGCAGTTATCGTGTATTCTCCTATGAGACATGAAATCGAAAGCATTTTCGTCTCTCCCCATGCAGATTCACATAGCCTGTTGGGAATTAATACTTTTCTTTTGCTATTTGAAAGCTTCGAAGGCTTTAGCTACATTGCATTGGAATGCTTTGAGTCACTCGAACAAGTAGTAGTTTCTCTTCAACACACGACTGTAAAGCATTCATTTTCCTATCAAACATCCTACTAAGCTTGTTTGAGTCAGTGTGTTGCAGCGCACATCGACCTATGAATGGAATTCGGTCCTTCAAAAATTGCAGGCCTGCAGATACAAGGCACGAATTGGGTCTGTTCGAAAATGACAAAAGTAAGTAGCATTTTAACATGTGTATTGACAAGCCAATGTTTGCTTGCATTCTGTCTACCAAAGTAGAGACAGTTCTCGCAAGGCCTAACAAGCTCTTAAATGCTGAATTCTTGCAATCCTGTCGATAGCGGAATGGTTAAGAAAATTGCTTTTATGCTACCAGGTCTGGTTTGAAGCGTGGCTCGACCTACGTTTTGAAACAGTGCAGCAGTGAATCAGAGCATGGGGAAAAGCAAAAATTTGTAGGCAATTAGTAAGTGAACGAAACAGTGCTGCCAATTTTTGAAAAGTTTCTTGCTTGTAGTGCTTCTACTTTCAGATGAAGAGAGAAGTAAATTTAACTTGTTTTACTCTGCCTTTTTTAATTCAATTCACAATGGAATTCCAATTCCATTTAATAACTCCAACATCAAAAACCCGATATTAAAAACTTTCGCATTGAAGGTACAATTGATGGTTCATGCATGGCGTGCTTTGACCTCGTTATGAAAAATTTAATTGCTCACTGAAACATCTTTGTTTATAAAAAATCTGTGTTCCCTATATGGAAAAGCCTTTTGTTTTGAGTTTTTACGAAGTATCAGATAAAGTTTCCATTGTATTTTGTCTTTTGAAGCTGAATACTTTCATAGCAGAATCTAGGATAAAATATTTTTCCCAGCTTCATCGTGGATACAGAGAAGATTTCATTGACAAATCGTATATGTTCGCCTATGTAAACTGCATGCTTGCACTGCAAACATTGTAACTGGATTTTGACACGTCGTTCATTTTGTTGGAGAAGCTTTCGAAACTCTTAAATTAAATATTGATCAAATTAATACATTTCAAAAGCTTCTTCGTTTGTACAGTTGAATTTTGTAATGTGTCATAAATTGACGCATTGTTTCCCTGCGTGCTGTTCTGTGTTCCTTGAGCACTTATTTGATTTGGTAAGGAAACTAACTTAATTCGCCCACATCAAGTCAATTGAAAGGCGAATTGCTGAAGATGTTCAATTTCGCAAATTGATATCTTTAAATACTGGCTCTTGAAAAGACATAAGACGACTAAATCTAATTCTGATTACAGCATGGAAATTCTTCTTGGGATGATTGTGTCAGAAAATATGAACATAAGTAATTAAATGGATTGTGCTGCAAAAGACACAATTGCTGTTTGAGTAAGAATGTGTACATTTCCTGCGTTAGTTTATAAAAAATTTCAGATTTGATTATATACATAGCTTAGTAGCTATTATGAAGGGGGTAGCTTGCAACAGAGAGTTAGCCCTTTATGTCGCTGGAAACGGGATTCATCTTAGAGCCAGAGCAAAAGCGTAGTAATATTCAAAGCAGGGAAGCAAATGATCGTTTGCCTCATTTACATTATATGCCAAAAGTTGATATGCTTATGAACATTCTTCTGAAAACATTTCTTTAAAAATAATCATGACCAAAATATTTGATTTCGTTTCAACAGTCCCCTACAAATCTTTCTGCTTGTTGGTTCATGAACGCCCCAGTTTCAAGTTCCCTATATTTTCCTTCAAGATGTTATGGCTCAAACTGCGCCCTGGATGAAGTCAATGTAGTTGTTTCCTTTGATAAAACAACCATTCTGTACTTTCAAGCTAATTTCTCCTTCAGCTCTTTGTGGTTTTAGTTGGCAACCACCAGAAATCTGAATTCTTCCTACAAATGACTTCAAAGCAAATTGTGAACAGAAGTGGAGACAGAACGCATCCTTGCCGACATGTCACTAAGTGAACCGCTTTTCCACTCCATGGCATTTTGTTTGCCAGTTTATAAGTATTCAATTCTCTGTCGTTGCAGGCAAAGTCGAGGCCTCCAGATATTAAATGTTGATCTCAGACAGACTTTATAATGTGATAGTAACGCGCAGATCAAGCCCTTCTGCATTTGAGTCTGATACAATTATTGAATTTGTAAACAAGCTGAAACAAAAGAGTAGTAATAGTGAATGAAGCTTATCGAATCTTATTACGTACCACGACGATGAAGATGCGAGATATGCCCCAGCATTTCATAATGTTGAGCGCATTGAAAGCCATAAAGATTTGAATTAAAAGTTTGTTGTTCGATTTTTCGATGCCGTGTAGCGATTAACTAATTTACTTACGTCATCAGAAGGGTGGCTAGCAGATTGAGCTTGTGTCTGCTTTAGATGCAGATGCTGTTTTTGTCATGTAATGTTTAATTGCAGCCATGCTTACAATGTTATCATTGCTCATCAAGACCTTTCAAATCCTATACTTAGAAAAACCTTTTTCAGCGAGGTTTAGCTAGTCCCCTCCCTGTTTAGAGATTTGTCGAAACTGACAATTTACTGTTTCCCATTCACTTGCAAAAATATGTTTCAAAGTATGTTTTGTCAACCCCTCCCTACAATTTAATCCCCAGGACACAAAGCAAAGCGTGTGACTAAGCAACGTATGACTTTTTGCAATTACGAGACTAATTAGCTTTTTAGTGGGTACTGGAGGTTATTTATTTGGTGAAGCAAATAAGTTTACGATGCACGTTAGAAAACGACGAAAAGGCCTTGTGGAATTGAAAAAAATTGAAGTAATAAGAGTTGCTTACTTTGAATTTAAGATGCACACTGCTGGCCCTTACGCGCATGTTTTTAGCACCTACTTCTACCATTTCCTGATACATAAACAAATTGTATTTTAAAATCATAGTTTTTTACTAACATTTGCTTCCGTGAAGAAAAATAAACAGTGCAAGTTAAGTCGAGTAATATTAAATTTCTTAGATTTCCCATGATCCCCTGGCCATTGCTCAACCGAAATAGCCAGTTACGGTACTACAAAGATTGTTCCTAGCCATTTCTGAACTACGTGAGTTGGTTGCTTAGGATGCGGATCGAGAACTTGGTCGTTCGGGAAACCCGGTCCCTAATTAATGTAGACATGTAGATAATGGTAATTATGTCAGCCAGGGAGCAAAAACTGCTTCGAGGCCTTCCGGGTCTTGCAAGTGTGTCGTATATTCTTTATGATAAATCTCAAGCTTAAGTTGCTGTAGTTATATGGAAATGCACTATTAGACCTTCTTAAAGGAAACATGGATTTATTTCGTATTTTCAATGGGAATAAGGGAAACATTTTGAAAAGATTTCGAGAGTTTTTAGGAACATTCAAGAAACAATATTGGGAAAAAAAGAGATTTTTGAACAACTTTTTGGGAACATAGGAAGCCCCCCCCCCACCAGGGGTGCTTAAAGACCCTGATTATCAATCCACTATCTTTTGTGTGATGGCACAGTTACTTTATAACTGATACTCGTTTCTCTGATATCATAATGTCACTGGCTGATGCCAATGGATGGGAATATGTTAGTAGTGCAAGCAGAAAGCAAGAATTCCCAAAAACAGTGCTTATCAACAAATGTAAAAAAATTGATACCGTGCAAAAGAACGCCAAAAATGGTCTCAAAAATAATTTAGGATTTCCTTTTCCTTTCAAGTGAAAATATGTTTGAGTATGCTTGAGTGCTTTCTACTAAATTGACATTGGTCAAATCAATACGTGTTGGTAAAGGAACACACAAATGTAATGGGTGGGTGTTACATTTCAACCCATGTTTGGTCGAGGACGTATAAAAAAGTTGATTTTTTATCACTCCTTATTTGTATTACACCCCGGACACAAAAACATTTGCCAAAGCATTTGAAGAAAGCTAATCTAAAAATAGTTTGTTATAGTTACCCTGAATGAGTGCAAAGATTGGTTGCATATGAGATATTTGATGGATTGACAGGTGCCAGTCACGTGGATAGAGAAATGCAACAATCCGCCAATGGAAACTTTTGAAGCTTCGTTTACTGAAAGTGATGCAGACGAGTAAACGTGGTTGGTTTTCAGCTTTGTATGCCTGGTAAGTATCGTTTTCACGATTGCGAATCTTGGAATTTTCTTTGAAATTCTCATTGTGTCACATTATTCCTTGACCATTGATAGAGTACAGCTTTGGCCTCTATGAAAAACTGATTTAGAAAATGCCTAGTCAGTTATCAAATGCACCGATCTTTTTCTCCTTCAAACGCTAAACATTCCAACATTTTTATTTTCTGCTCATTATCTTGATTTGGTCACAGCCTTGCTAAAGCATTGGTTTTATTCTAAATTCAAGCCCGAAGTGTTTCCTAATCGAATTGAATAGCGGAGTGACAACAGAGGAGTGACAAAAGAGAAGCGTCAAGTCCAAGGTATGTTTTTTATATATTCAAGCTTATTTCATTGAAAGCAAAGGCATATCCTGCTTCTTTCAAACAATGTCTGGCTCTGCTTCTAAAGGATACACCATTAATCACCTTTTCCTTTAAGAAATATAATCGTGATTCGGCAATGGCTATTTTTGGAGTGTCTTTACGTCCAATTATTCGTAATGTAGTTTTCTACTCGTAATGTCTCTGCCTCTCACATGTAAGAAGAAGGTGTGTTGCAAGTGTTTTCAACAGAGCTTAAAAATCACTTTACATCAGTATCCTTTATTATGTCAAACTGATTTTAGGGTGCAGTACTTTCAAATCGCTGTTTCACACACTGTTACGCCTAGCGACTAACTATGTCCTGGTAGCCTATGAAGTTTTTATCCTGTGTCTCAATCAAATTCACTGAAGTTTCAGTTTTTGTCTCACAAAACATCCACCGCTTGAGACTTCACAAAGTCATCTCACAAAATATGCATGTTCTTAGGAACTTTAGGCCATCCCTGACGAAATTATCGTTTTCTAATATGCGTAGAACACCAGTTAGAACAATTGTTTTTCTCCTTACGTAGTTATTGAATGGTCTCCCAACAATTGCTTTAAAACTATCACAACATCACGGAACATGAAATTTAAGCAAGTTGTATGTCGACATTCATCTCGTAAGCAACTCGCAACTCGTAAGCAACTCGCAAATCGCAACTTGCAACAAAAGATTAAGGGTTTACCCAAAATGCATTTAAAGTCATTTCTTGATTATTTGCTGCAACCTACTTTTTTAATAACTTGAGGTTCTCTCCTCCTGTATAAATTTGTTGAGATTGGTATGGTAATAATTTCAATGACGGCAAAGCATTGAAAAGCACATCCTTGAAAATAAACAAAAGAACTGGTTTGAGAATGGATAAATGATTTGTTCCTATTTTAGTAATTATGTTTTGTCCCAGAGTATCTTATGATGGTTTATCAAATTTCTGTGTCTGTATCCTAGCATTGGCACTCAATTCAAAAAACCACGTTCTCTGTATTTGATTTGGCACGCCTGGCTAACAGACCTGATAAAAGAGATCAGAAAATTGAGCTAAGGATTAAAAATAATACACGAAGATAGCTTGTTTCCTTCTTAAAATGTTTCTTTAAAAACATGGTAGAGTTTGCATAAATTGCACGATAATTTCCCGCTTCCTGAACATCTAGAATTGTATGACAGCTTAAAGCGGTTTCAAAAGTTTTTTTCCACATTGTCAAAGCTTATTATTTTTTTAATTTTCTTGGCTAAATAATAATTTGTATAAAGTGAAATTTTCAAGATACTTATGATCACTGTATGTCCTTTGTGCAACGAAAACCATAAAACCTATCGCTGTGCATTATTCCACAATATTTTTTATCTTTATCACTTGTATTCGTTATGTTTTTGTTTCCAATTTTATGATGTTTTTATTATCTGTCACAATATGATTTTGTAAAAGAAAAAATCCAGTGATGAAATTCCTACATATTTGTCTGAAAAATGCATGTTGTTTGCAATGACAAAACTCTAGGCATTAAAAATTGTCTTTTTTGTCTTACTTTGATAAATTCCTTTCTCGCTAAAACTTTTCATTGTAAAACACCTTTTTACTGAAGTTTACATCTTTGCTTGTAAAGTTTGTTGACTGTTTCAGAAAATTTGATTTTAGCATTTTCTATATCAACGTTGAAAGGCATGGTCATTTCGATAATAATATTTTTGACGCCTGTTCTGGCAACAAATTATTTCTGTCAATCTGTTTATAGATGGACTGAAATCTTTTAAGATATTGTTGGAGTCAATTTGCAATGCATTCTGGTTGCATTTATGACGTCATTTTAATTCTGGTCCCATGATTTTACTTGACTACAATCAATTAACAGTTCTTGCAACAACTAATTCTAATTTTTTTACAAGAAGGTACACAAAGTTGTGTTTTTCTTTCTCCTGTTGCTGCTTAATTGTTAGTGTGGTTTTTCGCATTCTGTTCTTATAAACAGGCACATTGAGATTTGATGCACTGTCACCGTTCTTTAAAATTGGAAATTTTTCAAACGCCCAGCAGAGACAAACTAATAAAGCCTTCTTTTTTAATTGAGCCGACGTAAATTATAAACAGAACAGCCTAAATTCACGGGCTTTAAAACGTTTTTTAACCTACATTTTTCCTACTATAGCATTGCAAGATTAATGAAAAGCTATCACTACCTTTAAGCTTTTCTATATCTTCTTTTCTCATCTCTCATATGTCACACCTTCTGTGCGCTAATGATATTGAGAAATTTATTTGCATGCAATGACTTAAAATTTTTGTGACTGATTTTTCTGTTGTAACCAAGCAGCAAAAGGCTTTACCAAAAACAGGAACTTATTAAGTAGTCAAAAGATGTTTTTGTCATATAATGCTATACATTTTACTTTGATGCAATATGCAGTTCTCTGGGTATATCAATAGCATTGTATTGTATTTTACTAAATCAGACATTCGGCTTACTTAGTAAAGTTGACTTTCTGTTTACTTCTCTTTACATCTACTCACCTACTATTCCTCCAAATATACTAAGCAAATGTGACTCTGTAGCAGCTTGATGATTCTTGAAAGCAAAGGTCTGCTTACTATGTATGCTCAGTTTCTGTGAAAACGTTTTCTCGGGTTTGGTGTTAAATTCTGAAAAGTCTTGTTAACATCAATACTAAAAGGTATTGAAAAGTTTTTATGATCAGATGCCCAAAAAAAACACAGTAAAACATCGAAAAATGGAACCCTAAAAGGACAGCGCCAATGAACAGGCACATAATTTTGTTTCTATTCAATTAACTATGTTTTGTCCCAGTGTTTCTTTCTGGCTGTGAAGACCTGTACAAACAAACTTCGGGCAGCAGTAGTTGTGATACAACGGATAGTAATAGCTATGATCTTTCAAGTGGTCATCATCAAGGTGGGTAGTCTGATAACCAGGCCATTTATTCTGAGGGGTCTTGTAACAAGGCTAAAAGAAAATTTCTTTTAGCCTATCTTATGGCCTTAACTATGCACCCCAAGATAACAACACACCACATCGTTTCTTATTACGCATGTCGGTTGAGTGTGGTACATTATCCAAAGAACGTCAATATAATGAGCGAATGAACTAGTTACCAAAATTAATATATTAAAATATCTGACAATTTTTGTCATTTTGGTAAGTAATTTATACGTTCATTTTATTGTCGTTGTTTGCTAGTACGCTTTGAATGAAAGCTAGCTCGTGAATTTTCTCTCAATAAATTTTGAGAGGCTACAGTAATATGGTTGCTTGTCTTTGCTGTTTTGTTTTCAATTTGCTCTCTTCTTGATTATAGGTTAGGGGTGTAGGTAACGCGGGTCCAATGAATGGAGCATAATTTTTTAGCATATCTGGTAGATTTTCTTCAAGTTCGCGAAATTTGAAGAAACTTTCACCAAACACAGGCTTCAAATTTTAATAGTTTTCAGTGCATTGCTCGTGGGCCTCACTTTCAGATACTTACTCCTATTTCAATTTCTTAACTCTCTCTTTCTCTCTCCTTGAAAAATCTACCTACGACTATAGAAAATGGCATTTATTCTAGTTTCATTACAAAAAACACATCATTTGCTGTTAGATACCTGTTAATTTGTTTAAAACCTGTCCGTAAGGTGCGGCCATTCTTCGACATCGCCCACCCAAGCCTCATATAGTGTGGTAGACTTATCGCATTCATTGAATGATAAAAAATACATGTAGGCTGGTGAATTTGCAAACCTTGCCTTTCAGTTTAGGCTTTGGTGTTTCTGCAAAAATTATAATGGCTCAAACGAAAAAATACTAGCTTTTACTTAATAGAGTTTCTTTACAAAAAAGCTTCTCAACTAAAATCAATACTCAACTGCAATTTTAAATATTTATCTATTCTTGAAGCTATTACTGGGTACGAAAATCGTATGTTTTGGCATAAGAACTAGAATAGAAAAGGCTATCCAACTGAGAAAATAGAGCAATTTACTGCGTTTGCATCACCGCTCAAAAACCCCAAGCCACAGATTCAGTGTGATAGCATCATTAGCCATTTCAAAGCGTATTTTCAATCTTCTCATCAACTGTACATTGCTAGTACCGATGTTTGAATAAAGCTACATTGTATTCCAAACACGCACATTTTCTTCGAGTACTGGGCTTGAGCTTGAAAAGATGACGCGAGGAGAGAAAGCAAATAACTCGAGTTATAAGTTTGATCCCATTGAAAACATCGATAAAAATGAAAAGGAAAGTTAGCATTCTTTTACTGTGTATTTAAATGAAAAGAAACTAAAGAGGAATATCCGGTACCATTGCTTTTCTATTTGAGCATCTTGTAGATTTATTGACAATTCTAGATATTGATATTAAATATTCAACGCCCAGTTGTAAACATCTTTTTAGCTAACAGGTTTCAAAATCAAATATTTCTCCATGTTACTCAATTCTTATAAGGAAATTTCATTATGCTCTCTGTAACAAACGCTCGTGGCTGTCAAGCAATCATTCAACAATATGTCATTTGGTTTTCTGCATTCTCGAACTAAGTTCTTTTTACTCGAACACGAGGCTCTTCAACGATAAGAGATGAAAAATTGCAAATGAAAGCTTCCCAACTGACCACACTGCGCTCTAAGTATCTTAGCAAGAGCCTCTTGATATTACTCCTTCGCATGGGACAAAATGCACTTCAAAATTTGCCCTATTTAAACCTATCATCTCATATGACCTCTTGTTTAATTCTGTCACGTCAAAAAGTGCAATTGTAGCTTATACAAGCATACACCTCACAAAAAGGAGTAATTCTTACTCATTTCAAAATTTGGGGCTTTTCAATGCCTACTTTTGTTGATGCCCAATTTCTAAGGACATGTTTCCCCTTATTGGTCCATTATTGGTAAGGAATTTCTCATCTTTGATAGAGTATCTGTCTTTTTATTACTATCATTTAAATTTCAAGTTTAATAATAATTATTTAAATTTAAATTTCAATTTTTATAATTTAAAATTTATTATTTCAAATGATAGCCAGGTTATTAAAGGCAATCTGTCACGACGTTGATTGCTTATAAGAACAAAGGGATTTTTATTGTTTCCAGCCCCCCTTTAATTTATCGCATTGTAAAAAATATGGCAGAGCGCTGGAATCGTGTTTAGGCTATTGTTCCAGCTATTGTTCTTGTTAACCAATCCACAACGAGACAGATATTCCTTAAGTGAAAAATACTCCAATGAGGAAAGTCGAAGATGGCCATTTACTCATTCACATGAAACATAAAATTAAACGACTAATGCTTAACAGTGTTACATGTGAACTGATCTTGAGACATTAGGAAACAGACCTCCCTCCCTGCAGTGAAATTGAGCATCCAAGGGTTTGTTGCCAAACCATCAACCTTGGTCTGTCAGAATCTCAAATAGATGGCCTAGACAGTTTAGGGAAGTTGCTACTTAAAGATATAAATGTATTGAATATCGATATTAGACACTGAAACTCTAAGGCAAACAGAGCACCTCTTCACGCGCCTTTTAGAGTGATTTATGTATCGTCCACCCACAAAGACAGGCTGAAAAATATCTTCTATCTGCTGAAACCTTCTCTTTGATTTAACCCTTTTCACTTAATGCCTACTTGAATTACCGCCTCTTAGACCTGCATATCATTTCACACGGATTTTCTATCTAACCATAATTCGTTTTCAGTTTGTATTTCTAAGTGCATTCAAATCATCGAAAGATCACATGCTAATAGCCTCATTATTAATGTACTTTATCTTTTACCTCGTGTCAGCTCAACACCCATCCAGAAACATCGTTTGTAAAGAATATCACTTACAGTTGGTTTGTACAAAGCCACGCGAGATTGAGCTGTCTGCAGAATGTCTTTCACTTGCATAAAATCCTCTCAGGAAGACTCAGCCCCAGAGGCTGTGTGTTGATTTAAATCTATAAAAGGAAGGAATATAAGGTTTTCATCTTACCAATGTAAAGGCTTTTGCACAAGTGTACAGGAAACAACACCAAAACTTAAATTTTTCGCCCAAATTTTCGACTTATCTAGCCCATTTCTCTATCCCTTTTTGCTCATTTTACACTATTTGAGCACGCTAAAACCATACAATTTTGGAGCAGAACTCAGGCTTAAAAACGCTCGACTGCCGCTCTGGATTTTCAGAAACGTTGGATTGGTTTTTGCGATGAAAAATACCTTTTGCAAATAAAGTAAACAGTGATGAATTAGAACGATACCTAAAGAACTTCAACATGTCGACTGGTATACTTAACCATTCAAAATCATAATGATGGCATTAATGATGAAAATTGACAACAATAAAAACAACAACACCAACGACAGCAACAGCAACAGGAACAACATCAACAACAGGGACAACTACATAAACAGTCTTTGTGGAGAAAATAAAGTTATAAATTTTTCATCAAACCAAAATAATTTGAGTGATTTAATATAAATGGAATATCCCTTAAGCTCAAAATCTCATCTAACTTTAAAATTTAGACTTGAGTAATTCTTGTTATATTCAGCAACATTTGTATACACTCATTGTTTATAAGAAACAAACGTAGACGTTGAGTTTTCCCGGGAAATTTCAATAATTTTTCTGAATTGTGATGTAATTGATTTTAGCAACTGAGGTCCTTTAATTAATTTTCATGCTGAAAGATTTTCAAACGAAACCTTGTTGGGGACATTTTTGGTTAAAGTACTTAAGTTTCTTAATTTTTATTTTGACTGCCCAGTACCCGTTCTGTTTCTTATTGCTATTGCCTTAGGTACAAAAATGTGGAGGGTGTGCGTTGTCCTATAATACGTAAAATAATTTTTTTATGCTAGCACTTAGTTCATGTTCTTGATTCTGTTATCCGTGTTCTTGTTGAGCAGACAAATTTTGGCTCTCATCAAAGTCTTGCAAGCTTTTAGAAAAGATTTTCCGAGGAAGAAAAATCCCTGAAGAAAATTAACCATTTTAATGAGTAGCTATGGTGCTTGACCTCCTCGATGTCTTGCAAAGAATGTTCCTTTTCGCCGAATATATTCTTTGTTAACCAGTAATATAAGCGACAAGAGTTACGAGAAAACAGCTCAATGATGCATATTGTTTAACACAGCTGTATTGTTTGAAAGTGTCTTCCTTTTATACCATGCAAAATAATGCGGGTTGTATCACTCTTTCGAAACTGCATACGAGAATAATTTCGTGGAGTGATATGCACCATGGAGCAGAATGCACTTTATTCGGATTTCCTGTTCTTACTTGACATTTATTCGGATTCCCTATCATAAAATTTCCTTTAAACTAATCATGAGATTTCCAAATGTCGATAATACCAGGTGTATCTGTGAACATTGAACTGATTTAAACCAATGGTCATTAACCCAAAACAAATTGAAAAGCACCTATTTCCTGTTCGAATGGAAAACTCATTTCGATTGACTAGGTGTTGAATTCTCTTAGCGTCAAGTTTTTGTAATTTCTAAAAACACAGCTTTTTGCACTAGGTATTAATAATATGAATCAAAATCACATAAAAACTTAAAAGGCTAGACACTGATCCCGTGCTTAGTTCCTTAGGTAAAATTCGTATATCATTATTAGCTTAGCAAATCGCTACGTTGATCCCCGTGCGCAATGTGACAAAGACATACACAGTGACAATAAAATCTTGTCAGAAACAAGTCAGTTGCTCCAGGTGAAGCGACAATCAGGCCCTGATACTAAATATCTGTGGTTGTGTGCGGTTATTTCGAACGCCTCCAATCACTCATGAAGTAATCGATTAGCCATATTGTTAAGATCTTGTAAAAATCATACTCTTAAGCTGCCAATCAAAGAACGATGCTTGAGTGCGAGGGACTTGAATTGCTTTACACTTGAAGTGGAACATTGCGATGCTTTTATTCGGGGGCAAGAGGTATGTCTTCAGATTGTATGGTGTTCAAGTATGCTTATAAACGCAAAACTTAGCCATGTTTCTTGTTTATTTTTCATTTATGACTGTCCTTCACCCGTGAACGATTGCCCTTTTACAATTGCCCATTAAAGTGAGGACAAATTTTTATATTCTTAGATATGTCCGAATTATGCTAAAATTGAGTCAGACAATAATATCTGATGTTTATAGAAATTGCTGATTAGAGAAAGAATTTCTTGATGCTCCATAGTGAATACTCATGTAGTGCAAGGCAAGTCCTATCGGTGTAAGCTGGTAGTTGACGAGACGAGCAGCAAAAAGCTAGGCATACATTCTTCTTTTAAAAGAAAGGTCGAAGTTGGGTATTCTTGAGATTTTCTCAGTACTGATGTCATTAATTTCGGAATTTAGGGCTCTTTATTTAATTTTAATGGTAGAAAGAGTTAGGCAGAGTTTTGCAGCTGCAAAAATTGGTCCTTGTCAATGATCTTATTATTTTCAAATACCTGTCATATTTCTGAAAATAAGTGATTCATTTCAATTCTAATGTTGTATTTAGATGGGAGTATATCTTTATTCTCTGTGTCTAAATTTTTGTGCTAACCAGCCAATATTAATTGATATTCACAGAGTTTTGGTTTTTCTGAGCTTTTTAAAAAATCAAATGGTTCCTTAATTCTTTCTCCTACGAGTATCAAAGTTTCCTTAGCTTTTTATGATTTTCCAGTACACATTTCTTGAAGCGAGTTTCTTATAAAAAAGAGAGTATTCTATAGATTTTATAAATTTATACCAACTTTATTAGTTCCTTGATAGGAAAGAGCGTATAAACATAAGCCAATAGATTAAGGGAATGGAGGAAACTCGATTTTAACATCATCACAAGGTGGAGGAGTAACTTCAGCTCAAGAAAGTTTCTACTTGTAGATAGGCTTTCCAGTCTTACTACTGATATTACTTATTCCCACCATTATAATATCTAGATTTTTTCTAGTAAACCTGCGTGTTCTCCGATTTGTACTTTATTTCTTCCTTTCTACTGTCTTTTACCTATCTAGTTAAGACATCTAATTAAACGGGCGCGTGATTTCATGCCACAATGATACTGGGACATCTTTCCAGTCTTTATTCTGTCTTTTATCTTGTTTTCTAGCTACAGTTAAGAATGTAGCGACACTTGCAGGCCCGTCGGAACCGGGAGGGCTGGGGGGTGGGGGCTTTGATCCTCCTAATAATTGCATATATGTTTCCTTTATAACAGTGTACTGAATGAGAAGGGATAACATTAGCAGCTCCCTTCCCCCAATATATATTTCGTTCCGACGGCACTGACTAGTACAGAATTTAAACGTTCTATGTTCAATTTTCATGGCACCAAATGTGCAGTTAAACTACGGAACTATTTAGGAACTTTTAGTACTACATTTCGATCAAAAAAGGTCCAAAAATAAGAAACTTCCAGAACTAGGCCTCAAGCTAGGTTTCTTATATAAAGAATCGTGTATTGTAACTTGTATTGAAATTATGGGCCAAGCTACCAGGTAAGGAAATTTAATGGGACAGGCTATTTTAGAAGCAAAATTCTGCGAGAAGAGGTAAACCTTTGTCATACCTTCTATCAACTAGGGCTAGGAATTTTCCTTAAACCCCGTTGTTTTCAAAGTCTATTACATCCCGTTCCCATTCCCTACCAGGCCTAGTAGCAGCATGCCTTAAGTTGGCACTGCTACATAATACGGGTTGAAAACAGACCAAATGGATAAAACCCATACCAAATTTACATCATATTGCTACAAAAAGCAGCTTACTTGGTGTTCACGAAAACTTCTGAATTCAATAATAAATTGATCTCTTTATCAAAAATCCAGGTTTTGGGGCTAAATTTGCAGAGTTTTTATTCAAAAGGACCGTTTCTATTGAAAAAAATTTGATATTTCTACTTATCAATATATTGTTTGTGTTGGGTCATATTTTTGTGTCGCTTGTCTTTAAGTGTTGGGTCATATTTTTGTGTCGCTTTGAAAACATTTTTATAAACACTTGAAATCGATAGCAGATTTCGATTGCCATTTATTTGCACCTGAACCAATTGTAACAGCTGTGCAGCAAAACAGTTGTTCTTGCTTGGCAAAATTAGTTTTAAACATTTACATTATTTCAGGGTCACTGAACTCATACCTGTCAAGATTTTTGTTCCCGAATACGTGAAATTTACTATGTACCTAATCGCACCTATATCTTCATAAGAAACTTTTGAAATCCTGTTAGACTTGTGAATCACAGGATTTTTGAAGAGAAATAATCTTGGGGCAAGCCATTGTTTATACAATGAGGAAGAAGATAACAATGGAACGTCAACTGGTCTGGAGGGGCAACTACCCTCCTAGTTACACGTAAAGAAAGTCCCTGAGATGAGTTTCTTAACTTACCGTATTTTAGTACAAGAAATAGCTTTATAAGTTTCTTATTATTAGTCTAAAGTCATTTCCTCGCTGCATCAGAATATTTTGCCTGCATTTTCATCAATTCTTGTTGAGTAGATTTCGAATTTCTTGTACACAGAGATACCAGAACATTCAGCTAATTTGCTGCTCTGGATTTTTCTAAGCACACTTATCATACAGAGGTAATCCAGAGGTAATCCAGAGGTAAAAGTGCATATTGATTAAGTTTTACATATCAAGTTAACAAGAGAAGATGATAGAGGAGAAGAGAAAAGAAAGAAGAGACAATGAAGAAAAAACGGAGAAGAACGAAATCTTCTTTGCAAATCTTATGTAGAGTTGCAGGGTCTTAGATAGTAATAAAAAAGAAACGCTTGACTCGACTTAGAATCTTACATCTAGGTGTTAACTTCTTGAAATTCACTAGCCCTCCTATATCTCACTCAATGCAAAGCAGTAGTCTTTGAATTCCCCTTTTGTGCACAAATTTCCCGGTCCTGTTAAAGCTGGCTCGCTGGCAGACACCCGTTCTCATGTTAGCCCTACAGACATAAAGATTATTTTAACGGTCTCTCCTGTTGAACAGAGTAATGCTTAAGAATTCAAAGATTACTTTTAGGCGGGTCCTTCAACAGAAAATTGCCTCTAGATGCGGCGTAGCATTCCAGGTCAACTCAAGGCTTTTATTGTCAATCTGCAAAAAGGTTTCTAAACTGTCGTCATGAGATTGCAGTCATACCACAAAATAGTGGACCACTTGAGAGCCGGCTGTTTGACCCAGTATATAATTTTTCAAAGCATATATCTCAATACTTTTTATAGCTTAAACTGTCCATAGCAAAAATTCAGACACACATCTCAAAGTATTGTGGGAGTCAACTTGATCTGCCATCCACTCCCTTTCCATTAAAATCACAAATCACGGAAGCAATTTGGATACTTGAGGGGCCACTGCAAAAAGGAGCTATGGCTTCATTGAAGTGCTATCGGTCTAGGAAAGGTATTAAAGATTCTCAAAAGATGTTTTATAAACAAGTAGAACAGTTGTTTGGGGTTATAAATACTTTGAATCTGAGACGAAAGGTTCAGTACCTTTCGGTAACGTGGGGTTTAGGATACTTAAAAAATTGGTGCTTTATAATTGGTTTTTAAACCATTTGGTATGATATATTCAACACATTCAATCCTGATTTTCCGATTAACTTAATTTTTTAGTTGATTTCTATAATTGCAAACGCAAATTCTAGTAATTCTCATCCAATTGAAAATGACTTTTAAGTGGCCCAAGGTTTTTTAAGTGGCACAAGGTGACCTAAAACACATTCTTAAAAAACGTATTTTCTTAAAAGACAATATTATTTCTTAAAAATATATTTTCATATACTGGTTTTTTAGCTGTATAAATTTTAAGTATCCTGAAATAATTATGTAAATTATTTCTAGATTTATTGTAGCTAACTCTTATGCAAATATCTATTTTAGTGGAACAATTCTCACTATGAATTGAGGTGGGGGAGTTTTCATCTCAGTTCCCAGCCATTTCTAGGCAGAATCCCATTGCAAGGAGGCACTGTTTAAAAATCCTTCGCAGTGCGGTCGCAAAATTCCAAACAAAGGTCATCCCAGAATGATTTCTAGTCCACGTTAAGTTAAATCCCTTTCCCCAGGGCTGAAACAAGCAAATTTCATTTCCCATTTTGCCTCTCCAGGACCATCTACTAAGTGCATGTTGCTACCTCACACAATTTAATTTGTTCTCATTCATCCTTTCTAAATTCCAAACTCATCAGATACTAACAAATGTCATTAATTCTACGTTAGTTATTTCTAAAAGGTTTACTTTTCAAAAAGTCTTAGCAAGCAGTTTTTTATTTATATGTCAAACAAAGCCATATCATTTTATCTAACAAGTTACAAATATAGCCAGACCATTTTTTATTTGCTAAAACGATGCATGTTTTCCTCATATGACATTTTCTCATGGCACACATATAATGTGGTTGCTCCAATATTTAACAGTTCATACGATGTGTAGTCGTCATATATCAAGAGTTTATTTCAACTTTGTTTGATCAAGAGATCGTCAAGATTCCGATTTGTTTTCCATCCCTGTCCGTCTGGCAAGAGACAATGTGCGATCTAGATCGTCATAACAAGGCTTTCAATGTCACATATATGAAACGCATTCGTATTTGACCAGCATTTCTTGTGTGTGAATGCAACTGCTTTTTTTCCAGCTGAAGACAGGATTGGCACGAATCTTCGACAACCAAATATAATCACTGCAAAGCTTACTGAATTAGCTGAACATACGACGAGGAAAATATGAGCAGCCGAGAAGACTTACCAGGTGACGCTTTGGAAGAAACTGTTATTGAGGCTAATGATGCTGCAACTTTGAAGCCGTTTTCGTCTCCACAAGTGGCGCTTGTATGTGAGTCATTGCTTAACACAGGACAGATTGATCGACTTGGTCGATTTCTTTGGGCGTTGCCGTCAGAAGATACAGGCATAAACAAGGACGAAAGTGTTTTAATCGCAAAAGCTGTAGTTAGTTTTTATCAAAATAATTTTAAAGAAGTATATTCAATTTTGGAAGGGCGGAGATTTTCGAAGAAGCAACACGAGCGGCTGCAAAGTTTATGGAGAACAGCTCACTACATTGAAGCTGAACGTCAGCGCGGTAGACCGCTTGGCGCTGTCGGAAAGTACCGCATACGGAGAAAGTACCCGTTGCCGCGCACCATCTGGGATGGAGAGCAGACAACGTACTGTTTCAAAGAGAAAGCGCGGAGTGTTTTGAGTTCAGCGTACGAGAAAAACCCTTATCCATCAGCAAAGGAAAAGTATGAGCTCGCCAAGTCCACAGATCTGACTGTCACCCAAGTCAGCAATTGGTTTAAGAACAAAAGGCAGAGAGTGCGGGCCGCTGAGCATCGTCAAAGGTTGGTAAACTACAAAATTGTCAAATAAAAAGTATTGTTTAAATTAAATAAATCTAGCAACAAATTTCAAGATTAATTTCTTAATGTATGTAGATCTTTATAAAAAACTCGGGATTTTCCAAAGCTTGTCAAACGTTTTCAAAACGTTTTCAAAGCCTTTACACCAGTCTGTCCTACTTACCCCTACTTCTACACTTACCGGATCATAGCTGAATTGGTTAAAGGAATTTACAATTCAATATATAGACTTGAAGGAGAACTCCAAGTTTTGCTAGTTCTGCAGATGGCGGCACATAACCCATTGACGTCAGTTGCAGTATCAATGTCATGTCATTTCAGAGTAAACTATTGGTGTCAATGCTGATACTAGATTAAATTTGAATGGAAAATCATTTACGTTTAGTGATGTTTACATCGCAGTTTCATATATAATGTCTACTGCTTATGTCATAAACGGGAGTGCCTCTGTTTTAAAAATAGTTGCGCTACTTAGAACATTTTGCTTAATGGAATGATTATTCAACGAGGCAAATATTAAATATATTTCCAATATCTAATCGATTATTGTTGTCAGTTATCTCTTTTCGGTACGGTAATGTTTGATATTCACTATCCGAGTATTGACGTTTAACTTCTAAATGATGGCAGATCGAATTTCATCGACTTTTTCAAATAGCCTTTTGTATTCAACTGATATAGCTCCACAACACAACCGTAAAAAGTATGAGGGAGGGGGGATTCCAAGAAAAACGTTTTTACTTGTTTTTAGCAATGTATTTTCTTATGAGTACCCATTCCAACTTTTTAATAATTGGTCGAAATTTCAGTCAAAGCTACGTTTCAAAACTCATGGCAATGCCAACTATATTGAAACCCAATAACTGTGTGAAAGATTTGCCCCACAATTTTCATAACTTTATCTTCTTAAGATTCTATTAATCGAGGTGCTGGTATTCTAGACATATGCTCAGATCCTATTAGTTACTTTGCGTTATCTTCTAATAATGATTTTTGAAATGACATCCTTAGTTCATTAGATTATTCCATAATTTCCATGTACCCCACAGGGTGTTCTTATCATGTTTTGTACAGCAAAATGTTTGCATTATATAATATTACTTTTATAATCGGTGTCTTTTATATTTGCTTTCAACCTTGAACGATTATGCATTTTATTCATGTTTTTGAAGATTCATTTGATTTAAGATTGTGAATGTAGCATTTTATATTTGCATCTAAATTTTTTTTCTATAAATTTTCTTCTCTCTACTGTCAATGCATATAAAGCCATTATAATTTTTTGCTTATTTTTTAATAGCTGCGTGAATTTAAGATTCGTATTGTCTCACTTTAACTTAATCTTGATTATCTCATTTTCTACAATTTCAGGTAGTTTGTTTTACTTTATTATGATATTTTTTTGGCATCGGTTGTTTTCTCTTTAGCATTGAATTCCATTCTATGGATAGTGAATTTCTTCATATTGAAATTTCTATGTCATAATATGGCTCTATTTTCTCAACCGATTCGTTCTTAAACCCCTACTAGCTTACTGGGCCACTGAAAATGAAAACTGTCACTTTTTTATTTCACTTAGGACCAAAGACTGCAGCAACGACAAGGAAATTGCAACAGATAGATCAACAGCTCAAGGGCGGTTACTCAATTTCAGTACAGATGAACTTCAAAGTCATTTTCCTTATTTGTGCAGATCTATATATCCATGTTCAGCTTCGTCACAAACATTACCTTTGCAACCAGTGCCACGATGGTTTCAAACTCCCTCAGCTCCATGCACTTGTAACTGCGACTGTCTTAAATCAAGGCCAGTGTTGAGGAGCGTAGCCTCTACGCATTTACAGTGATTCAATTATTTGCACATTTCAATGTCGACCCGTTTTGCAATAGCAGTAACTGAAAGAGCGCTCTCACGGGCTCTCTTCTTGTAATTCCTACTAGCTCATTACAAAATGAACTTTCTTTGGCTAAATCACCATGATATGTGTGAATTCTGATACCCGAAGCAAATCTTTCTATGCGTTAGTTGTTGAGTACGCCCAAGTCCTCATTGTAAATCTAATAGAAACTTTGATTCATCTCAGGTTGTATATGATTGAAAA